>NC_143550.1:176560263-176870526 GCF_054136105.1 Typopeltis vanoorti | reverse complement strand
TGGTCTCATACCACAAACAATTCACTCTTGGCAATGATTACATTAAACACATGTTGCATTGCACTAAATTCTGCACATTGATATCAGTCAACATCAAAACATAATGAACAATACCATAACGAAGAATACCGCATAATAACAGTCAATGCTAAACAATCAATTATATTTAACAATACTGCCAATGTCTACTAAAAGAATGACTTATCTGAGCAACTCAGGTATGGCAGCCACTATGCAAATATATCTAGTCTGAGTCATATACATAGAAATAAACTGAACATAATCAAAGTAAACATGAAACTAATATGTAAAAGCAAAACATTAAGTGATTCATTCCAATCAGAGATTATATCCCTTTCCAAACCAAAGGTTCTAAAACTTCATTTACTTGTGTGATAATTACCTGCATCAGTGCACAAATCATGTCTATAGCTGAATGGGTCACTCCATCATTATTACGTTTTAAGGATTTCACTACTTTGAGCCCTAACTTTTCTCGAAACCTAAATTGGGAAAACACTGATATGCATCAAAATATACTTAAAATTCTGTAAATGAAAATAATGACAATATGCATAAATCCAAAGACTTAGAATAAAATATAGGGTTATTACATACAATCTGAAACATATTTAAACAGGATTTAAGAGAAATTCACCAGCCTGATTGATTAAGTCAACAGCATCTATTTTCCCCATCAGCAAGACCATGAGTTTGAATCCCACTATGACAAAGATGTTTCTAAATATCTTTTTATGGTGGCAGATAACTTTTGCTGTCAAGTATCAGACCACTAGCTTGATCATAAGAGGCATGAGGCGGCTTTAAAAAGTTCCACATTTGGTCTCTGGAGCAAGGTTCCCAGAATATTGATTCCTTAGCTCACCTAAGATATTAATGCAGTAATATCAATCCCAACTGTTCCATAGAATGCCTAGTTAATCTACAGATGTAATGACAATTTCTTTCCAAACACAGCTTAACATCTTCAAACAAATGAATAAATAGCTGACTTATTTTTTAGCATAGTGCTACCACAACAAATCAGATATATTCTCATTGAGAAAGTTTGATGTTGGATACTAGCAACAGCATTAAGCTTAAGATTCTGTTTTGTTTCAGAAGAAATGTTTTGCCAAGCATTAAAATGATATTTGGAACAGGCCAAAGTTTAATAATCCAATTATTTTTATAGAAAAAAAAAAAAAAAAAAACTAAGAAATAAATCATGCACTCTGTTTACTGAGAGCACAACAAAACATGTTAATTTTTGGATTATCCCAGGCGTAATCAATTTAGAGCAGGGGTTGGGTTCATTTTTATCCACAAATTATATCATTTCAGCAATTCTTAACAAATAAGGGGTAGTTTCATAAAATGAAAATTAAAAAAGCAACTATTAACAAAAGCTTCACCATCTTTGTGATAGGCAGATGGTTGCCCACCAAATCTTGTGAATATGACAAAAATCTGACATGTCATTCAGTATTTTCCTAACAAATTTTTCTCCAAATCTGCAGACAAGATGAAGTTTCTCTTCTTGGAATTTTTATCCACAAAATATCATTTCAGCAATTCTTAACAAATAAGGGGTAGTTTCATAAAAAGAAAATTAAAAAAGCAACTATTAACAAAAGCCTCACCATCTTTGTGATAGGCAGATGGTTGCCCACCAACTCTTGTGAATATGACAAAAATCTGACATGTCATTCAGTATTTTCCTAACAAATTTTTCTCCAAATCTGCAGACAAGATGAGGTCTCTCTTCTTGGAATTACCCTGACATCAAGCCTCTCCTGGCATAAACACATCACAACCATTGCATCCTCAGCTTCCAAAAAACTAGGATTTTTCTTTTGCTCAAAATGTTACTTTGCCTCTAAACAGCTGTTAACCTTATAAAAATCGCAGCTACCTATCAAATACTATTCTCACATTTGGAGTGGGGCTCCTAAAAGCTCCCTCAAAATGCTTGACTCAATACAGAGGAGAGTAATAAGATTGATAAATGACCCATCTCTTACCAACTTGCCTTGCACTTTCAAAGAGATGCAATTTGTGTAATATATAAATATTTATATGGCAAATGATCATCCAAAATAGCATCAATAATTCCTGCACTCAGTACTAAGTCAGTTGGAACAAGTACAGCTGCCACCCAACATCCTTTCAGAGTACAACTTGAAACTCACAGAACAAGTTTCTTTTTCTCCTCCTTCATCCCTGCTACTGCTGTACTGTGGAACATCCCCCCCGATGTATTCCCCAAGGAATACAATATACAGGCGTTTAAATCAAATGTAAACAAGTTTCTCCTTTCCCAACCCGCTATCCATACACGGTACTAATATACTATAAGTTGATCAACCAATCTCTGGTGTATGGGCCTAACATCAAAAGTTTCGAAATCTCTTTTTATTATCATCATCATCTGACCTCGACGGAGTCAAAGGCCTCATCACAGGAGGTCTATACATTCTTATGCCAAAAGATTGAGCCCTGCCTTGAACCCATTCATAGTTTCTGAACTCACCACACTTTCAGGCAATGCATTCCGCTCAATTACTCCCCATACAAAGAACCATCTTCTCACTCCACTGCCCACACTCTCCTTATACAGCTTTCATAGATGGTCTCTAGTTCTATCCTTGCCTCCCTCTACTCTATGAAATATCTTCTCCACATTAATATGGTAACAACCCATCACCAACTTATGTCTCCATCATATCCCCTCTTCTTCTATTCACAATGCTCTGTATGTTGCATTCCATCAATCTCTCCTCATATCTGACATTTCATAGACCTGATACCAACTTAGTAAACCTTCTCTGGACCTTTGCCAATACTTTCTGATCCCTTTGAAAACTAAGCAACCAAATCAGTTCACAGTAGTCCATATGTGGCTTGATCAAAGCCTTATACAGGGGTACCGTAACCTCTCTGCTTCTGCGTGTCAACATCCTCCTCATTATTGCCATAATCTATTGGAATGCTCTTACAATTTTAGCAATGTGACCATTAAACTTCACGTTTGTCACCAACACTTCCAGATCTCTCATCTGGGATTCATCTCCTTCAAAATTTCTCCAATAACTGTATACTCTGCACCTTAACCTTAACTACCAAATTTCAAGACCTTGCACTCTGCAACATTAAACTGATAGCTCTAATCATTTGTCTACTCACAGTCTATTCAGATTCTCCTGCAAGGCCACAACGTCTGCTCTACTTCTCTTAGCCCTTCCCAACTTTGCATCATCAGCAATGGTTGCACATCTCCAGTTAAGCAGGTCCCAATGTCATTAAAGTGAAAGTTAAAGTATCATCGTCATTATCAGCCATTGTTAATCCACTGCTGGATGAAGGCCTTTCCAAGATTACTCCAAAACTGTCTGTCCATGGCTCTCCTTTCCCATGTCACCCCTGCAAATCTGATGATATCATCAATCTGCCGTGATTTAGGTCAACATTGTGGTCATTTTTCCTCTCATGGAATCCAATCCAGTACTTCTTTTGTCCATTGTTGATCTTGTCTTCGAGCAATATGCCCAGCCCATTGCCACTTCAGATGTTTCACTATTCCTATTATGTCAGACTTTCATTTGATTTCTTATCCATGTATTCCTTTTGTGATCCAATCTTGTGATACCAAGCATACTTCTTTCCATACTATATTGTGTTGTTCTTAATTTTTGAATTTCCTTTGCATTCAGTGTCCATGTTTCACAGCCATATGTCACTATAGGAAGAATACACTGGTTAAAAACTTTTCTCTTCAGGCATAATGGTAGTTGGCTTTTGAATAATGAATGTAATTTTCCAAATCCTTTCCACCCAAGCATTGCGAGCCTTTTAATTTCATCCATGATATTTTGTTCCACTGATATCTGTTGTCCTAAGTATACATAATGACCAATTTGTATAATTTCTACATTATTGATTTATTATTTCTGGTTGGACATAAGTATTGAACATCACTTGGGTCTTCTTTAGATTTATCTTTAGGCCAGCTGTTTTGCTAGCGGTTTGGAGTTCATGGATACGAGTCTGTAATTCATGCGCAGTTGAAGTAAAGATAACTATATCATCTGCAAAGCGTAAATGACTTAAATATCTTCCATTTATCTTCAGACCTTTCCCTTCGCAATCAAGAAGTTTGAATATTTCTTCTAGGCATGCTGTGAATAATTTTGGAGATATTGAGTCACCCTGTCTTATACTTCTCTGTATTTCCACAGTAGATGTTTCCATTGAAAATGTAAACAATATCAGTCCTAAAATAGATCCCTGTGACTCCCACTAGTGCCTTCCTCTTTTAGGATACCACTCCTCCATATACAACCTGTCCGATAGCAGATCCACTATCCAACTTATTAGTCTGTTATCTAATCCCATTGGTTTCAGTTTAGCTACTAGCTTGTCACGTAGCAGTCTATCAAAGGCCTTGGAAAAATCCAATTATGAGGGTGGTCTGAAAAGTCCTCGGCGTCGACCATAGATGTCGACACTATTGGCAAGTTTTTTTTTTTTTTTTACAGAGTTGGTACATCTGTCATAAGCATCCATGTGCAAGTCATTATCAAGTAGTTTGTTTTAAACAGCTGTCTGAAGCAAAAGTGCTATCTGTATCCCTTGAAATGGATAAAATGGAGTATCGTGCAGTTATAAAATTCTTTGTAAAAGAAGTTTTAACGACAAAAGAAATTCATTTGAATTTCAAAAGTTTATGGACACTCTTCTCTGTCATTTTTGACAATTAAGAAATGGGTTGCCGAGTTTAAACTTGACTATACCACCCTTGAAGATAATCCACGTGAAGAATGTCCAAAAAAGTGTAACAACAACAGAAATCATTGATTAAGAGCATGGATGACTGATGAGTGAAGGTGCGTGAAATTGCTGAGACTATAGGCATTTCAAAAGAACGTGTAGGATATATTTTGCATAAAGAATTACACGTGATGGGTGCTTAAAGGTCAAAGCTATATAACTGAGAGAAGATCTCCATATAGCCTTTAAAGGAATGCGGAGAACCGGCCAGGGCTTCTGACCTAATGTCCAACCCTCACCTTCTCGTGGTGCACTCTGTTGGGTATCTACCTGGATACTGAACGAACGAGGATGGGCTGGCAATTTGGGATTCAGCTACCAAATTGTATTCTTTTTGGCTTAAACCAAAATACAAAATGATGGTACAACATGACAAAATTTCATGCCGGCTGTGGTGTCACCCGGTTAAACCAGGCCCCCGTTGTTTTCGCCAGGGAACCAGGGTTAACAGCGAAAAGTCAGCTACTGGAACAAATCTGAAAACACACCCTAACTCAACATCACCAGAGTTAAAGATCGGTACTATCAACGTAAGAATCCTGAATGGCAAAGAAATGGAGCCAGCTGAGGAATTAGATAAGTACCAGATCGACATAATAGGGGTGACTGAAACAAAAAAGACAAAAACTGGTGAGGTCTTTCTGAACAATAAATACAAAATAGTATATTCAGACAATAACAATTAAGGAAAAGAAGGAGTAGCCATAGTATTCAACACTAAATACGAGGCTAATCTTGAATGGCAGGCAGTCTCAAGTAGAGTGATGTAGGCAAATATGAGAATGGGGAACTGGACAATGAGACTTATTTGTGCCTATGGTCCCACAGAAGATTCTACTAAGGTAGAAGTGGAGGAATTTTTTGAGGCTTTAGAAAAAGCAACTGACACAATGAAAAAGGAAAAGTTGGTCCTTGTTGGGAATATAAATAGCAGAGTAGGAAATGATTGTCAGACATACAAAAATATTTTGGGAAAATTTGGAGAAAAGAGCAAAGCTAATAATAATGGAAAATATCTGTTGGATTTCTGCTCAGGAGATGGACTGGTTATTACTAACACCATGTTTCAACATAAAAATGTGCACAAATTCAGGTGGAGAAAAGAGACAAGATATTAGAAAAGTGTCATTGACTACGTTATTGTCGATAGTGATATTTTCTCTCTGATGCAAGACACCAGAGTGTACAGAGGATTTGAAATTGGAAGAGATCACTATTTAGTCTTGAGGAGGATAAAATTGAATTTCATAGTAAAAAGAATAACATGTAAGAAAATTTTAAAGCGAATAACAGTTGAGCAGCTCTCAGATGTGAACTGTAGACTAAAATACACAAAGATTATTGAAGAAAAAATGAAAGTTTGAGAACAGCTACTAAACCTTGGAGATTCAGTGGCAAGCCTTGAAGAAAACAGTGATTGATTCAGCCAGAGAGGAATGTGGTGAGGTTGTCTGCAAGGATGGAAAAATCAGAACTCCAAGGTGGACATAGGAAGTTAAAGAGGCAGTGAAGGAAAAGAAGAAATCATATCAAAAGTTCCTGGCAAATAAGTCAGCTTGTGCTCTTAGAGAATACAGAGACAAATGTAAGAAAGCTAAACAATATGTAAAATTAGCTAAACAAAAGTCATGGGAGCAATTTGGCAAGAACATAGAAAATAAATATAAAGAAGGTGGCAAAATATTCCTGAAGTTGTCGAAGAAGCTTAGAAATGGAGGAAAGAGTGCTGTAAAAGGAGTTAGAGATGATAAAGGTGACATGAAAACGGGAGAAAAAGATATCCTTGAAGTATGGAGTAATTACTTTGAAAAACTGCTAAATGAAACAAGCAGTGATGACAGCACAGTAATGAAAAACACTCAACAGGCATACAGTCAGGAATAGAATACATATCCATATATGTATTCCTGACTGTATGCCTGAAGTAGAAAAGCCATCAAAGGCTTGAAATGTGGAAAGGCAGCAGAATTAGATGATATTTGACCAGAAATTGTGAAGTATGGTGGAATTATGGTTTTACAGTGGCTGCACTGCATATTTCACAAAACCTGGACAGAGGGATGAATCCCAATGATTGGAGTAGAGCTCTCATAGTACCCATACATAAAAAGGGAAATAAAACAATGTGAGAATTACAGAGGTATTTCCCTGCTGAGTGTTCCTGGCAAGATTTATGCAAGTACACTGGAGAAACGGTTGAGAAGAATTGTGGAAGAAAAGCTGGGTGAAGAACAAGCTAGATTCAAACCAAATAGAGGCTGTCAGATCAGATGGAGGATGTCAGGATCAAATCTTCACTTTACAAATAGTTGAGAAAGCATGGGAATATAACAAAGATCTATATTTAAGTTTTGTCAATCTGGAAAAGGCATATGAAAAGGTGGCAAAAGAGAATCTATTCAATATGCTACAGTTATTTGGTGTCAATGGGGCATTATATCAAGCAATACTTAGTCTTTAATGGAGTTGTAAGTCAGCAGTTAGAACTGAAGGAAGTACAGGAAGGTGGTTTAATATTAAATCTGGTGTGAGATAAGGATGTACATTATCTCCTCTGTTATTCATTATCTATATGGATCACATTATGAAGGAAAGTGGTATTAAACATGATATCAAAATTGGAGATGTTAATGTCAGCTCTTTGCTTTATGCGGATGATGTTATACTTCTAAATAAATCCGCTACAAGTCTGCAAGATTCTCTGACTAAATTGAATAGCTGTTGTAATAGATATGGTATGAAGGTCAGCAATAAAAAGACAAAGACAATGAAAATAGGCAGAATCATTGAAAAAGTAACTTGCGTTGTGAACGGAGAACCTGTAGAACAAGAAAAATATTTCAGCTACATAGGCACTATTTTTAGTGAAGATGGTAAATTAAATATGGAAATAGACAAAAGAATCAACAAAGCTGGTATGGTAGGAAGTCAATTGAATAAATTCATATGGAATAAGAGAGAAAGTAGTCGGAACACTAAATTAGCTATACAAGATAGTGTTCAAACCAGTTTTAACTTATGGATCTCATATTGGAGGCTTAATGGATTGCATACAGCACTCAGAAATGATTAAAACAGAATTTAATACTCCCTATATATTTTATCTCAGTAAATGAGATATCTTCAGGGATTACAAAAAAACTAATGCAACATCAAAAACAAATAACACACAATACTAAGTCCAACCACGTGGGTGACACCAAAGTCCTTTCTAGGTGGAGTGCCCTCTAAGGGCGGTTGTAGGTAGCCTGGAATGTAAAGTGGGACCTCTGGTGAGAAGTTTTTCCCAAATCTTAGGAAGCTTAATGCAACCATATTTGTTGAGATTTGGTTGATTCCTGAAAGCTGCTGAGGCTGATTCTAAGAATGTTCTCTCTTTTTTGAATTTGTTGTGGTGGAGCATGGTGATTTTTTTCCATGAGATCCTGTGGGTTGTATTCAAGACATGGTCAGCCAAACTTGACTGCCCATAGTTGTGTTTGAAGATGTATGACTTATGTTCCTCCAGGCGATAGTGGCTTATCTGCCTGTCTGTCCAAAGTACGCCAGTAACATGAACAGGGTACTTTATAGACTCCAGGTACCGAGAGAAGAGGGAGCTGATCTTCTGTAGAGAAGATAAGGGTAACAAGTTTGCAGTGGGGCTTAAATGCTGTGTAGATTGTACTTTTTTAAAATCTTGGCTATTTTTTCAGATATCCCACGGATGTTGGGTATGGTGATGGCATTTCTAAACTCTTTTTGAAGAGAAGACCGAGGAGAGGGGGAGGAAATGATTATTTTTTAATACTGTGATCACTGCAGCCATTGGAGAGGAAAGTGTTGTGTATGTGGTCAAGCTCAGTTGTAACAGCGATTCCACTGGAACAAAGATTGTGGGCTCTCTCTTGGTAAGAGTTTTAATAATGCCATATTGTTGAGCAGGGTGGTGGTAGGAGAGTTTGTGAATGTTTGTGAATCTGCCTGTGTGTGTGTGTGTGTGGGTTTTCTATATACAGTGAAGGAAAGTGTACCATTGGGAAGGAGTGTAGCTAAGGTGTCTAGGAATGGTAAACAATTGTTCTTTTCCTTTTCCATTGTAAACTGGATTCTTGGATGTAGGCTATTGAGGTGACTGAGGAAAGAGTAATGTGTCTGAGCCATGAGGCCAAATAGAAAACAAATTGTCTACATATCTTAGCCAGATAGAAGGTTTGAGAGGGGCTGAGGGGCTTCTATGGCTCGTTTTCAAATTCTTCCATATAAAAGTTGGCAAGAGGCATCTACTATAGGCATTAGTAGGGAATTAGGTTAATGGATTTTTGGTAAACCGTATATTCAGGGGGGACAGGAACGGAAAGGTTCGAGTTTTTTTGTGATTTCCCGGGGCCAGGAAGACACTTTAAGTAAATTTTTTAATTTTTTAACTTGCGTTTTTGTGGGTCGTGTTCGAGCGGGGTGTAGGTAGAACGATCTCCGAGGATAATCCCCATTTTCCGATTGTATTCCATGGTATTAAGAACAACAGTGGCATTACCCTTATCTGCTCTAGTGATGACTATACTTTTTTCTTTTCGTAATTTCATGAAAGCAGTGCATTGGGCGGACGATAAATTACTTTTTTGGAGGCGGAGACCGAGTGAGGATGTTTCCGACTTCAAGTCTGATGTTATTTGCTAACTCTGGCGCTAAGTGACAGATACCGCATTCAACATTGTACATCACATCAAGAACCTGCACTTTAGGAGCAACCGCAAAATTGTTGCCGAGGCTTAAGGTACTGACGGCATTGTCGTTGAGCCTTTTGGATGATAAGTTCACTACTGTCTGGAGCAGTTGAATTTGCGGTTGCAGTTTGGCTTTAACCAGGTTGTTAAATTTCTTGATATGTTTATTTTTTATTTTTTGAAATTCTTTATGTGCGGAAGCTTCCAAGATGCCAGAGAAAATAGACCAAAGTTCAGTGTTAAGTACAGCAGAGAGCTCTGATTATAGGGAGAAAATGGCAGCATTCGTCATGGAGAGGGTGGCACGAGTAGCGGCGATTTGTTCCTGCAAAAGTGACAAGCTGGTGCGGTGATATATGCAGAGGGATTTTTTGGAATGAAAGTTGATCTTTAGCTTAACACATAAGGGTAATGCCACTGTCATTCTTAATACCACAGAATACAATCGGAAAATGGATATTATCCTCCAAGATCGCTCTACCTACACCCCGCTAGAACACAACCCCACAAAAACACAAGTTAAAAAATTTATTTAAAAAAGTGTCTTCCTGGCCACAGAAATCACAAAAAAAAAACTCGAACCTTTCCATCCCCCCACCCACTAAGACCTATAGTAGATGCCATTAACAAACCTTGCTACAAGCTGTCAAAACAGCTGGCCAGCTCTCTGACCTCCCCTCGCTGGACTTTCCACATCCTATATAAAAAACTCTATCCATTTTAAAACCTTCAGAGAAAATCTAACCTTAAATAACGCAGACACATTAGTAAGCTTTGACATCTCCTCGTTGTTTACCTTAATTGATACGTTAACACTCAAAAAACGTTTTTCCTTCTGACATCTTAGATCTCTTTTAATTTGCCATCAATTCTGGTTATTTCTCTTGGAAGAACAAAATTTACAAGCAGATAGGGGGAACTGCCATGGGTTCCCCCTCTCATACCCTCTTGCCAATTTTTATATGGAAAAATTTGAAAAACGAGCCATAGACTCAGCCCCTCTCAAACCTTCTATCTGGCTAAGATATGTAGACTATGTGTTCTCTATTTGGCCTCATGGCCCAGACACATTAGACTCTTTCCTCAGTCACCTCAATAGCCTACATCCAATAATCCAGTTTGTAATGGAAAAGGAAAAGATCAATTGTTTACCCTTCCTAGACACCTTAGTTACACGCCTTCCCAATGGTACACTTTCCTTCACTGTATATAGAAAATATACACACACAAACAGGCATATACATTCACAAACTCTCCCACTACCACCGAACTCAACAATATGGCATTATTAAAACTTTTCCCAAGAGAGCCCACAATCTTTGCTCCAGTGGAACTGCCATTACAACTGAGCTTAACCACATACACAACACTTTCCTCTCTAATGGCTACAGTGATCACAGTATTAAAAAAAATAATCAGGTCCTCCCCCTCTCCTCGGTCTTCTCTTCAGAAAGAGTTTAGAAATGTCATCACCATACCCTACATCTGTGGCACATTTGAAAAAATAGCCAAGATTTTAAAAAAGTACAACCTACACACAGCATTTAAGCCCCACTGCAAATTTGCTACCCTTATCTGCTCTACAAAAGATCAGCTCCCTCCTCTCTCAGTACCTGGAGTCTATAAAGTACCCTGTTCATGTAAACTGGCGTACTTTGGACAGACAGGCAGATCAGCCCCTATCCGCCTGGAGGAACATAAGTCATACATTAGCAAAAACAACTATGTCAGTCAGGCTTGGCTGACCATGTCCTGGATACAACCCACAGGATCTCATGGGAAAAAACCACCATGCTCCACCACAGCAAATTCAAAAAAGAGAGACTATTCTTATAATCAGCAGCAGCTCTCAGGAATCAACCAGATCTCAACAAATATGGTTGCATTCAGCTTCCTAAGATTTGGGAAAAGCTTATCACCAGAGGTCTCACTTTACATTCCAGGCCACCTACAACCGCCCTTAGAGGGCGCTCCACCTAGATAGGACTTTAGTGTCACCCACGTGGTTGGGCTTAGTATTGTGTGTTATTTGTTTTTGATGTTACATTAGTTTTTTTGTAATTCCTGAAGATGTCTCATTTACTGAGATAAAATATATAGGAAGTATTAAATTCTGTTTTAATCCTTTCTGAGTGCTGTATGCAATCCATTAAGCCTCCAATATGATGTCCTCACAGCACTTAAACCTCTACACATGGAAATGTATAGATCTGAGAGCTGGGTCAGAAGTAAAACACTTGACCAAAGACTAGAGATCGCAGATATGAGAGTCCTGAGAAAGATTATAGGCGTGAACAGATGGCATCAATGGCAATATCATATTAAAAACGAGGATTTAGGAAAGAACTTGATATTGTCAGTATCCAGGAATGTGTTAGCATAGCTAATCTCAGGTGGTATGGTCACTTAAATAGAATGGGCAAGGAAAGATTACCAAAACAAGCGTTCTGCCAGGTTGACAGTAAAACTACCCAGAGGAAGACCAAGATATAGGTGGATTGATACGGTACAAAGTGCCTTAGAAGATAGAAATATAAGATCTGATAATGTTTTAGTCTTGACGAGTAACAGACTGTTTTGGAGGAAAATTGTAGATAGGAAGTCAGTAATGATGTAAATTTTTCATGTATTACTATCATATCCTGTACACCCCTTGAGTGTACATGGCAGGAATTTGATGATGAATTATACATGAAAAAGCTTTGCGTAAGATGGGTGCCGCACTTGCTCACAACACATCAAAAACACACTTGCAGGAAAATCTCTGAACAGTGCTTGGAGCATTTTAATAAGAATAAAACTGATTTTGTGCATCGATTTATTACTATGGATGATACTTGGATTCCCCATTACACACCAGAATCCAAACATTAGTCAAAACAGTGGACAGAAGCCAGTTGTTCAGTGCCAAAGAAGACAAAGTCGGTTCCATTAGTAGGAAAGGTCATGGAATCAGTGTTTTGGGATGCTAAAGGCATTTTGTTTATTAATTATCTTGAAAAGGGTAAAACAATAACCGGGGAATATTATTCTGATCTTTTAACCAGACTAGATGAAAAAATTTGTGAGAAAAGACCTGGTTTGCAGAAGGAAAAAAAAATCATTTCATCAGGACAATGCACCTGCCCACAAAGGTGTTTTGGCAATGGGAAAATTAAGGGATCTGCACTATGAATTGTTGGAACATCCACTCTATTCCCCAGATTTGGCTCCCTCTGACTTCTATTTCTTCCCAAAACTAAAACTCTTCATCACTGGCGAGTGTTTTTCTTCGAATCAAGAGGTGATTGCAGCCTGTTAGAGTATTTTGCAGGTCTTACTGAGAATCACTATAGGGACAGTATAATGGCACTGGAGCATCACCGGAATAAATGTATTAGTCTTAAGGAAGATTTATGTTGAAAAATAAAAAAAGATTTTGAAATTAAAAATTTTTTTCATTGTTAGGCCAAGAACTTTTCAGACTACCCTCATATGTCACCACATATGCATCTCCTTTATAGAGGAAGTTAGTCAACTTGTTGTAATACATAAGCAGACTGCCTCTCCTCAACAAACCCATGCTGACCATTATAAAGAATATTGCTATTATCAACTAACTTCTGAATCTTAATCCTCACCAACTTCTCTAATATCTTAACAACCCTAGACATATTACCAATCTAGGTTACCAATCTGCTGGTGTCATCAGCTAGCATCATCCTTCCAGTCATTTTTTCTTCTACTTGCCACATATCAAAAGAACTCACTAAGATTTTTCTTAGCTTGATTGGCTAATTTCTTCTCATATTCCACTATTGCTATCTTTACTAAATGAGTCACCTTCCTGGCCTGCTCTTTGTATTCTTCATACAAATGATCATTACAAACATTCATCTTGTGTCACCTCCATAGCCTTCTTCTGGATTTCACACTCAATTTCTTCATTCATCCATTTTACTCCTACCTTGTTTAGCCTTTTCACCTTTGGAATACACTCACACAACGCTGCTGTTAAAAAGCTCTTGATCAATGTCCCTACTGCATCTATATCCTTCCCACTCAACTCCTCTTTCCATATTATAGCTCCCAGTTGTCTCCTAAGCTTTCTATAATCGCCATCCTTGTAGTTCCACATATATTCCTTCTTTATAGAAGTTCTCATGTGACTGGCTGCAACACATGTAATTACTTCATAGTCACTCTCTCCAACTGGGGAATGATTTGACACTCCATTCACAATTATATACTCTGATGATATAACCAGATCTAAGACTCTTAACCCTCTCGTGTGCCCTCCATTACATACTGCCTAAGATTGTTGTTCCTTAAGAATTTGAGATATTCATTCTCCTTATTCCTTGATACTATCTCTTTCTTTGTTGAAATCATCCATAATGATCCTTTTTTGACACTTTTTTCTCTTTGTATCTCAACCGTGCACAGATATAATTCGCCTGCTATTATCAGTAGCACTCTCTCTCCATTCTTGCCTTTCCTATCTTCATGATGACGTTCTCATCCAACCATGTTTCACTTATTGCAACTATTTTTAGGCACATAAACTCAATCAATACAACAATTTCATCTCCCTTATTCCTGACACTCCTGGTATTCGTAAATAAACATTCATTTCTTGGTCTGCAGCCTGTCCTACTCATGCTGTTCCCTGCCTCTGGCTTCTCCTCACCTGCTCCTGTCTGCTTTTTCCCCAAATAGCCTATCAGACTCAATCCCTCATGTATTCCTGGCCATTCCATTACACTGACCATCAACATACGTGCATGCATTACACTTCCAGATTCCACTCAACTTACCTCTGATCTCCTTGGCCCACCCTGTTTTCCTGTCCAACTTGATTTTCTGTTCTTACATTCTCTTCTCCATTCACAACCACATCAGTCTCACCTAGTCCACTCTTCAGCTCATTCGCATCATCTTTGACTTCCACTAACACCTTGTTTGCATCACTCATTACACTTCCCTCCAAGTAGCAACCTTCCCAAATGATTCATTCCATAACTATTCAGATCCAATCTATAGTTCTTATACAGCTCCATTTGTCCCTCAAACTCATTCGACATGTTCACAACTTGTACTCGTTTCTCTCCACACACACATTTCCACTAACATTCCACTGAAGATCTTTGCTCTCCACTGCAACTCATCATTGTCATACCTGGGCAACACACAAAATACCCTTACTACCATACTGTTGTCCTTCACTCTCCTCAATAATCTGCTGATATCCAATCTCACATTCTTTCTATGCCTAATCAGATCATTTGTCCCAAGTATAAAAACTTACTTTCTGACATGCTTACTTCTCAAATCAAGTGCCTCAATCACCCTGATCATTCTCCTTCCTGGAAAATATACCTTGTGGACCCTCTCATCCACCACACCTGTTATGATAGAATCTCCATATAGTGCTATTCTTGAGTCATTTCATAGTCTGTAAAAAAAATAAAAAAATAAGTTTCAATATATATTGTTACCAATATTGAAACATCTTTTTTTTTTTTTTTTTACAGACCGTACATCTCAGGAGACTGAACTCTTCACCCTCTAACAGTATATCAATATAATGATATAACAAAATATATCAACATATAACAGTGAGGATATAAATAAGATCTAAGTTGATATAAGAAGATATAAAGTGAATATATAAATATATCAATATAACAGCAAATAACATTTTTTTTCTAATTATTGGTAATCTCACACAAAGCTATTTAACTTACAGTGCATTAGTAGTAACATAAATGGGGGGGAAGTGAGAATAAAAACTTGTTACTACTGCTAGTATATTACTACTATATAAAGGAGGTGTAAAAACATTGCAAAGAAGAGTTACAAAGATGATTTCAGGATTATGAAAACAGATTGAGAGCATGTAGCTTGCAGACACTGATACAAGAGAAAGATGGATATGATAGAGTTATATGAACTTTTGAGAAGGTGTTATAAAATATCAATTGATAAAGTTTTGCATTATATGGAAGGTGAGGAGAAGACAGGAGGGGGGAGAAAGTTAAGTTTGTGTGCTGCTAGATTTTTCTCACAGAACTGTAAGCAAGTGGAACAGTTTACCTGTTCAAAAGGTATGACAGCTGATATGGATGATGTATTGCCTCCCTCAATAAGTCCTTGACTTCCTGAAGGTCTAATAATAATATTTGAAGACCTGTAGAATGAACTCTTTATGATATATACAAAGGAGAGCATGCTCCAAAAAACAATTGCAAAATAAAAGATGGGGGGAGGGGATATGTTCTATGAGTTTGGAGTTAAAGGGATATTGAACAGCTTCTGCCATGTCTTGAGCAATTCAGGGAACATGGGGAGAGAATTATAAATGCCAATTGTGACAAACAGTAACCATAGAAAACCTGTTGACTTTCACAATATCAAACATTGTAACAAAGTCACACACATACACACAATAACTACTGAAAAATCCCACTCAAAGCTCCACGGGTACAATGTTGTTAAAAGAAATTCACTACAGCAAACTATTCCTGTGGTCCCTATGAATTAGCTTTAGCAGGTCAACTGTATTTGAAGAAAATGCAATTAATAGAAATTGAAAGACAATGGATGGAAATGGCAAGAGATTGTTTATTAATCAACTTGATTAGTGACCTATTTTTAAGTCAAATCTGAAAAAAACTCACAGGGACTTCAAAAAAATGTTACAGTAGCGACAGTAGTAGTTTGTTGTAGTGAATTTCCTTTTTGATAGCATTATAGGGAGTGAGTTTCATATGTCGTTTGCTATAGCAAAAATAACTATAATTCTGTACAAACATATCCATCTATCCACTGAATGTTGTTGAAAAAATCTAATTTCATGGATGATGTGGAAGCAATATTAATAATATGTTTATGGCAAGAAAGATTGGAGATCAAAATTAATCCAAATAGAGAAATCGCATTTTGCCCATAGTTCTAGAAATTGTCAAAAGTATAATTGGGAGAAAAAAATGTTCTATTTTGTGAGAAGTACATGTCACTTAACAAAGAGTCAGTCACTACAGCAAAAGGTAAATTTTATTTTTTTTTGGAAAATTTCTGAAGAATTATATGCATTTCACCAAAAATTTATTTAATTAGTGATACTTTGCCTGAAAGGTTGTCGTCAGTTTTTAAAGAATTTTGTGAACAGTTAATGAAGGCAAAAATTATGGTGAGAATAATAAGACACACATTGCAAAAATCAAGTAAATGTGGCAGATGTGTTTGTTGAGAGATTAAACAAAAGAAGGAGAGGGCAGGAGACTGCAGAAAATGTGACACATTCAAGCAAAAGGCAGTGATGGGTGTAAGACTGAGAATGATAGCCAGACAAGAATAAAAACATGAGCTTGAGAATATGAATGCAGAGAATGTGATAGTGAATATAGAAATTATTGGAAAAGGAAAAGAAAGCATAAATGTGGAAATTAAAGTGAGCCAAACTGGTGCAACTGCAAGAATGGAAGAAAGCCTGAGTGACAGAACAATAGCAGGAACGATTGCTGGAATGCAAGAAGTAAAGAATGAAATGATTGAGATGAGTATTTACAAAATGAAATTAGACAAATGGTAGATACAAATGAAAGTGCAAAATAATAAAATGAAAGATAAGGAAGAAAAAGTAGCAGCAAATGACTCAAGAGTAGCACTATCTGGAGATTTCATTATAAAATGTGGTGGATGAGAGGATGCAGAAGGTCTGCTTTCCAGGAGGGAGGATGAACAGGGTGATCGAGAAACTGGATATGAGAAGAGTGCAGAGTTAGTTGTTGTGATGGAAACAAATGATTTGATTGGGCATAGGAAAAATATGACATGGATATCAGGAGATTATTGAAGAGAGTGAAAGACAACAGTGTGGAAGGAAAAGTAGTTTGTGTGTCGCCGAGGTATAACAATAAGGAGGTTGGGGGAGAGCAAAGATCTGCAAAAAACACATTTACAGTCATCCCACATGACTGTGAATGTGTGAAATTAGTTTTAAAGATGAATGGAACTGTATAGGAGTGATGGACTGCATCTGAATGATTTTGGAGTAAGTCTGCTGGAAGGAAGTGTAATCAGTGATGCAATTAAGTTATCAGTGAGGTCAGAGATGATATAAATGAGCAGAAGAGTGGACCAGGCAAGACCAATGCGAATGGAGATGAGAATGCAAAAACAAATGCAAGAGTTGAACAGAAAGATGAGGTGGGAAGTCAGGGAGATACAGAGTAAGGAGAGTGGATTCTGAAAGCAGTAATGAATATGTGAGGCAATGGTCGGTATACAAATGGAACAGCCTGGAATACAAGGGAGTAGTTGAGTCTAGGGAAAGGGGGGGGGGGATCTTGGACTGTAAGATGTAGGGGGTTCTGCCTACATCTTGCAGTCTGATGTCCAAGAGAATATACTGAAGACTATAATAGGCCCACCAATGTTAAGGTGTAGGCAGAGGATTTGACTGCTGCAGACCAGCCAAGCTATCAAAATTCAGTGTATCCTTCACATTACAGCAGCCAAAACATCAGTATCCAGTGTTTCAGACTTCTGAAATTTAGTAATAAGGTGCTGCAATCACACAGTGCATGATCTTGCTATCTCAAGGGTAATATCTTGTCATATTCGAGGACCTTCAAGATCATTTGAAATAATTCTGTAGTAGAACAGATAAAGAATTTCTATTATAACATTAGAACAGACTCCTACAAAAATAAAAATAAAATAAAAATTTACATATATATAAATCCACATGTGCACTGCACTACACATTTAAGTGCAACTTGCTATTTCTAACATGCAACTCCCATTTACAAAAGGATTGTAATCCTGGTATACTAGTACTATGAGTAGTCTAGGAGCCACAATTCCAACTTACGTTCCATATAATTTTTTTTTGTCTCAATTTTAGTAACTGTGAGATCTGACATTCTATGCCAGATATTTCCAAATGTGAAATCTTTTCGATACTCTATAGCTCAAAATTTTCTTGCTGTCCTTTAGCTCTCCAGTTTCGGATAATCAACTGATTTCTTTAAACAGACATTTAAAGAGGTCAAAGAAATTAGGTATGTTTTATTTTCTGTATATCCAAACAGTGAGATTGTCATTCTTGGAGAAGCTCAATGTCTAACTCAAATTAACTTTCCAATTCCACTGAGTCAACCAAAATAAACATTGAAGTATTTACTGTTAACAATGATCTAATGCAAATTATTATGCATTTATCAGAATACCAGATATTCTTCACCATCCTCCCAACACCACTGATCTTTAGTTAACTCTTTTCCATACATACTGAGCATATAAGCTCTCTCTCCTATGGTATTCAGACCACATATTGTCCAAGTTCAATTTCTTATGGAACATCCTTCTCCCATTTCTAAATATGCATTACAGTAAACCGCAGTCTTACATGTATTTAGTTCCTATCCTTAACTGAATAATAGTTTTTTTTTCCTTTCGGTATTCTGTATTCTTGGCATATGGACACATAAGGACACTGTTCAGAAGAAATACACAACTCTCTGCTAGGTTTACAATGTTCGAATTCCATTTCATCTGTTGGAAGAAGCAAATACACAGGGTTATCATAAGCAACATACCTTATGCTGGAACTTGCTTTATCCAAACTTGTGCTACTGTATTCCGTACAATAAAAACTATGTTCGAGGCCTTCTAGATTGTCTTCTGGTGGTCATACACTATTCAAAAGAAATGAATACTTTCAGATAAGTCCATTGGTCTACAAACGCATTTCTAAAACCCTTTCTTCTGTCAAAATTGTTACTTATAACCACACATTACTCAACCATGAAAAAAAAAAAATTATTCAAGGCCTTCTACTAGATCAGTGCTTCAAAAACTTATGGATGCCAGGCCCCCTTTGGAAAAATTAAAATATTTCATGGCCCCCCAATCAAAAAAATCATAATATAGACATATATTATTATAGTATTTATTGTATTTATATTCAATACAATTTATATTCAAGATTTTGCATTTGTAATCTTTTTTGTGTTTCTTATCAATGCCTTTGACATGAAGCTTATGAATAAGCATATATTTACTAATATTCATTAATCGCCGAAATACACAAGAATCAAAATTTGTGAACCAACACCAATGTGTGATTTTTTCCATTAAAATATAAAAAAGAACAAAAAAAGAAATAAATAATAAAAATTAAATACATTTCTTTTAAGATAAAAAAAATCTATTTAGTCTTAAAACATTTTAAATTTGTTTTCATTATTTCATGCCCCCCCCTCAACAAAATACGGCCCCCAAGAGGCCCACGGCCCACAGTTTGGGAAAAGCGCTGTTCTAGATTATCTTCTGGTGGTTACACACCAACTGAGCAAAGTAACTACTTTCAGATAAATCTACAGGTCTATGAATACATTCCTATAGCTATAATTATGGCTATCACATAACTACTACATTACATAATCATGTTTCTTCCTTACTATTTCTTTTTTTTTCTTCTGTGTATGGGTGCACCAGCTTCAAAAACTGCTGCTATTAATTGAAAGTACAGCGCAACACTTGAACTATGGATATTTTCAAGCCCAAGTGTTTGTCTTCACTGGCATTATGTGTGTTGCTGAAGTCAGGAATACATTACAACATAAACTCAAGTTACAAATTATTCTAACAACATTTTACAAAATGAATTACATAAGCTTAATTATTTTTTCTCTCTGTGGGGACAAAGACAAGTGAATTTAATTATAATGGTAAATTAAATTTAATGACAGAGTTTTAAAATCAACTATTACATTAGGCCTTCTAGACTGTCTTCTGGTGGTCATACACTATTCGAAAGAAATGAATACTTTCAGATAAATCCATTGGTCTATAAACGCATTCCTAAAACCCTTTCTTCTATCAAAATTGCTACTTGTAACCACAAGTAAGGAGGAGAAAAAAGCATTTTATTAACCCTATTTCCAATTTTTTTTGTCACCTAATGTGTGTGTGTGTGTGTGTGTGTGTGTGTGTGTGTGTGTGTGTGTGTGTGTGTGTGTGTGTGTGTGTGTGTGTGTGTGTGTGTGTGTGTGTGTGTGTGTGTGTGAGAAAAAATTAGTTTGAATGACTATAATACCAAGAATAAAAAGAATAAAGTTTAATGCTGAGATACTACTAGTTTCGTTGAACAAAATTCAACTTCTTCAGGAATCAAAGACAAAGAATTATGTAAAATAACAGAGACATAATAAAATTACATCAACAAAACCAATATAAAAGACCAAAGTACAGTTTAAAACAGGAATGCATATTGGAATTCCAATTAAAGTTGACTACATGCGAGAGTTGTCACGAGAGCGCCAGTATTGGACAGCGGCAATGTGTGCATCAAAAAGATTGTAGCTAAGGCTGTTGTTTATATGGGATGAATCAAGGGATATTTCTTTAGATTCAACTATCTTCCTTTCGAGCTCATCATAACACCTATGAATATCAGAAGTTTGCGGCCAGTCTATGAGGTGTTGAAAGCCTTCATCTGAGTTAATAGAGAATGTGGCTTGAGAGAGTGCTGGCCCTGGTCCTATTGTAGGATATGTCTCTTCTGTGTTCCTCAATACATAAAAGGATAGATTCAGCCGTCTGACTGTAATATGGCTTGCCACATTCACACAAGATCTTGTAGACTCCTGAATACTGGAGAGGGAGATGTTTTATTTTAGTTCTACTTAGTATTGATCAAAGTTTTGGAAACGTAGTGAAACAAGTTCTAATGTTGAATTTCCTAAAAATTTTTGCCAGTTTTGGGGTGAGAAAGGAGTCTACAAGATCTTGTGTGAATGTGGCAAACCATATTACGGTCAGACAGCTAAATCTATCCTTTTACGTATTGAAAAACACAGAAGAGACATATCCTACAATAGGACCAGGGCCAGCATGCTCTCTTCTCTATTAACTCGGATGAAGGCCTTCAACACCTCATAGACTGGCCGCAAACTTCTGATATTCATAGGTATTATGAACTCGAAAAGGAAGATAGTCGAATCTAAAGAAATATCCCTTGATTCACTCCACATAAACAACAGCCTTAGCTACAATCTTTCTGATGCACATATTGCCACTGTCCAATACCAGCACTCTCGTGACAATTCTCGCATGTAGTCAACTTTAATTGGAATTCCAGCATGCATTCCTGTTTCAAACTGTACTTCGGACTTTTATATTAGTTCTGTTGATGTAATTTTATTATGTATATGTTATTTTACATAATTCTTTGTCTTTGATGCCTGAAGAAATTGAATTTTGTTCAATGAAACTGGTAGTATCTCAGCATTAAACTTTATTCTTTTTATTCTTGGTATTATAGTCATTCAAACTAATTTTTTCATAACATTATCTACCGAGTAAATATGTACGCCAATATATATATATATATATATATATATATATATTAGGTCACACATATAGATACACCACTTTATTTATATATATAAAGTGGTGTATCTCAATGAGACTCATCAGATACTCCACATACAACAAGGATGCACACTCTGCACTCTTATTGATTACTTACATAGATCACAATCTTGACACTTTCTTCATAATGTAATCCATAAGCTTTATGAGCTCTAATCCACATAAAAACTGGAGATATATTCAACTTAGACTTTACTTTACTTTATGCAAATGATTTTAAACTCCTGAATAAATGCAGTCTACCCCTTCGGAATTTGTCTATTACATTGCTTACTGCTGGAACAAATTTGGCATGAAAAACAAAAAACAAAGACAAAAACCATCAAAATAGATAAAAACAATGAAAACATCAACACCTGAGTGGAAAACCTCTAGACCATGCAAAACATTCCAACTATTTTGGCACACATTTTAGTTAAGACAGCAAAATAAAGAGACAATAAAATAAACACAGCTTGTATGGCTGGTTCTGAAGAAATTATGAAATAAGAGAGAAATTAGTCAAAGTACTAAAGCAGCTGTACAGAAGACAGATTCAAACCAATTTTAACTTATTGGATCTGAGGAGCAGGAATTGAAATAAAACAGTTGATCAAAGACTGAAGACTATAGATATGAGAATTCTGAGATAGAGGGAACTGAACAGATGCAATCAGTAGTAGAATCAACCTGCCATTGTTAGCATTCAGGAACAAGTGAGCACAGCTAATCAAAGGAGGTACCATTTAAACAGGCTGAATAAATCTGCAAAGGAAGAGACCAAGATGTAGAGAGATTAATACCATGATCCAAAAGACCTGCAAATAAGATCTGACAATACAGACTCAAATCCTAATAAACAACAGATTAATTTGGAGAAAAATTGTCGACAGGAGATTAATAATAATGTAAATGGGTCACTTAAGCATTAAAGCCAATGGATCAAGAATGAGGAGAACCGACTGGATCTTCTGACAAAGTCCAATCCTCACCTTCACATGGTGCATCCATTAGAAAGTATCCACTGGAAACTGAACAAACAAGGATGGGTTGGCAGTTTGGGACTTGGCCAATCAAACTGTACTCTCTACTGGCCTAAACCAGAAACTGAACAAACAAGGATGGGTTGGCAGTTTGGGACTTGGCCAATCAAACTGTACTTTCTACTGGCCTAAACCAGAAAAACAATCATACAACATGAGATTTCATACTAGCTAGAGTATAACCCAGTTAAATAAGGACACCCTCCCCCTCCAGCTGTGTTCTTCAGGAAACCAGAGAAAACAGTGAAAAGTCAGCTACTGGAACAAACTCAAGCTCAACATCTAGAAGAAGATAAACCCAATGCCAGAAGAATTAAAGATAGGCACCATCAATATAAGTATTAATGGAAAGGAAATTGAGCTTGCAGAAGAACTGGAAAAGTATACCACGTTGAAATAATCAGCACTGCTGAAACAAAGAATACAAAAAAAAAGTGAGATATTACTAAATAAGTATAGAATATTATATTAAGGCAATAATAATAAAGGAAAGGGTAATGATAGCATTCAACACAAAACATGAAAATAAACTTCTTCATTGAAAGGCATAAGTTAAAGATACTAAGAAATTATATTCTTGGTTTTATCCTTTATGCAATTGTAAGCAAACAAAGTTTATTATTATTACGGGCGACTCCAGGGAGTCCTTAGACTCATCGAGGGAGGCCCTAAACATCATGTCCACACAACTATACGACATTCTCACAGTATCTATCATACCTTGCCTTGAACTCACTCACTCACCATCATAGCACCCACAACAGACTCTGGCAGCTTATTCCACTCATTTACCACTCTAAAAGTAAAGAACCCAGCTCTAACACCCTTGTTAACCACACTCTTTCCCAGCTTCCATAGGTGTCCCCTAGTTCTCCCACCACCAGTCCTGATCTCAAAAATATTCTCTGAATTAATCCTATAGAAACCCTTTAGCAATTTGTATGTCTCAATCATATCTCCCCTTTTGAGCCTATCAACTAATTTCTGCAACCCACAAATCTTCAACCTGTTCTCATATGGTTCATTCCATAGACTTGCTATCATCTTGGTCACTTGCCTCTGGATCCTCTCCACCTCCTCCCCATCAAGAAGAAACTTAGGTGACATAATCTGGGCACAGTAGTTGAGATGAGGTCTTATCAAGGCTCTGTACAGAGGAACAATAACTTGCTTGTATCTGCTCGTCAAAGTATTTTTCAACAACCAAGTGAGTTGATGAGCTGATTTAGCCACTTTTGCAATGTGCCCCCTAAACTTCGTCTCCCTATCCACCAACACTCCCAAGTCCTTGGCCTCATCAATCTCCTGGAGTACAGTTCCACCAATGTGGTATACTGCTGCTAATCTTTTCACCCCAAAATGCATAACCTTACATTTTGTCACATTAAATTGACATCCATTCTCCTTAGCCCAGAACTCCAATCTATCCAAATCGTCCTGCAAGATTTTGACATCTTCTGCATTCACTATTGCCCTACCCAACTTTGCATCATCAGCAAACAAATGAACCGTTCCTCTTAGATCCTTCCCTATATCGTTAATGGACAAATTAAACAGCAGTGGTCCAAGAACAGAACCCTGTGGCACACCACTAGTCACAGGCCATCTTTTGGACTCTACTCCTGCATCAACTACTCTCTGATATCTCTCCATCAACCAACCACCTATCCATCTCACCAACCCTATACCCATTCCCATATGTTGTAGTTTACGGATTAGAATTCCATGTGGTATCCTGTGCCTTAGCCAGGTCCAGCAGTATCACTGTAAACCCAATACCCTTATCCAGTTCAGCCGTCACTGTGTTATAAAACTTTAGAAAGTTACTGAGGCATGATCTACCCTTCACAAAGCCATGCTGTCTCCCGTACAGTATCTCATTTTCATCAATCCATTCCTGTATTTTTCCCTTGATGACTTTCTCCAAGACCTTGACAACTACTCCTGATATGCTGATCGATCGGTAATTTGCAACAAATCCTCCTTTATGCAGTGGAACTATTTTCCCCTCTTTCCACATCTTCGGGACTAAACCAGACCCGAGACTCAGATTAAACAACATGGTCAAGGGCACTGATAATTCTTTAGCCGCTTCACGTAAAACCCATGCCAGTATACCATCCAATCACACAGATGTATTCACATTAAGGTTCTGTAATAGACTATTCACCCCCACTTCATTCATCACAATTCCCGTATAAACTAATGGTTCCTTCATTTTTTTCACTGTCACCACCTGGATGATATACTTTTGCAAAGTGCTCGGTCAGTAATTCTGCTATATTGACTGATTCAGTGATCTCCTTACCATCGTCATTCCTTAAAATCATTTTGCCATGTACAGTTTTTTTTTTTTTGCATGCAGCATATTGAAAGAACTGTTTGGGATTCTCTTTAGCTTGCATAGCTAGTTTCCTTCATAATCCGCTTTTGCTTTTTTTACCACACTTGTTACCCTTCTGGCCTGCACTTTATTCTGTTTGTGTGCCTATAGGTCACTTCTTTCTTTAAATTCCCTCCATTGTTTCTTTTTTTGCAGCTCAAACTTAATGGTGTTATTCATCCATTTAACCCCTACTTGTTTTACTATTCGGACCCAAGGTATACAATCAGCCATAACCTCCTGTAAATGATCCTTGACTACTTCCTATGCTCTATCGACATCCAGCCCTTGCAGTTGTACATGCCATGGCACTGATCCCAGCAATCTCCTAAGCTTGTCATACTTGCCAGCACAGTAATTCCACATATACTGTCTTAATCGAAAATTCCACACCTTTAGCCACCTGGGAGGTGGCTAAAGGTGTGGAATTTTTAGGTGGTAACATGGTCATATTCATTACAGTCAAATTCTCAGATGCTATTACCAGGTCAAGCATCTCTCACACCCCTAGTATTTTCAATTACATGCAGTCTCAGATAGTTATCCCTTAATAATTGAATAAAATCCATTTCCTTCCTCACATGTGTCCTCTCCTCCTTCCAATCAATGTTACCATAGTTGAAATCCCCCATAATAATTATGCTCCTTCCACTCATTTCATCAATTTGTTTATGCATACTATCTCCACCATCTATTCTGTCACCTGGTCTATAGCAACACCCAACTGTATATTTTGTTCTGCCAGTCTCAATCTCACACCAAATACCCTCAAATGAGCTCTTTTCACTATCCTGCGATACAACTTCAATTCTCCTTGGTTGCAATTCATCAGCTATCATCAATAACACTCCTTCCCCCATTCTATTCTCTCCGACCCTCCTAAACACACTATAACCTACACATTCTATCCCGCTAAGTATATCATCTTCTGTCAGCCATGTTTCACTAATGCCAATAACCTGTGGCCAAGAAGAGCCAATCAAGGCCAAAAATTCTTTCTTCTTGTTCCTAATACTCCTGGCTTTAGAATACATGAAATGCAGAGGTGCATGTTTGTGCATGAAGTAGCTTCATGACTGGACTACTTGTATATAAAGACTAATGACTTCACCTCAATCCCATAATGCAATGCACACATCCTTACACACAAGTATAATGCTCTGCATTATGGTAAGGGCCACTACTCAGACCGGTTTTAATCTTTATTGAGGACTCATCAGTAGGAGCCAAACCAAAAGTGATACCAAGGTTGAAGTAATGCAGAAGTCATGTTTCCATATACAAGTAGTCAAAAGATGTCACACCTTATTACTAAAATACTCTGGATTAGATGTTGGAAGTTTTTTCCACTTGGTTATAATATGTTTGGATGCAGTTTCAAGCAGAGCTACGTGAGCAAACTTCAAAATGAGAAAATGGACAATGAAACTTATTTGTGACAAGGTTCCACAGAAGATTCTCCTAAGGAAGAAGTGGAGGAATTTTTCGAGTCATTAGAGCAGACAGCCGACATAAATGAAAAATGTGGTCCTCGTTAGAGATCTAAACAGCAAAACAAGAAATGAACCCCACAAGGTGTACAGAAATGTTTTTGGGGAAAAAAAAAAAAGATATGTTAAGTATCTGCAGGATTTCTGCTAGGATACCAAATAGTCGTTACTGGCACATATAGAAGAAGTAAAATATTTCAGCTATTTAGGCAGGATTTTTTAGCAAACATGACAAACTATAAAAATATATATATATAAAAAAGACAGAAAACTACAAAAAAATAAAATAAAATAATAGCAGATACGGAAACAGACAACAGAAAAAGCTGGTATTGTTGGGAGCCAGTTGAATAAATTTCTATGGAACAGGAGAGAAATTAGCCAACATACTAAAGTAGCAGCATAGAAGACAGTGTTCAAACCAGTTTTAAGTTATGAATCTAAGTTAGGTTAGAAATAAAACACTTGATCAAAGAGTAGAAGCCACAGATATGAGAGTTCTGAGAAAATGAGGGGAGCAAACAGATGATAACAATGTCATTTTTAATAAGATTGTGTCATTGATGTTGCAATCTTATTAAAAATAAGATGCCTCTCATGATGTCACATTCAAGTACAGGGTGTTCGGGATAAATTTGACATATTTATAATTAATTATATTTTTCCGTAAGTTACATGTATTAACACACACTTCTCTTCATTTAAAAGTTTGGACCCTTCTTCATTCATATACAAGATGTCAGAAAGGATGGATAGCTGGAACCCACCTGAATCATGGAAGAGAATAACTTGTA
Source organism: Typopeltis vanoorti (assembly GCF_054136105.1). Classification (NCBI taxonomy): domain Eukaryota; kingdom Metazoa; phylum Arthropoda; class Arachnida; order Uropygi; family Thelyphonidae; genus Typopeltis; species Typopeltis vanoorti. The sequence continues at coordinate 176,842,878 of NC_143550.1, read as the reverse complement.
TCATGATGATTCGTGCCCGCCATCAAAATAAGGATATTACGACTGCTGCCCAATGCTCCCTGAATACAGTAAAAACAATCAGGCATGAACTAGAGACTTGCAATGGTGACTACGAGGATGTAGCAAGAAGAAAGATCCCTAGCAGACGATCTGATTGCGTTCGTACAGCAGAATTCCTCGCAAATCTGCAGGAACAGGTGTTGAAGAACCCTGGCATTGGAATTCGGGCTTTGTTCGTGGAGTTGCTAACTGTAGTCAAGCCCTGGATAACAAGGGTAGCCAATGGCAGGCCGTATGTATGGCAGCAGGATTCGGCCCCTTGCCACACCTCTGGGAAAAGTCAAAAATGGTTGTCTGAAAATTTCTACGACTTCACCAGTCCAAATGTTTGGCCTCCAAACTCCCCAGACCTTAACCCCATGGATTATTTTGTATGGGGCGCAGTTGAAAAAGACACCAATCGCACTTCCAGTAATACAAAAGCCCAGTTAATGGATAAAATTAAAACAGTTTTTGCGGCCCTTCCCAGGGAGACTGTAGCATCAGCTTGTTCGAGGTTCCGAAGCAGAATTGAAGCTGTGATCGATGCTAATGGTGGTTATTTTGAGTAAATCTTGTTGATAGTATTGTAATTAACTCTGCCTGTAATGTTTTTTTGTCAATTCATTAAATTTAATAGATACAAAGAAGATTTTCTTTTTCCTTACGAAACTGTCAAATTTATCCCGAACACCCTGTATAAGGAGAGAATCTAAGGTGCTATATGGTCACCTAAGCATAATGGTTGAAGAAAGATTAGCAAAACAGAAATTTGCTAAAACAGAGAAAAAGACCTAAAAACGGACTAATATCTAGGCAGAAAGAAGAACAAAATGGTGGATACAATATTGGTGTTCTGACAAATAACAGAGTAATTTGGTAGTAAATGTTGATAGGAGATTAATAATAAGATAAACTTAATCATGTAATGCTGTAATAGAAGCCTGGTACCTCTTGGGGGTACAAATCAGACAATTGATGATGATGATAATGTAAACTATTATGTAGTACTATTATAGCATCCTCTACACCAGTGCTTCCCAAACTGTGGGCGGTAGGTTTTGTTGGGGGGGGTGAAATAATGAAAACAAATTTTAAATGTTTTAAGACTAAGTAGTTTTTTTTATCTTAAAAGAAACATTTTTTTTCCGGCAGCGTAAATTAAGTTAAGGGGACAATAAATCCCTCATTATTATAAAGCAGATATGAAACTCAGAGATCGAAGTTTTTCGATCTCCAAGTTTCGTATCCGGCTTTAAAATAATGAGGGATTTATTATTCCCTTAACTTAATTTACGTATTTAATTTTTATTATTTATTGTTTCTTTTTTGTTATTTTTTATATTTTAATGGAAAAAAATCACGCATTGGTGCAGGTTCACAAATTTTGTTTCCTGCGTATTTCGGAACTTAATGAATATTAGTAAATATATGCTTATTCATATAAGTGTTTCATGAGGTTTACCGTTTCTTCCGTTTCAACCAATTTCATGAGGTCTACAAAGACCAGGCAAGTAGGGTGACTTGGTTGGTGAGAGTAACTAAAGAGAGGTATGAACAGCAGTTAGCTAATGAAGTCAAAAAGAATCCTAAAGAGTTCTTTCAATATGTAGCAAGCAAAAGAAAGAATGATTATGGAAGAATGACATTGATTGGAGAAAATGGTTTAAAGACAGCTGTTGCAGAATGTGTGGTGGAGATACTTAATGAGCAGTTCATAAAGGTCTTTCAATCTTGTGAATGTGACTTCATGGAGAGATTAAGAGCAGTTGATGATGGGGAGGAGAGACTGACTGTAAGTGAGCAAGAGGTGTTTGGGGAGTTGAGTAAACTAGATGTAAATAAGGCTGTGGGACTTGATAATATATCACTGCATATTCTGAAGGAATGTGCCAGGGAGTTGACACCTGCCTTGACATATTTTTTTAATACGAGTCTTGTACTTGGTCAAGTTCCTAAGGAGTGGAAGCAGGGCAAGATTGTGCCACTTCATAAAGGAAGGGATCGAACCCAAGCACATCAAACTATAGGCCTATCTGTGTGTCAGGTGTTGTGGTTATGTTGTTGGAGAAGCTTGTGAGAATTAGGATCCAGAGTTGGGTTGACAACAACGGTATTATCTTTGATGGACAGCATGAATTTGCTAAAGGGAGGTCATGTTTTAGTAATCTACTTACTTATTACAATAAAGTGACTGCTTCCTTGGACAGAGGAAAAGGATACACAGTAATATACTTGGATTTCGCAAAGGCTTTTGATAGAGTACCTCATGATAAGTTGACAGTCAAACTAGAGCAGATGGGATTGGATATTAGATTAGTGCATTGGATTAGAGACTGGCTATCTGATAGGTATCAACAAGTTGTGTATGGGGGGGGGTGCGATATCCAGGAAAAGGAAGGTCACTAGTGGAGTACCTCAGGGGTCTGTTTTAGGGCCATTACTGTTTAACTTGTATATTAATGATATTGGAGAAGATTTGGATGGAGATATTCAGTTGTTTGCAGATGATGCAAAGTTGGGACGAACCATAAAGAGTAGTGAAGATGTTGTGGCCATACAAGAAGATGAATAAATTGAGTGATTGGGCACGGAAAAGGGGATGCGAGTTCAATGTTGCAAAATGTAAGTTTTTAATATTTGGAAAACAAAGATGGGGTGCAGAATTTATGCTTGGTGAGAATATATTGTTGGAGGTAGAGGAAATAAGAGATCTGGGGGTGATAGTGGATAAGGATCTAAAATTTAGGGGACACATCGCCAAAATTGTGAAGACAACACAAAGGCTTCTGGGAATGATGCGGAGGACACTGACGTGTAGAAGTAGGGAGATTCTTGTTCCGTTGTATAAGGCTTTGATTAGCCCACACATGGACTATTGTGCCCAGATTTGGTCACCGGGTTTTCAGAAGGATGAAGAGATGTTGGAAAGGGTCCAAAGAAGACTGACTAAGGTAGTTTCTGACCTATGGAATGTTGAGTATGAGGAAAGATTGAGAAGATTTAATTTGCAGATTAGGTGGACAGGAGCAAGATGGGAGATATGATAGACACCTACAAGTTGGTAAGGGGTTGTTATAGGATCAATGCTGGAGAAGTTTTACAGAGAACAGTGGAGATCAGGGGAGAACCAGAGGTTATCCCTGGAAACTGTATAAAGAGGGTGTGAGTAGGGAAGTGAGAGGCAGGTTTTTTTCTTGCAGAATTGTGAATGATTGGAATGCCTTACCTGAGAGTGTGGTGTCTGCAAGGAGTTTGAGTGTGTTTAAGACATGGTATGATGAAATGTGTGTGTGATAAAAGGACCTGCCAGATGAGTCTTTGACTCCATGAGGTCTTTGGGTAATAATAATAATAATTTCAAAGCAGAAATCTAAGAATTGTAGTTTCAAATATTTCACCTGATATTGGTGTAGCAGTATTGAAACACATCCATCACATTAAATTGTTATTAAACTTCTTTCATGCTTTTAATTCTTTCTTTATTACTAATCATTTTACATTTCATGTGCTTGTACTGCAAATGTACAATAACAATATATCTATATAAAAATATGAGATAAAAATATGTCAAATGTGTATGCAAAATGCTAAAAATGTAATATTTGCATTTGATTTTTGCAATATTCGCTGTGTATGTTTTGTATTGAACATAAATATAATAAATATTATAATAATATATGTCTATATTACGATTTTTTTCTTTAATTTTTCCAAAGGGAACCCTGACATCCAGAAGTTTGGGAAGCACTTCTCTAAACCCCTTGCAGGTACTTGAAGGTCAGATAAGTGAAAGATCACTGCAGTCTGATATTTAATATGGTCATGTGATATTTGATAAAAGCCTGATGTGAACACAGCAGTAGGACTGAATGGAATAAGAGCAGAGATGCTGAAGAAATATGCAAGAGAATTAGCAATTCTCTGACCAGATTGTGATTTCAATAATGAATCTTATTGTTTCAGCCCTGATATTGTGCCTTTATATAATAGAATTATCTTTTCCCCCCTCTACTCATTAGCAAGATTCCTAATGAGTGGAGGGGAGAAAGATAATTCCATTACATAAGGGCACAACTAGAACTGAAACAATCACTGATTCATTAGAAGGGAGATAAAATATCACTTTGATTCTCTATAGAAGATGCATGGCTTTTTACTGGTACAATCTACTCGCATTCTCTGACTGAGTAATTGATATAGCATAATACTACTGGATTTTGCCAAAACATCTGACAAGGTTCCACAAGGAAAGTGGAACCTCATCAGATTTTTAAAAACTGAGAGGAAGAGGTATACAAAATAGGTGTGACATGCATGAGAGAGAGTGAATGGCTAACTGACAGGTATCAAAGAGTGACTTATGGAGGAGAAATATGCAAAGAGAAAGAAAGTGACCAGTGGATACACAAAGTTTCTATATATTAGCAATTGTATAGAAACTTTTTTTATAATCAACTTTTTTTTTCTCATTAACTTTTTTACGAATGATGTTGAAGATTGTCTTAGAGAGTAATACTGAGCTATACTGAGTGGTTAGTGTATCCACTCTCCAGCCAAAAGGCTGCGGGTTCGAATCCCGCAGTGGGCATGGATGTTGAAATTGTCTGTTATTGCTGTGACAGACAATCACTGTGATTGTCTATTAAAATACTAGTGGTAGGGGTGTAGTTGCGATTCATTGTAGTTGGCGGATTTGAGTGGTGGAGACACATAGTTGTAGAGTGGGTCCCTCCCTCGATGAGTCCTTGGAGGTGTCATAATAATTCATTTCATATGGTGATTCAACAGCCGTGAAACCCTTTTACAGAGAGATATGGCACCACCTCAATCCCTCATATTTTTATCCAGGCTCAGGACCGGCATAACTGACAGCTCAGACCTATGGCTGGAGCCGGTTTGCCTGCTTACAAGATGAAAAACCACAGATAAACTGGGGGAAAAACCTTGCTGTCCACATCCAAGACCAGCTAACTTGGTTATGGCTGAGGAAGATCCTTAAGCTCCTCACGTCATCGACGGGAATCAAACTTAGGACACTCCTTCCCCAGGCATATGGTTGCGAAGCACATAGCCACTAGGCTAACCGTGCAGACGTCGTAATAATAATATAAGCTGATGAAGCAATACCTGAAATCGATAAAGAATGTTACTGATACAAAAATATCTGCAAGATAATTGAAGAGACTTGTTCTATGGACAAATGATAATGAGTGTTCGTGCCCTGTAAGGTTATGTATTTTTGACAGATTAATGGGATTTTGATGCAAGCAGTGAATGAAGCCAAAGACCTGAAATTTAAGGATCACGGTGCTAAGGTAATTAAGTTAACACTGGATAACTGCAATGTTGAAATGATTTGTAGAAATAAGGAACAATTCTCCTATTCTACAGGACTTTGATAATGCCACATTTGATTGTCAGGTATTAGAATTAGTTGAACTCAACATGCATCTTCATTTTTACACATTTTTAAATTTAACAAAAATGTGTGAGTAAATTATTTCTACTTAGTAACAACCTATGTATATATGTTTCCAATGAGTTTATATAATTATTATAAATATTTCATTAAATAATTTATCTGGGTATACTTGGAGTAATTTCTGCCTTCAGCTAGAATAATTAAGATAAAATTTCTTTGCACTGTGTTAATCATCTGAGTCAGAAATCAGTAAGAACATTTCCTAAGAATAATCTAGTTAGTGCTTTGGCATTTAAAAGTTTAAAACACAAAAATTAGTTTTTAATGGCACTTATGACATAGTAACAATTATTAAAAACATGTTTACGAGAATTAATTTTATTATTGCACATTTTGGCCTGATATTAACAGGCCATCAGTGCAGAAGCACATTCATAAGGTAAAAACACTAATAACAGAATTTTTTTTATTTACTTTTTTTGTTTTACAGATCTGAGCCATGTGCTGGAGTGATACCATGTAATGGGTGGTTACAAAATAAACTAAAATTTAAAAAAAAAATTAAAATTAAATTAAAAATAAAATAATAAATAATTAAAATTACATGAATAAGTGGAGGGTCATCACTACTTGCCATTTATCAAAGATTCTCCCAAATCTTTGCAATGGATGGACAGGTCATTCCAATTTAAGTTTTGCAAGTATAAGCAGTATAGAAGTGCTTCAAATCAACACTGATGTAACAGGCATGTACTGGACCACGCACTGTGTCAGCATAGATATTTTTCAGGCTTATTGGGGGTGATGCAAGCCTGGTGTTGCTGCAGTCATTTTTCAATTAAACTGCCTATTTGTCCAAAGTACAAGCAGAGGTAATTACATTGAACCTGGTAAACAGAGATGGAAAGAGAGACCTGTCTATCCTTTATGGAGGGTAACCACAGTCCCTACAAGTCCCAAACCTGTACGGCAAGTCCCAATAAAATACATCACCATATGTCACTGTATCTCTAAGGCAATTGCAAAGATGCTAAAAAGATACAGCCTAGTCAATACACTATTCATATTAACAACATCTCCTCCTAGTTACCCTCTCCAAAAGATAAACAGCCCCTTCTCCCTCATGTTTATCAGGTTCAATATGATAGCTTCTGCTAATACTCTGGACAAACAGGACATCTGGCCAAAAAATGGCTGCAGGAACATCAGCCATACATCACCCACAATAAACCTTAAAATTCTAGCCTGGCACAGCACAGAGCAGACAATGACCATAATATCCTCTGTTCCAATAAATGTCTGTTATAGTGGTGTCAGTTTAAATTTGAGTAGTTGTTTAAAGAGAATGCTGAAACACTTTTGGATTGACTCCAGATCCATTAAAAAGATTAGAGAATATATCATCCTGATAAATGGCAAGCAGTAACTCCTCTGGGGTGCTTAAGGGTCAAAGCTGTATAACTGAGAGGAGTCCTACATATAGCCTTTAAAGGAATGCAGAGAACCGACCAGGGCTTCTGACCTAATGTCCAATTCTCACCTTCTCGTGATGCACCCTGTTGGGTATCTACCTGAATACTGAACGAATGAGGATGGGCTAAAAATTTGAGATTTAGCCGAACAAATTGTATTCTTATTGGCTTAAACCACAATACTAAATGATGGTACAACATGACAAAATTTCATGCCGGCTGTGGTGTCGCCCGGTTAAACAAGGCCCCCGTTGTTTTCGCTAGGGAACCAGGGCGAACAGCGAAAAGTCAGCTACTGGAACAAACTGAAAACACACCCTAACTCAACATCACCAGAGTTAAAGATCGGTACTATCAACATAAGAAGCATGAATGGCAAAGAAATGGAGCCAGCTGAGGAATTAGGTAAGTACCAGATAAATATAATAGGGGTGACTGAAACAAAAAATACCAAAACTGGTGAGCTCTTTCTGAACAATAAATACAAAAAGTTATATTCAGGCAATGACAATCAAGGGAAAGAAGGAGTAGCCATAATATTCAACACTAAATACAAGGATAATCTTCTTGAATGGCAGGCAATTTTAAGTAGAGCGATGTGGGCAAATATCAGAATGATGAACTGGACAATGAGACTTATTTGTGCCTATGGTCCCACAGTAGGTTCTCCAAAGGTAGAAGTAGAGGAATTTTTTGAGGCTTTAGAAAAAGCAACTGACACAATGAAAAAGGAAAATTTGGTCCTTGTTGGGGATCTGAATAGCAGAGTAGGAAATGATTGTCAGACATACAAAAATATTTTGGGAAAATTTGGAGAAAAGAATAAAGCTAATAATAATGGCAAATATCTGTTGGATTTCTGCTCAGGACATGGACTGGTTATTACTAACACCACGTTCCAACATAAAAATGTGCACAAATTCACATGGAGAGAAGAGGCAGAGAATAAGAAAACTCTAATTGACTATGTTATTGTTGATAGTGATGTTTCCTCCCTGGTGCAGGACAACAGAGTGTACAGAGGATTTGAAATTGGAAGTGATCATACCAACATAAAAATGTGCACAAATTCACATGGAGAGAAGAGGCTAGGAATAAGAAAAGTCTCATTGACTATGTTATTGTTGATAGTGATGTTTCCTCCCTGGTGCAGGACACCAGAGTGTACAGAGGATTTGAAATTGGAAGTGATCACTATTTAGTCTTGAGCAGGATAAAATTGAATTTCATATTGAAAAGAATAGCATGTAAGAAAGTTTTAAAGCGAATAAAAGTTGAGCAGCTCTCAGATGTGAACTGTAGACTAAAATACACAAAGATTATTGAAGAAAAAATGAAATTTTGAGAACAGCAACTAAACCTTGGAGATTCAGTGGCAAGCCTTGAAGAAAACAGTGATTGATTCAGCCAGAGAGGAATGTGGTGAGGTTGTCTGCAAGGATAGAAAAATCAGGACTCCATGGTGGACACAGGAAGTTAAAGAGGCAATGAAGGAAAAGAAGAAATCATATCAAAAGTTCCTGGCAAATAAGTCAGCTTTTGGTCTTAGAGAATACAGAGACAAATGTAAGAAAGCAAAACACTGCATTAATCTAGCAAAACAAAAGTCATGGTAGGACTTTGGCAAGAACATAGAAAATATCAAGAAGGTGGTAAGATATTCTGGAGGTTGTTGAAGAAGCTCAGAAATGGAGGAAAGAATGCTGTAAAAGGAGTTAGAGATGATAAAGGTGACATGAAAACAGGAGAAAAAGTTATCCTTAAAGTATGGAGTAATTACTTCGAAAAATTGCTAAATGAAACAAGCAGTGATAGCACAGTGGTAAAAAACACTCAACAGGCATACAGTCAGGAATACATATCCATACTTGAAGTAGAAAAAGCTATCAAAAGGCTTGAAATGTGGAAAGGCAGCAGGAGTAGATGATATTCGACCAGAAATGGTGAAGTATGGTGGTATAAAAGTCTTACAGTGGCTGCACTGCATAGTTCAGTAAGCCTGGACAGAGGGATGAATTCCCAATGATTGGAGTAGAGCTCTAATAGTGCCCATATATAAAAAGAGAAATAAAATTGAATGTGAGAATTACAAAGGTATTTCCCTACTGAATGTTCCTGGCAAGATCTATGCAGGTATACTTGAGAAACGGTTGAGAAGAATTGTGGAAGAAAAGCTTGGTGAAGAACAAGCTGGATTCAGGTCAAATAGAGGCTGTCAGGATCAGATCTTCACTTTACAACAAATAGTTGTGAAAGCATGGGAATATAACAAAGATCTGTGTTGAAGTTTTGTCGATATGGAAAAGGCATATGACAAGGTGCCAAGAGAGAAGTTATTCAATACGCTAAAGTTATATGGTGTCAATGGGGCATTATATCAAGAAATACTTAGTTTGTATTTGAGTTGTAAGTTGGCAGTTAGAATTGAAGGAAGTACAGGAAGATGGTTTAATGTCAAATCTGGTGTGAGACAAGGATGTACATTATCTCCTCTGTCATTCATTATCTATATGGATCACATTATGAAGGAAAGTGGTATTAAACATGATATCGGAATTGGAGATGTTAATGTCAGCTCTTTACTTTATGCAGACGATGTTATACTTCTGAATAAATCTGCTTGAAGTTTGCAAGATTCCCTGACTAAATTGAATAACTGTTGCAATAGATATGGTATGAAAGTCAGCAATAAAAAGACAAAGACAATGAAAATAGGTAGAATTGTTGAAAATGTCAACTGTGTTGTGAACGGGGAAACCTGTGGAACAAGTAAAACATTTCAGCTACTTAGGCACGATTTTTAGTGAATATGGTAAATTAAATATGGAAATAGACAACAGAGTCAACAAAGCTGGTATGGTAGGAAGTCAATTGAATAAATTCATATGGAATAAGAGAGAAATTAGTCAGAACACTAAATTAGCTGTATACAAGACAGTGTTCAATGTTTGAAGAGACCGCAGATATGAGAGTCCTGAGAAAGATTAGAGGCATGAACAGATGGCATCAATGACAATATCATATTAAAAACAGGGATAATAGGAAAGAACTTGACATTGCCAGCATCCAGGAATGCGTTAGCAGAGCTAATCTCAGGTGGTATGGTCACTGAAACAGAATGGGAGAGGAAAGATTATCAAAATAAGTGTTCTTTGCCCAGTTGGCAGGAAAAAGACCCGGAGAAAAACCAAGATATAGGTGGATTGATACAGTAAAAAGTGTCTTAGAAATATAAGATCTGATAATGTTGGAGTCTTGACAGGTAACAGACTGATTTGGAGGAAAATAGTAGATAGGAAGTTTGTAATGATTTAAATTTTTCATGTAGTACTATCATATCCTGTACACCCCTTGAGGGTACATGTCAGGAATTTGATGATGATGAGTAACTCCTCTCACATTTTTTTTTATTCATGTCAATTTATCTTAATTAATTGAAAAGATCTTAATCCACTGAAAAGATTAGGGAAAATATCATCTTGATAAATGGCAAGCAGCAACTCCTCTCCCTTTTTTTATTCATGTCAATTTATCTTAATTATTTTTATGTAATTTTATTATTTCTTTTCATTTGAAGTTTTGATTTTTATTTAATTTCATTTTGTAACCACCTGCCATGGTGGTGTTCCAGCACATGGCTCATATCTGCAAAAAAGGTGCAACATTCCATTGTTCACATGTTTGTGAATGTGCTTGGGCACTGATGATGGCCTGTTAATTTTTGGTTGAAATCAAATTCCTGGTGTGTATCCTCAATAGGGTGTACAAGATACGATGATAGTACTACATAAAAGCTATACATTACTAGCTTCCTATTGACCATTTTTGTCAATAAGAAGCTAGTAAAACAGGACTTCACACTGCTATATATTATATTTCTGACTTCTAGGGTGGGTATTTTGAATGCATTATTTCACTTAGATCTTGGTCTTCACCTGGGTCATTTTCTTGTCATCCTGAGATCAACCCTCTGTACTGCCACTTTCCCACTGTATGTAAGTGATCACATTACACACAAACACTGCCAAACATTCTCTCTATGCTAACAATGCCATTCCTTTCTAATATCTTCTTTTTTAATATTATTCTACCATTGATGCCATTCTGTTCACCCCTCTAATTTTTCTCAGAAATTAGAGAAAAATTAGATGTATCTCCCATATCTATAGTATATGTCATTAATCAACTCTTAACTCAGCTCTCAGATCCATAAGTTCAAACTGGTTTGAAAACTACCTTGTATGTAATTCAATGAATTAATTACAAAAATCAAAATAAAAGTCAACCTAATTTCAAATAAATATCATTATCTAATCAGCAAATACAAAAAAAAAAAAATAATTTAGGTTTCACAAACATTTGACCAATCAAGCAATGCGATAAACCGTATGGTATTGCACAAAGTTAAATAGTCAGCTCAGCTGTGAACAGTCACTTAAATGGGTTATAAACAAAAGCAAACCAATTCACGTGACTAGATATGAATGAATCCCTACCTCGGTATCTGTGTAAAAGTAGCAAAACCAACTTTTGATGCAACTAATCTCCGCAGGGCTTGAAACTGAGCCTCCATCACAAGAGGTGACTGAATATCCTGATCCCCTTCCTTTTCTAATAATGATACTAATGCAGCTTGAATCATTTTTGCTTTGTTTTCCACAAATAAACCCTAAGAATTAGAATTAAAATAATGTTATATTAATAAGGGCATATAAATAAAGAATAAGATATATCAATTTGCAGTTAAGCCATTCAGGTTTGAATATAAATATTCCACTTTATTTTTTTGTTCCACTTTCCTAGAATATATGCATGTATAGAATATCATTACATATTCTACAATCTCTCTCTCTTTCAACAAAAAACAATAATCAAATACAAAAGAATAACAGAAAAAATATACATAATTCATTTTACATGTATAAAATTAATTATTGCAGTTGAGACTAATATTTAAATTAGGTATTCTGTAATTACATTAAGAATTGCGTGTCTAAATTAAAAATTTATTTTTAATTTGTTCGTGTTACTATGTTTCTAGTTGCTGAATCATATGCAACACTATGATATACCTCGACCTTTATTAACTGTGACATGACATACAGATGCAATACATATGGAAATTTCCAAATGTACCATATTTCATATTCTGGTGTATTCAGTATTTTTTTACATATTTACCTAGCATTCAAACCAGTTTAACACACACACACACACACACACACACACACACACACACATATATATATATATATCATTATTAAGGGTCAAAGCTGCATAACTGAGAGGAGACCTCCATATAGCCTTTAAAGGAATGTGGAGACCCGACCACGGCTTCTGACCTAATGTCCAATCCTCACCTTCTCATGGTGCACCCTGTTGGGTATCTACCTGGATACTGAACGAACGAGGATGGGCTGGCAATTTGGGATTTAGCCGAACAAAATTGTATTCTTATTGGCTTAAACCACAATACTAAATGATGGTATAACATGACAGAATTTCATGCCAGCTGGGACGTCGCCCAGTTAAACAAAGCCCCCCGTTGTTTTCGCTAGGGAACCAGGGAGAACAGCGAAAAGTCAGCTACTGGAACAAATCCTAAAACACACCTCAACTCAATATCACCAGTATGGAAGATCAGAACTATCAACGTAATAAGCCTGAATTGCAAAGAAATGGAGTTTGCTGAGGAATCAGATAAGTACCAGTTCGACATAATAGGGATGACTGAAAAAAAAAAAAGACAAAAATTGGTGAGCTCTTTCTGAACAATAAATACAAAATGTTATATTCAGGCAATGACAATCAAGGGAAAGAAGGAGTAGCCATAGTATTCAACACTAAATACAAGGCTAATCTTGAATGGCAGGGGCAATTTCAAGTAGAGCGATGTAGGCAAATATCAGAATGGGGAACTGGACAATGAGACTTATTTGTGCCTATGGTCCCACAGAAGGTTCTCCTAAGGTAGAAGTGGAGGAATTTTTTAAGGCTTTAGAAAAAGCAACTGACACAATGAAAAAAGAAAAGTTGGTCCTTGTTGGAGATCTAAATAGCAGAGTAGGAAATGATTGTCAGACATACAAAAATATTTTGGGAAAATTTGGAGAAAAGAGCAAAGCTAATAATAATGGCAAATACTTGTTAGATTTCTGCTCAGGACATGGACTGGTTATTACTAACACCATGTTCCAACATAAAAATTTTATGCTTTATGCAGATGATGTTATACTTCTAAATAAATCTGCTACAAGTCTGCAAGATTCCCTGACTAAATTGAATAACTGTTGTAATAGATATGGTATGAAGGTCAGCAATAACAAGACAAAGATAATGAAAATATCAGCTGCACTGTGAATGGAGAACTATAGAACAAGTAAAACATTTCAGCTACTTAGGCACAATTTTTAGTGAAGATAATAAATTAAATATGGAAATAGACAACAGAATCAACAAAGCTGGTATGGTAGGAAGTCATCACTGAATAAATTTATATGGAATAAGAGAGAAATTAGTCAAAACACTAAATTAGCTATATACAAGACAGTGTTCAAACCAATTTTAACTTATGGATCTGAGAGCCATGTCAAAAGTAAAACACTTCACCAAAGACTAGAGACTGCAGATATGAGAGTCCTGAAAAAGATTATAGGCGTGAACAGATGGCATCAATGGCAATATCATATTAAAAACGAGGATATTAGGAAAGAACTTGACATTGTCAGCATTCAGGAATGTGTTAGCAGAGATAATCTCAGGTGGTATGGTTACTTTAACAGAATGGGCAAGGAAAGATTAGTCAAGTGTTCTCTGCCAGGATGGCAGGAAAAAGACCCAGAGGAAGACCAAGATATAGGTGGATTGATATGGTAAAAAGAAAGTGCCTTAGAAGATAGATATATAAATATAAGATCTGACAATGTTATAGCTTTGACAAGTAACAGATTGATTTGGCAGAAAATTGTAGGTAGGAAGTTGGTAATGATGTAAATTTTTCATGTAGTACTATCATATCCTGTACACCCCTTGATGGTAAATGTCAGGAATTTGATGATAATGATATATTATTATAATATATATATTAATATTATAACAACTATTACATTATAATATAATAATTATAATATATTTTATAATATTTTTATTAAAAATTATCGTAGATGTTTTACTTATTTTTTTATATTATTATTATGTGATACCTCAGGGAGTCCAAAGACTCATCGAGGGAGAGTGTGTGCCAACATGCTTCGAACTATTAACTCCTTCCAACTACTAACCATGCTCAAACTTGCTTAACTTTTTACTGAGCCATTAATAGCAGAGGGTCTAACAATCGACGAACCTATGCATATATTTTGCATAAATTTGTAATTCCTATTTGTATAATTTGTGTTTCCTATTCCAAAAAACATCACACTGAAGTAAAATTATCAGTAAATGCTTTTTTTTAGCATTCTTTTCATATCTGTTTTTTTTTAATTTAAAATTTTTCTTGCTACCAAAGAATGAGTAATTATTATTACTATTATTACGGGCAACTCCAGGGAGTTATTAGACTCATCGAGGGAGGCCCCAAATCATATTCATCACAACTATTTGACATTCATACAGTATCCATCATACCTCGCCTTAAACTCATTCACTGTCACAGCATCCACCACAGACTCAGGGAGCGCATTCCACTCATTCACTACTCTAAAAGTAAAGAACCTAGCTCTAACACCTTTACTAACCACACTTTTGCCCAGTTTCCATGGATGTCCCCTAGTCCTCCCACAACCAGCCCTGTTCTCAAAAATATCTTCTGAATTAATTTTATAGAAACCCTTCAGTAATTTGAATGTCTCAATCATATCTCCCCTCCTCCGCCTATCAACCAATTTTTGCAACCCACAAATCCTCAACCTGTTCTCATACGGTTCATTCCACAGACCTGCTATCATCTTGGTCACTCGCCTCTGGATCCTCTCCACCTCCTCCCCATCAAGAAGAAACCTAGGTGACCAAATCTGAGCACAGTAGTCTAAATGGGGTCTTATCAAGGCTCGATAGAGAGGAACAATAACCTGCTTGTCTCTGCTTGTCAACGTATTCTTCAGCAACCAAGTGATTTGATGAGCTGTTTTGGTCACTTTTGCAATGTGTCCCCTAAATTTCAATTCCTTATCTACCAACACTCCTAAATCTCGTGCCTCATCAATTTCCTGGAGCAGGGTTCCACCAATGCAGTAAACTGCCGCCAATCTTTTCACCCCAAAATGCATAACCTTACATTTTGCCACATTAAACTGACATCCATTCTCCTTAGCCCAGACCTCCAATCTATCCAAATCATCCTGCAAAATTTTGACGTCATCTGCATTCACTATTGCCCTACCCAACTTCGCATCATCCGCAAAGAAATGAACTGTTCCTCTCAGATCATTTCCTATATCATTTATGAACAAATTAAACAGCAGTGGTCCAAGAACAGATCCTTGTGGCACACCACTAGTCACAGGCCGTCTTGTGGACTCTACTCCCGAGTAAACCACTCTCTGATATCTCTCCATCAACCACCCTCCTATCCATCTCACCAACCCTATGTCCATTCCCATATGCTGCAATTTACTGATTAGAATTCCATGTGGTATTATCCTGTCAAATGCCTTGGCAAGGTCCAGTAGAATCACCGTAAACCCATTACCCTTATCCAGTTCAGCCGTCACTGTGTTATAATACGTGAGCAAGTTACTGAGGCATGACCTACCCTTCACAAAACCATGCTGTCCCCGATACAGTATCCCATTTTCTTCTATCCAATCTTGTATTTTCCTCTTGACTATTTTCTCTAAGACCTTGACAATGATTCCTGATATGCTAATCGGTTGGTAATTTACAACAGCAGTCTTGGAACCACCTTTATGCAGTGGAACTATTTTCCCCTCTTTCCACCCGCTCGGGACTAACCCAGACCCGAGACTCAAATTAAACAAAATGGTCAAGGGTACTGACAATTATTTAGCTGCTTCTCGTACAACACGAGCTGGTATACCATCCAATCCCACAGATGTATTGACATTGAGATTATGCAATAGACTACTCACCTCCACTTCATTAACCACAATTCCCGTATAATCTACTGGTTTATTCGTTTCTGCAATGTCACCACCTGGATGATATACTTTTGCAAAGTGCTCACTCAGTAACTCAACTATCTCAACTGATTCAGTTACCTCCCTACCATCGGCATTCTTTAAAATCAATCTGCCATGTACATTTTTCCTTTTACTTGCTACATATCTAAAAAACTGTTTAGGATTCTCTTTAGCCTGCATGGCCAATGTTCTTTCGTAATCCTTTTTTGCTTTTCTTACCACACTCTTCTGGACCCTTCTGGCCTGCGCTTTATACCGTTCATGTGCCTGCCGGTCACCCTTCTCCTTAAATTCCCTCCATAGTTGTTTCTTTTTTTGCAACCCAAGCTTAATGGTGTTATTCATCCATTTAACCCCTACTTGATTTATTATTCAGACTCTAGGTATACAGTCAGCCATTGCTTCATGCAAGCACTTCTTAACTACCTCCCATGCACTATCAACTTCTAGTCCTTGCAGTTGTACATGCCATGGCAGTGAACCAATCAAACTCCTAAGCTTGTCATACTTTCCAGCCCGATAATTCCACATGTACACTGTCTTAATTGAAAATTCTACACCTTTAGCCACCTCCCAAGTTAAGACCCTATGATCACTCTCACCGATTGGTGGCAATGTGGTCATATTTGTTACAGTCAAATCCTCAGATGTAATTACTAGGTCAAGCACTCTCTGACCCCTAGTATTTTCCATTACATGCTGTCGAAGATAGTTATCCCTTAATAACCGCATAAAATCCAGTTCCTTCCTCCCGTGTGTCCTCTCCTCACTCCAATCAATGCGACCATAGTTGAAATCTTCCATAATAATCACCCTCCTTCCACCCATTTCTTCTATTTGCTTGTGCATACTGTCACCACCATCTTTTCCATCACCTGGTCTATAGCAGCACCCAATTGTATATTTAGTTCTGCTAGCCACAATCTCACACCAAATGGCCTCAAATGTGCTCTTTTCTCTATCCTGCAATTCAACTTCTATTCTCCTTGGCTGGAGCTCATCAGCTATCATCAACAATACGCCTCCGCCCATTTTATTCTCTCTGTCATTCCTGAACACACTATACCCATCACATTCAATCCCACTAGTTATATCATCTACAGTCAGCCATGTTTCACTAATACCTATAACCTGTGGTCTGGAAGTGCCAACCATGGCCAAAAACTCTTCCTTCTTGTTCCTAATACTCCTAGTATTAGTGTACATGAATTTAAGACCCCCATTAGCCCCAACCCTACCCTGATGCCTTATATTAACTATCCCACTCAGATTTGTTGTCCTTATTTGCTCTGGCATATTATATTCATTCTTACATTCAACTGCCTCCATAAGGACTGTATCTCTACTCCCCCCCCCAACAAATCTAGTTTCCCTGAATTTGCACATCCACTACATTCAGCAACACTTTCTCAAGTCTTCTTACACCGTAACCATTCAAATGCAAGCCATCCATCTTATATAGATCCTTTCGCCCATCAAACTCACTCCACAAATTCCACACCACTCGTCATACATAACCCACGCATAAAGTCATTTGCAATTATAGCCCTCCTTTTAAACATTTCACTGTCATACCATGGCAAAAGACTAATCATTCTACCTCTCTCACTCTTTTCTTTTGCTACCTCAAACAATTCATTCAGGTCTTCTATCATTTCCATTTTATCTCCTTTCAAATCATTCGTACCTGCCACAACAATCATTTCTTTCACCCTTTCCTTTTGCTCTCTAAGAGACGCAGTTACGTCCTTTATGGTCGCACCAGGTTGGTATGATTTTCTCAAATCCTCTACTAACACACCTCGTACTAACGAGTCTCCATACAGCACTCTATCCTTCATTTTGTTCATGTTCATACGTCTATTTTTCCTGTCATACCTTTTATTATTGGTTGGTTCATTCAGTCTACTTTTGTTCATGCACTCTAGCTGCTGTTTTGCTCTTTCTATCGCACTATTCAACAACGCGATCTCACTCAATGCATCTATCTCATCTTTTTTGTTCTCTGAGAAACCATTTATACTATCATTCACACTTTCTACATTCACACTCTCACAATTTTCATGTACAACCTTGCCGTTTCTTGTCATATCCCTATTTCCTTCACTCTGAAGGTTGACAAAAATATCACACTCACGATCCGAAATACACTTCAATTCCGCATTCTCCCTACATTTTCTACACACATTCAATCCTTTATTATCATCTAACCACACTCCGACCGCACTCCGCAAAGCGTACATTTCACAGCTAGTACACTGACTCATTTCTTTTATGCTACCGTTCTTTGATAACGATGGCGAACCTTCATTACTGGCCTCCATTTTCCTTCGCACAGGTGCCATACTTATCTGTAACGTGTTTTGTCAAATTATACGTTATAACACACCAAAAATAGACGCACTAAAATACGCAAGGCAAACAAAACAAAACAAAACTACACAATATTAAGTAATTTGTATCGATAACTGAAAATGATACTTATCTTATCTGGAGCTTGCACGAACACTACACATTACGAATTCATCTAGCGGCGACTTCCCGACATAGATTATGTTATAAAACACTTTAGTACACTAACCACGCTAATAAAGCTCCAATAATATACCAAAATTAAACACTTAAGTCCATTAAATTGAATCCAAAACACCAATAAATCAACAAAAAACACAAATCTCTCAGGAGCTCTCCGATAGCACGTCCGTTCATGGCACCTACTGTTCTACAAAAAGAACACTGTCCTTAATAAACATCTATAAAACTTGTTCATTAAGAAGAAAATGTTTAATATTTTTATTTTTAATGAAATATTTTTAATAAACCTTACATAAATGTAAGGTTTATTAAAAATAAGTTTCCCAGAAATGTGGAAGCAATTAGAATCTCATAAAATCCAGTATACCTTTGAGAGTATACATACCATGCAATGATGAAGAAGTAAATATGCTTAATAAGAAATTATATTCACTTTTATCCCTTATCCAAATGTAGATAAACAATAGTTTGAAAGCGAATTATCTTCAGGACGTATAGATGTAGTTGACTTGACATCAAACTGATCCAATTATAAGACAAATAAAATAATATATGAAGTTGTTGTTAAGTATAAATAATTTCTCATCCTAAAAATAAACTTACTGTACTATCTTTCCAAAGTATTTTAACACCATTTTGCTACTTGCATATGGAAATATCACTTTTACAACTGATTTAGTTCTCAGTGTCCTTATGGGTCTAGCCCCTTACTGATAAGACATCAATAAGTATGGCAACATATATAATGTGATTGTGATGTACATTATGGGTGAGCAATTAAATGTGAAATCAACTGACTAATACAAGTGATTTAATTGAGAAGATACTTCACATTCAAACTGGTTGACTTATGCTGGCATAAAGAATTAAAAACAAGAATATAATTTTGGAAGTTTATTTTGCACTTGGTCAGACTAATAATTTTAGTTTAATCCTTTATCCAAGCATAATCAAATAAAGTTTGTGCCTGAAAATATCTTCAGGACTGAGGTAAGGTGGTGCAACACCAGGCAACTCCAAGCAAAGGTGGACCAAGCTCTCATCACTTCTTGTCTCAGTATCTCCCATAATGCAAAGCACATCTCCTTGTGGAGATGTATACTGCTATGCATTAAGGGAAGGGCCACTACCCAGACCAGTTTCAACCTTTATTGAGGTGGATTTAAGTAAAGACCTCTCTAAAAATTAGACAATCCCAAAAGATCACCCAACTCAGTTTTGTTCCACTCAGTGCCAGGCTCACCCTGTCACCAAGAAGAACTTCTCAGTGTTGGCTCTACCCAGTGGCAGGCTCACCCCACCAACAGACAGAGCCATAATCTCAGCAGTGGCTCTACTCAGAGACAGGCAAAAAACCTACCCCAAGCAGAGCCTCTCATATATATCCAGCATGGGAGGCAGACTCAAATGTGGAGATACTAAGGCAGAAACAATAGCAGAGGTTATATTTACCTATGCAAGTTGCCAACAGGTGTACCACCTTGTTACTGAATTACACTGGATTTAGAGAAAGATGTTGGAAGTTTATTTTGCACTTGGTTAGACTATAATAATTTTAGTTTAATCCTTTATCCAAGTGTAAGCAAACAAAGTTTTCGCTTGAAAATATCTTCACGCCTGAGGTAAGGTGGTGCAACATCAGGCAACTCCGAGCAAGGGTGGACCAAGCTCTCATCACTCCTTGTCTCAGTATCTCCCATAATGCTTTGCATTATGGGAGATATTAAAGAATATAATTTTTGTTAAGTATAGCTTAATTTGCCATCATCATCATTTCCTGTATACTCAAAGGATGTAATAAATATTATGAGTGCAATACAATATTGCTTGAGTAGTTTACAATCAATTTTCTCCCAAACTAGTCTACTATTTGTAGACTAGTTTGCTTCTATGAGATTTCTGAATTTAGTTTAGCTCTTACATTTCTATCTTCCATAAACTTCATAACTGCTTCAACCCATCTATACCTCGGTCTTCTTCTGGTATCTTTCACCTAACTTTTTGTTTTAAACAGTTGCTGATTTTTCATCTTCCATTCAGTTTCGATGCTCAGCTCTACATTTAAACAGAATGGGAGTAATTAACGCTAAAGTTTATAAAAACACACGTAAGCACAAGAAAATTTATTCAGACCAATCCGACATGGTAACTGGTAATAACTCTCCCACCAATCTCAAAGTTTTTTGCATCTTTTAAGCAGTCATACCAGCCAGTTATGTTTATTTATAAAAAAATAAAATAAGCATGATCAATCCAAGAGAAAACTGGCAATCCCTTTATACAGAGGTGAAAGCAGTCCATATGATTTGGGAGAATTTGTGAAGCCCTCGATGCCAGACCCCACCAAAAGCCTTGGAGATGACAAGTGCAATTATTATTATTAACATCTGACTCCATGAAGTCAGGGTCATTATGGGAGATACACACTATTGCACACAATGCTCATCCAGCTGTGCTTTAAACTGATTCAATGTGTCTACACCCACAACACACTCAGGCAATGCATTTCACTCACCAACCACTCCCATCCATACAAAGAACCTACTCCTCTGCTCACGCCCTCCACCAGCTGAATACATTATAGTGTACAGATGATAAAGAACAGGTGTTAGTTTCAGGAGCACATCTCTTGAGCACAATAGATAGGATTCCATCAGGATTGGCTTCCCTTGTTGGTATCAAAGTTATTTGAAATTCTGATGTTTTTTCTGACAAAAGGTCATAGAAGGCATAAGATGCAATGCTCTAGGCAAAGAAGGAGGAGATAATTTACCACAGTCATCTACAGAGGATTTGGAAGAGAAGAATGAAATCAGGATGTCAGCCTTGTCTTTTAGTGATAATAACATGCTACTATTAGGGTGAAAAATAGGAGGTAGCACAGATGGACAAAAGTTGCATTCAACAGCTTTGTTGTAATGTCTAAGTGTGCAATGGTTGAAGGAAGGATATTCCAGAGATGAAACTGGATGAGATCATGATTGGATTTACAAGGAACAGTCACCTGAACAGAGTACAAGGAAAAAGAAATAGTTAAGAAGAGATCTAGAGTTTTGGGTGCATAAAGAGAATTATTGGGTATTCTGGCAGGGAGATTATCTGTTTTTAAGTCATTGCTTACATCAAATATCTCTGCCTCTCTTCCAGTTTGGTTAATGATTGAAAAAAAAAGGGAGCCAGTTAGAATTCAGAACATTGAAATCGCCAAAAAAGATGACTTCATTGTGTGGAAATTTGGACTGAATGAAATCAAGCTTTGAAGAGCTAGGAAATAAAAGCGGTCAGAATAATTTTCAAAAAACAGTAGAATAATAGAAGCAACAGATGAATGAAATAATATGTGGCAAAGAAATCTTCAGCTACAGGAGGTCAGAAAGGTGAAATTCTAGATCAGACATCCTTTGGTAAGGATTATCTTGTACAAAGGCAAAAACACTGCATTTCTTCATTCCTTATGGTGGAAGAAATCACAGGATGTACTTTCAACGGTTAAGTTGGGCTGTGGTAGCAGAAATTTCAGGTTGTCAGAAACAGAACATGAGGTTTGAATGGCAGAAGGTGGTGATGTATGTCATTTAAGTTATTATTGACATCATGGATGTTGGTAAAGTGAATATGAAACATTTTTTTAAAGAATTTTAGAAGGTTTATATTTTAGTTTAAATGCAGACACACTACATTTCTTCATGCTTAGTTTCATATTTAATATTACAAAAGGTAAAGAGAAAAAAGAGAGAAGAGGAACATGCAGTGAGAGAATACTCTTGAACATGTTGCCCATACAGAGAGCATCCAGTCTCCAAACCATAATGTAGCCTCAACGATGCCCCTCCCCACCACACACATACCATTACACATCTTAGACCTCCTGCCCAACATCTAAGGCTAGTCAAGCATCCATAGAGGGTGCCTCCTCACAGGACTTGAGTCTTTATTCATTCTACCTAATTTCTTCCATTTATTGTTTCTTGTGTGTTATTACAATTTTAACATTGTATTTCTAACAAAATATTGAAATCTATTAAATTTGTTTAATGATTTCTCATTGTGCTGTAAATTATTTCATTAAAGTGCAACATGAATGGAAGATCAGTGGCAGAACATACCAAAAATGAAGATATTACCAAGCATCTTTACATTGTTAGCATTCAAAAACGTCTGAGCACAGTTAATCTGAAGTCATTTAAACAGAACTGGGAGAGAACAGATTAGGCAATAGATTTCATGTGTTCTGAAATGAAACCCTTATTTTGGAAGGAAAATGACCCAGAGGAAAACACATTTAAGTTGATTGATGTAGTTAGTAATGCCTTGAAATGTAGGATCGACACTGGATTACTTACATTTAAGATTATCGGTCTTCCATGCAGCATAATTCCAGTAGGAGGCATTTTGTTGAAATGTTTGTGTAAAGAAGGCTCCTGTTTCAGATAAGTTTTGTGGAATATTAATTGTAAAGTGTGTGTTTATGAGTAAGAGTTGCTGTAAAAGTTGTGTACTTGCAGTGTTTCCAGTGTGCAGGCTTGTTAGCTTAAGTTTGTTTATGAAATTGTTAAACTTAGAACTTAGTATTATAATCCGGTGAAGGAAAGATGGCAGTAGGAAGGTCTTTGCAGGAATTTAATTTTGATTTCAGTCATTTTGTGAAATGTAAGATATGCTATTCATTCGATTATGTAGATAAATTATGGATATTTAAGAGGATGGAAGGAGGGTATGTGTGAAGTGCGATATGAATAAGGACTTGATGAGTGATAACGTATTAGTAACTGAAAGTGTTAGTAATGAGAATGTCATGAGGAAGACGAGTGCTCATCTGATAGAAAAAAGGGACAGCGTAAAAGAGCAGCAAAAGAATGGTAAAAAAAAAAAAAAGTTTTGAAAAAGTGAACAAGCAATCTGGTGAAAAGTGATATGAATGCAAAGGAAGTTGAAAAACAGAGTGCCATTTACAGCAAACAAGCATGTGTAGCTGGCAATAAAATTGAGAGAGTGAATGAGAGCAAAAATGCAACACAAGATTTGAAAGTTGAAGCAATAGATAAAATTTATGTGGAGCGAAATTAAGAAAATTCAAGATATGTATGGAAGAGTAAAAATGATTGGTTTGAAAGAGGTATGAAAGGCCCACGAGCGACATTGTATGGGGATTCAATTATTAGAGGTATGGTGAACGAGAAGATGCACAAGGTTTGTTTTCCAGGAGGTAAAATTAACAGTGTGATCGAGGTGCTGGATATATGAAAGTCCCAATATAACAATTGTCATGTTAATTTAGGACATCATTTTTACTGTAACAAAACTATCTATATGAAAGAATGTTTCTCTGATGTTGTCTTAAACAGAATACAGATAGCTTTGATGTAGTTAATTAATTTTATTTCATTTATTTATTGTAATTTTATTTTATTTTCACTAGAGGTCAGGCCAGTAGAATAACTGTTGATCAAATAATTGTCTCTTCAGCATACTGTGTAAAATGTAATTTAGCTTGTCTCTCCTCTCCCTCTATATATAGAGAGAGAAGCTATACTCCAGATGATGACCTTAATATGAAGATCGAAACATCAGGAAATTAAGGGTTGCTACATGAACAATTATCAGGAGTTCATAATTTGTGTAAAATTAATGCTGATCACCATATAACACTAAAGGAAAGGATACCTTTTTAACATCTACCTAGAGGATATGGTTAACCAAGCCTTGGAAGAAGAAAAAGGAGGTCAACCTAAATGGTCATAACCTTAATAACAAAATATGCAGATAACTTCGTAATGATAGTGGACACAAAAGAAAAAATGGTGAACCTAATAACCAAACTAAACAATATGGCTAAAGAATACAGCATGACCATAAATACAAACAAAACAAAAATTTTGGTAATTGGAAAACATAAAGAAAAAGTTAACTTCTCCTTGAATGGATCAACAATTGAACAGGTAAAACAATTCAATTATTTAGGTAATAACAGAACATTAAGATACCATGATCACTATTAAACATAGAATATCGAATGCATGGTCATCATTTAATAAGCTAGCCAAAATCTGGAAAAATAATAAAATCTCCAAACCTCTAAAAATAAAATTATATAATGCAATTGTAATATCCAAGTGCTATATGCTTCAGAAACTCAGACACTCAAGAAGACAGAGATACGAAAACTGGAGGCTTTTGAGATGAAATGTCTCAAAAAAAAAAAAAAAAAAAAAAAAAAAAAACGAAATGGACAGAAAAGAAAACAAATGAAACCATATACAGACTCATTAATAGAAAAGATCAAAAGAAACCAATTTCAATTGTATGGATATGTCGAGAGAATACCACCAAAATGGATACCCAACCTCGCTCTGTATGCAAGATTAGAAGAAAAGAAAACAGGAAAACGAAGAACTAAATGAATAACATCAATAAAGGTTAACTCTGTATTACAAATCTATAGACAGCTCACCAGCCACACAAGAAACCGAGACTCCTGAAGGTTGTTGTGGAAACACGGAAGAGACAGTAAGTAAGTAGATACAGTAGATACAAAGGAATCTTAAAGAGGATATCAGGAATGTAGAATGCAGATTATGAGAACTGATTGAGAATTTGCAGATGCATTTCAAGAGAAAGAAAGGTGATACAATAGAGACCTACAAACTTCTGAAAGGGTCATAAAATATACCAGTCGATGGGATTTTTCATTTCATGGAGGGTGAGGAAAGGACATCTATGGTGGCTGAGAATGAATGAAAGGTACAAGAGCTATATTTTCCTCTCGTGAAGTTGTTAAATCATGAATGAAGATATTTCAATAAGAACTATCTCATTCAGGATTTAACAAGTTTAAAACACAAAGGAAATATGCTTGTATCTAGGTAAAAATTTGAATAACTTAAAAATCTGTAAAGTAACGTATTTTGACAAGTTTTGATAAGTATGTATATATGAATTACTACCTAACTTTGTATATTAGCAATGGAAGAAATTACTATTATTATATGAAATTACTACCTAATTTTGTATATTAGCAATGGAAGAAAGTTTTGTAAATTATGTGTAGCCAAGTAGTAATACAAGTTCAAAGTTCACTAGCCAGACACCGGGATTAGAGAAATATTATAAAGCAGTCACATACGCACGGAGCGCGAGTGGGGTTCTCGGAAGACGCTAAAATAGGCAAGACCTGCGGACCTGCGTGCAGAAGAATTCAGTACCGCATGGAAATACATGATGCAAAAGGGGTGCCATTAGGGTAGAGATATAAGAGCTGGGACCACCCAGCAAAACCTCTCTTGCTCTTTTTGCTCTTGTTCTTGGGTACGACATAGGCACCCATCATTCAAGGGTTGCTACACAAGTCATTCACGATGACGAGCGGATGAAAGGTTCAACGTAGCGGTGTACAGATGGAGAAGTAGTGAGCTAAATGAGTGCAGTTTCGTCAGCGTGCTGAGAAAGCCTGCGTAAACTGATCGATGTGCAGTACCATGTGGACCAACCTAGGCTGAACTATTCCCATCTACACCAGAGAGGGAAAATCATTATACCGAGATCCAAGCCAGGCCCAGGAGAATCAACAGTCCAGACAAAGAGTTAATATACTGAAGACAAGAAATTAAAGGTTGAGAGAAAAGCTTGATGAAATCACGGATCTGGTAATGTACAAACCTTAAGTTATTTTTGTATAGAAAGAAGAATCGTTGTGTGTTAGAGAACAAGGACACTCATAAATAGAACTCTAGTTCATTTATAGGCAGGACTGTAATATATATTCAAAAGGATGAATGCTTCAGATCTAGTAATGTGTTTCAGTGTATATTGTAAATGTTAATTAAGTTTGACGTGTTATAGCATAATCATAAGCACAGATAATTAAACTAATGCCTTAAGGAAATTGTAGATAAAGGAATTGAAAGAAGCTGTATAACTGAGAGGAGACCTCCACATAGCCTTTAAAGGAATGCGGAGAACCGACCAAGGCTTCTGACCTAATGTCCAATCCTCACCTTCTCGTGGTGCACCCTGTTGGCTATCTACTTTGATACTGAACGAACGAGGATGGGCTGGCAATTTGGGATTTAGCCGACCAAATTGTATTCTTATTGGTTAAACCAAAATAAAAAATGATGGTACAACATGACAAAATTTCATGCCGGCTGGGGCGTCGCCCGGTTAAACAAGGCCCCCGTTGTTTTCGCCAGGGAACCAGGGCGAACAGCGAAAAGTCAGCTACTGGAACAAATCTGAAAACAAACCCCAACTCAACATCACCAGAGTTAAAGATCGGTACTATCAACGTAAGAAGCCTGAATGGCAAAGAAATGGAGCTAGCTGAGGAATTAGATAAGTACCAGATCGACATAATAGGGGTGACTGAAACAAAAAAGACCAAAACTGGTGAGATCTTTCTGAGCAATAAATACAAAATGTTATATTCAGGCAATAACAATCAAGGAAAAGAAGGAGTAGCCATAGTATTCAACACAAAATACGAGGCTAATCTTCTTGAATGGCAGTCAGTCTCAAGTAGAGTAATGTGGGCAAATATGAGAATGGGGAACTGGACAATGAGACTTATTTGTGCCTATGGTCCCACAGAAGGTTCTACTAAGGTAGAAGTGGAGGAATTTTTTGAGGCTTTAGAAAAAGCAACTGACACAATGAAAAAGGAAAAGTTGGTCCTTGTTGGGGATCTAAATAGTAGAGTAGGAAATGATTGTGAGACATACAAAAATATTTTGGGAAAATTTGGAGAAAAGAGCAAAGCTAATAATAATGGCAAATATCTGTTGGATTTCTGCTCAGGACATGGACTGGTTATTACTAACACCATGTTCCAACATAAAAATGTGCACAAATTCACATGGAGAGAAGAGGCTAGGAATAAGAAAAGTCTCATTGACTATGTTATTGTTGAAAGTGATGTTTTCTCCCTGGTGCAGGACACTAGAGTGTACAGAGGATTTGAAATTGGAAGCGATCACTATTTAGTCTTGAGCAGGATAAAATTGAATTTCATATTGAAAAGAATAACATGCAAGAAAGTTTTAAAGCGAATAAAAGTTGAGCAGCTCTCAGATGTAAACTGTAGACTAAAATACAGAAATATTATTGAAAAGAAAATGAAAGAGTTTGAGAACAGGAATCAAACCTTGGAGATTCAGTGGCAAACTCTGAAGGAAACATTGATTGATTCTGCCAGAGAGGCATGTGGTGAGGTTGTGTGCAAAGATAAAAAAATCAGAACTCCCTGGTGGACACAGGAAGTTAAAGAGGCAGTGAAGGAAAAGAAGAAAACATATCAAAAGTTCCTGGCAAATAAGTCAGCTTTTACTCTTACAGAATACAGAGACAAATGTAAGAAAGCTAAACAGTGTGTAAAACTAGCTAAACAAAAGTCATGGGAGGACTTTGGCAAGAATATAGAAAATAAATATCAAGAAGGTGGCAAAATATTCTGGAGGTTGTTGAAGAAGCTTAGGAATGGAGGAAAGAGTGCTGTAAAAGGAATTAGAGATGATAAAGGTGAAATGAAAACAGGAGAAAAAGATATCCTTGAAGTATGGAGTAATACTTTGAAAAACTGCTAAATGAAACAAGCAGTGATGACAGCACAGTGATAAAAAACACTGATCAGACATGCAGTCAGGAATACATATCCATACTTGAAGTAGAAAAAGCCATCAAAGGCTTGAAATGTGGAAAGGCAGCAGGAGTAGATGATATTCGACCAGAAATGCTGAAGTATGGTGGTATAAGAGTCTTACAGTGGCTGCACTGCATAGTTCAGAAAGCCTGGACAGAGGGACGAATTCCCGATGATTGGAGTAGAGCTCTCATAGTACCCATATATAAAAAGGGAAATAAAACTGAATGTGAGAATTACAGAGGTATTTCCCTATTGAGTGTTCCTGGCAAGATCTATGCAAGTATACTTGAGAAACGGTTGAGAAGAATTGTGGAAGAAAAGCTTGGTGAAGAACAAGCTGGATTCAGGCCAAATAGAGGCTGTCAGGATCAGATCTTCACTTTACGACAAATAGTCGAGAAAGCATGGGAATATAACAAAGATCTGTATTTAAGTTTTGTCGATTTGGAAAAGGCATATGACAAGGTGCCAAGAGAGAAGCTATTCAATACGCTGCAGTTATATGGTGTCAATGGAGCATTATATCAAGCAATACTTAGTCTTTATTTGAGTTGTGATTCAGCAGTTAGAATTGAAGGAAGTACAGGAAGATGGTTTAATGTTAAATCTGGCGTGAGACAAGGATGTACATTATCCCCTCTGTTATTCATTATCTATATGGATCACATTATGAAGGAATGTGGTATTAAACCTGATATCAAAATTGGAGATGTTAATGTTAGCTCTTTGCTTTATGCGGATGATGTTATACTTCTAAATAAATCCGCTACAAGTCTGCAAGATTCTCTGACTAAATTGAATAGCTGTTGTAATAGATATGGTATGAAGGTCAGCAATAAAAAGACAAAGACAATGAAAATAGGCAGAATCATTGAAAATGTCAACTGTGTTGTGAATGGAGAACCTGTGGAACAAGTAAAACATTTCAGTTACTTAGGCACAATTTTTACTGAAGATGGTAAACTAAATATAGAAATAGACAACAGAATCAGCAAAGCTGGTATCGTGGGAAGTCAATTGAATAAATTCATATGGAATAAGAAAGAAATTAGTCGGAACACTAAATTAGCTGTATACAAGACTGTGTTCAAACCAATTTTAACTTATGGATCTGAGAGCTGGGTCAGAAGTAAAACACTTGACCAAAGACTAGAGACCGCAGATATGAGAGTCCTGAGAAAGATTAGAGGCGTGAATAGATGGCATCAATGGCAATATCATATTAAAAATGAGGATATTAGGAAAGAACTTGACATTGTCAGCATCCAGGAATGCGTTAGCAGAGCTAATCTCAGATGGTATGGTCACTTAAATAGAATGGGAGAGGAAAGATTAGCAAAACAAGTGTTCTCTGCCAGGTTGGCAGGAAAACGACCCAGAGGAAGACCAAGATATAGGTGGATTGATACGGTACAAAGTGCCTTAGACGATAGAAATATAAGATCTGATAATGTTGGAGTCTTGACAAGTAACAGACTGATTTGGAGGAAAATTGTAGATAGGAAGTTAGTAATGATGTAATTTTTTCATGTAGTACTGTCATATCCTGTACACCCCTTGAGGGTACATGGCAGGAATTTGATGATGATGATGATGAGGAATTGAAAGGGCTAACCACTAAAGTTTGATAGTAATGTTTCCTGATAAGGTCTTACTGTATAGATTACAGTTTATTACATGTTAATTTCTCTAGCCTCGGAATACATTAGCTTAATTGGGTAAATATTTTGCTGAAATGTATAATATGAATTTTCTTAATAAACCCTTGTGCTTTTACCTAATTAGTTGCCTGATTTAATGAATCCAATGCACCACTCATAAAAATTCGGATCCAAGTGGAGGTTAATTGTTTAGTTAAGACCACAACTGAAAATAAGGTTAAATACAGAAGGTATTGATATTTGGAAACTAGGTATATATGTGGAACAATTAATCAAGTGCCTGTCTGAGAGTTCACTCCTTGACTGAGAAGTTTTCCAATCTAAGGCCTCTGGGTGGTGCAGCGGAACAAATAAACTTTCCCAGGACCTTAAGAGGAGGTAACTCCAGATTTTTGCAACTAAGGAATTGGCTCTACTCAGAGATAATCCCTTTGTTAATTTAATTCGCGCACGTGACAATCTAAGCGGCTACACATAGATCTCTATATAATAAAGGATAAGCAAACAAATTAAATAAGAACAACCAAGAGATTATAACAAAGCAGTGCATGACCAGAAAGGTTTGCCTTTGGAGATTGCAAGTGCAGATAGTATGAATGAATTCAAGAAGGCATAACAAGTGGTGTGACTGATGGCAGAGAGAGACAGATGGTACAGATGGACACAGATTTTGCTCAACAGCTTTTGCAAGCAACCAGAAAGCACAACTACCATTAGAACAAGACAGTTTCTACATTTACTCTTTCTTCAAAGTCACACCTAGTACTGTTAATGATTGTTACACAAGTGCCGTGGGCTTCATTGTAGGAATGTATGAAGATAGAGCTTTTGTCTCAAGCCACTTACCAGATAGGAATTTCGAACACAAAAGTATCAGAATCTGGAGAACAGAATTATTTTATTTATTTAGTATATGGCTCACACATGAAAAGTTACATCACATTAATATTTAATATACATGAACATAATAATAGACATATGTCAAATAATAAGACATAATATATCATAAAAGAATAGGTGGATTATCAAGTCAACTGCACTTGGTGTAGCATGGACAAAGTCCAACAGGTTTCCACTGTATGAACTTTGGGTACATAGTACCATGGATATGCAGCGATTTTTGAGAACACAATCCCCATGTATAAAGAATTACCTGTATATAAAATAATAGGTTCGAAGACCATTCTCAAGTAATTTCCCAGGCCTTGTCTGTCAATCCATGGCTAGGAGAGGCTATATGTTATGACCAATTACTTAACTCAGATGTTTTTTTTTTTTTTGCTATAGACAATGAGTTATTTTTTTAACACTACTGAGTATGTTGTGTAGCTAATTATTAAAGCACTCTTTCTCTCCTGATTTCTCAGTAGAAGAATAGCAGCTAACTACAATCAGAGCTTTAATAATCATCAAATTCCTGACATATATCCTCAAGGGGTGTACAGGATATGAGAGTACTACATGAAAATTTACATCATTACCAACTTCCTATCTACTATTTTCCTCCAAATCAGTCTGTTACCTGTCAAGACTCCAACATTATCAGATCTTATATTTCTAAGACACTTTTTACTGTATCAATCCACCTATATCTTGGTCTTCCTCTGGGTCTTTTTCCTGCCAACTGGGCAAAGAACACTTCTTTTGATAATCTTTCCTCTCCCATTCTGTTTAAGTAACCAAACCACCTGAGATTAGCTCTGCTAACACATTCCTGCATGCTGACAATGTCAAGTTCTTTCCTAATATTCTCGTTTTTTAATATGATATTGCCATTAATGCCATCTGTTTATGCCCCTAATCTTTCTCAGGAAGATTCTCATATTTGCGGTCTATAGTCTTTGGTCAAGTGTTTTACTTCTAACCTAGCTCTCAAATCCATAAGTTAAAATTGGCTTGAACAGTGTCTTGTATACAGCTAATTTAGTGTTCCGACTAATTTCTCTCTTATTCCATATAAATGTATTCAGTTGACTTCCTACCATACCAGCTTTGTTGATTCTGTTGTCTATTTCCATATTTAATTTACATCTTCACTAAAAATCGTGCATAAGTAGCTGAAATGTTTTACTTGTTCTATAGTTTCTCCATTCACAATGCAGTTGATATTTTCAATGCTTCTGCCTATTTTCATTATCTTTGTCTTGTTAATGCTGCCTTTCATACCATATATATTATAACAGTTATTCAATTTAGCCAGGGAATCTTGCAAACTTGTAGCAGATTTATTTATAAGTATAACATCTTCCGTAAAAAGTAAAGAGCTGAGATTAACATCTCCAATTTTGATGTCAGGTTTAATACCCCTCTCCTTCATAATGCAATTCATATAGATCATGAATAACAGAGGAAAAGGGGACAATGCACATCCTTGTCTGACATGAGATTTAACATTAAATCCTCTTCCTGTACTTTCTTCAATTCTAACTGCTGACTTATAACTCAAATAAAGACTAAGTACTGCCTGATATAATGCCTTGATAAAAACTGTAGCGTTTTGAATAGCTTCTCTTTTGGCACCTTGTCATATGTCTTTGTAGACAGATCTACAAAACTTAAATACAGATCTTTGTTATATTCCCATGATTTAACAACTATCTGTCTTAAAGTGAAAATCTGATCCTGACAGTCTCCATTTGGCCTGAATACAGCTTGTTCATCACCAAGCTTCTCTTCCACAATCCTTCTCAACAGTTTCTTAAGTATACTTACATATATTTTAGCAGGAGCACTCAGTAGAGAAATACCTCTGTAATTTTCACATACAGTTTTATTTCCCTTTTTATATATGGGTACTATGAGAGCTCTACTCCAATCATCTGGAATTCGTCCTTCTGTCCAGGCCTTTTGAACTATACAGTGCAACTGTTAGATTCTGATTATGTAGAGATTAGAGTAATTATTATTTGCTTCAGAATCCAACATGATATTCCATCACAAAGGCTAGACTTGTAAATATTATTTAATGTAAACAACTTATTTTACGAATTAATATTCATATAACTACCTTTAACTTTATTTAATATTTAATTATTTAATCAAGAATGTATGTATTAATAGTAGAAAAACTCTGTGATAAAATATTATTAAGCTATTTTATTTATTACTATGTTAATATTATAAGAATTTGTATTTGATAAATTAACTGCGTATTATTTGAAATGTAAATATTCCTTATGTATTCCTGTTTGTAAAGTTTAACGTTATGTAATAGCTCAATTTTATTATATTTTGTTTTGTTGTCATGGAAACGTATGTAAGTGAACGAGCACGTTTTTGGAACAGAATGTGGGGAGAAAGCTGAAAGTTTACTGAAAAGGAATGAGTTAAAGAGATCACGAGAAGAATTTAGGTGAGAAAAACAGATATATAAGCGACGAACGCTGGAATTATTAATTAATTAGGAGATTAGAGATTTATTAGAGAGAGATTGGCATCAGGTGGGAATCGGGCATTCGGCAATCACAGTGCGATAATAGCGAGTCGGAAAGTCCCTCAAGCAACTAAATAAAGTCTACAAGTTGAGAAGCAGTTAGCTAATAAGTTTCTGAATAACAAATAAAGCAACGAAAGATAGCTGAGTGACTACTGAATGACTAGCGATATTTTAGTTGAGATTTATTTTCAGGGCCGACCTTTCAAGGACACACTGAAACGTGAAGCATAGTAAGAAGTAACTAGAGAATAAATAGAGGCAACAGGGTTGTGTTTAATGATAGCGGTGTTTAGAATTATAGTGCCTAAAGAATTATTTGAATGCCGGAGGAATGAACATCTGTACATATAAAACCTCAAGTTAAAGAATTATTGTGTATTGCCCTAATTCAAGAGTGATCAGTAGTGCTTCATACAAGAACATCTGATTATATGTATTGTGCCCGTAAATTAATTCAGTTAATGCTAGAAGATTTATTTTAATGAGTGCTGTTTATTGTTAAAAGTGTTTACAGTTATAAAAAGTGTTTGTGTGTATGTTGATGAAGGAAGAAGATTAACGGTAAGATTATTCCAACTTGTACATTTCTGTTCAGAGAAGTGTGTGAGTTTCATCTTAGAATTCCCTGATGTTAACAGTAACTATCGCGGAGAATTAAAAGAATCGTAAAATTAAAAGTGTCTGTTTATGAAGAGGTATTACTGCAATTTTTATTGTATTTGGAACTAAAGGAACTATGAAAAGACTGCGATATAGAGATAACAGATTTATCTTGTCAGAGTTTGATGGTACTTATCAGAGAAGCTGAAGTGATTGTGATATCTTAATTACTGATTTGAAGTTAAGTGTAAAATTTATTATTTTAAAATTAAATGTTTGTTTTGTTAATGAAAAGTTGTATTTTGCCTGAATCTCTTTTACTGCACCATTCATAAAATATTCGAACCAAAGCGGGAAAATTAAGTAAGTTAAATATACTTGGCCAGTATATATAATAACATCACATAAAAGAGGATAGTTGTGAGTTGGTTTTTCTTCAATTCTTGAACTAATTCAGATATAGAGTGGCACAGTCTATAAATATAAATTTTCTCTATATTGAATTAGAAATCAACTAGCAACTTATAATTTTGTTTAAGAACATCATAGTGACTAACATGTCGGATCCAAAGTATAAATTAAGAACAAGTAGGATCCAAGCCACTGTAAGACTTTTATACCTCCATACTTGAGCATTGCTAGTTGAACATCATCTACTCCTGATGCTTCTCCACATTGCAGGCTTTTGATGGCTTGTTCTACTTCAAGTATGGATATTTATTCCTGACCGCATGCCTGTTGAGCGTTTTTTTTAATCACTGTGCCATCACTCATTGTTTCATTTAGCAATTTTTGGAAGTAATTACTCCATACTTCAAGGATATCTATTTTTCCGTTTTTCATGTCACTTTTATCACCTCTAATTCCTTTTACACTCTTTCTCCATTTCTGAGCTTCTTCAACAATCTCGAGAATATCTTGCCACTTCTTGATATTTAATTTCTATGTTCTTGCCAAAGTATTTCCATGATTTCTGTTTAGCTAGTAGACAGTTTACTGACGGTGTTTAGCTTTCTTACATTTGTCTATGTATTTTCTAAGAGCACAAGCTGACATATTTGCCAGGAACATTTGATATGCTTTCTTCTTTTCCTTCACTGCCTCTTTAACTTCCTGTGTCCACCATGGAGTTCTGATTTTTCTATCCTTACAGACAACCTCACCACATGCCTCTCTGGCTTAATCAATTAGTGTTTTCTTCAGGGCTTGCCACGAATCTCAGAGGTTTGGTTCCTGTTCTCAAACTATTTCACTTTTTTCTTCAATCATGTTTGTGCATTTTAGTCTACAATTCACATCTGAGAGCTGCTCAACTTTTATTCACTTTAAAACTTTCTTAGATGTTCATCTTTTCAATATGAAATTCAATTTTATTTCCTGCTCAAGACTAAATGGTGATTGTTTCCAATTTGAAAACCGCTGTACATCACAAACACCTACAGTACAAGAGATGTAGAGTAGGTGTCCTCCCTCAATGAGTCTTTTATAATAATAATATTATTATTATTATTACTACTATCATTTTGAATACACATTATGCATTTTCTATATGAATTTTCATGACCCTTGCTGCAACTAACTGGGCATCACCTCCATTCCTCCAAAATTCCTCCATTTTCAATATATAAGAATATAAGCTGACAAATATCCACAAAGTTCAGCTTCAAACTTATTTATCCAATTGGGGGGGGGGGGGTCTTTCTTGTGTGTATGTGTGTGTGTGTGTGTGTGTGTGTGTGTGTGTGTGTGTGTAAGGGTATTTACTCGGATTGTAGAGATTTTTATATTATTAGAATTTTACTGACTAGAACCACTGAGATGAGACAAAAACTTTAATTAGAACACAACTAGTTTCATCGGAATGCCCACTTCTTCAGGTGTACATACTATCACAAAAAACTGGAAAACTAGCAAGATAAAAAATGAACTTCTTGTACAAACAAGTCAGGAACAACAGTCAACTTTGAACTGGCGTACACATAGCAGGTCTAGCATGAAGCGTTAGTGAGTGGGAACTATCTCGAGAATGCCTAAACTGAATTACTGCGCTGTGTGAATCAGATAAGCTATAACTTAAATAACCATTCATGTGTGAGGGATCCAGAACTATTTCTTACTACATCTATCTCACAACAACTTGAAGAGCATCAATGTGATATCTCTTACAACAGAACCTGTGCATGCACCCTCTCCAGTCATGTCCTTTTCTCTGCCAACTCTAATTTAGAAGAGTGTCAACACCAGATACACTGGAATCTTACTACAAATATCCATAAATGTCCTGATGAACTAGAAAGACTCATCTTAGAATCAAAGAAATAGTTATGGACCCCTCACACATGAACAGTAATTTAAGTTATAGCTTACCTGATTCACACAACGCAGTAATTCAGTTTTGGCGTTTTCGAGATAGTTCCCACTCACTAATGCCTCACGCTAGACCTGCCATGAAGACGCCAGTTCAAACTTGACTGTTGTTGTTCCTAACTTGTTTATATAAGAAGTTCATTTTTTATCTTGCTAGTTTTCCAGTTTCTTTTGCTAGTATACACACCTGAAGAAGTCAGCATTCCAATGAACTAGTTGTGTTCTAATTAAAGTTTTTGTCTTATCTTGGTGGTTCTAGTCATTAAAATTCTAATATGGACTTTGCCACTTGAGGACTACACGGTATGTAGTGTTTTCAGAGAGCTCCAGAAAGCTAAGTATAATTTTGAGTGAAAATTGGAATATTGGTTTAAATCATAACGTAATATTGTCTAATTTTGGTAGCTTGTTGTGTCTGTGTGATTTTGGTGTGAATCCCATTTTATTTAATTTAGTATTTTAATGATACGTTTCATAAAATAGCTCATGGCACCAATGCGACATAAGATAATGGCGTCCAAAATACGACGACTTTGTTCAAAAACTGTAATGTGAGGGAGTTTGTCCAATGTGATGTGTGTAGGTATATGCATTCCCGAATGAGGCTGGAGTTTGGATGGAAAGTGATAGTGGTAGGAGAATGTGCAGAAAGTGTAAGCAAAGTGAGGAATTGAAGTATGTATCAGGTCGTGAGATAGTTATGGTTGAAGAAAGCCAGAATGTGAGTGAAAATAGTGGCTTGATAGGAACTGCAATGTTGTACAAGATGTCAATGAGAGCGGGGATCAAAGAGAGAGTAAAAGCAACTACACAGAGAAAGAAAATGGTTTAAATGATGAAAAAAATGAGGAATTATTTGTAGGGAGTGAGATCGCTAGGTTGCATGTAGTGATACCAAATGCACAGCAGCAATTAGAGCACCTACAAAACTCTTTCCAGAGTGCCTTGGCTAATGGAAATAAACAAGTGTTTAAAAGGAAAAATAAACGTAAGAGTGGGAGAGTTTCTGAAATGAAGGAAAGAGTGTTGTATGGTGACTCGTTATTAAGAGGAGTGATAGATGGGTGTTTAACTAAATCGTACTTACCAGGTGCAAAGTTTATGAATGTAAGTGAGAGTATTAGAGCACAAAAACAGAGGGAGAAAGAATTGATAGTTGTGGCAGGTACGAATGAATTGAAAGGAAATAAATTTTTGATGAGAGAGGACTTGAAAGTATTGTTAAAGGTAATGAAAGAAAGGAGTGACAGAGTTAAGATGGTGAGTATGTTGCCACGGTATGACAGAAAGGAGTTTAGAAGGAGGGTCATAATCACAAATGACTTTATGTGCAGGTTATGCAGACGGTGTGGCGTGGAATTCGTGAAAGTGTGGAATGAGTTTGATGGGCGAAAGGATTTATACCAGATGGATGGCCTGCATTTGATTGGATTTGGTGTGCAGAGACTGGAAAAAGTGTTGCTGAATGAAGTGAAAATGGATGTGCAGAACCAGGGAAACGAACTACCAAGGAGGGGGGGGGGGGTGGATATACGAAAATCAGTGAGACAGTTGAGTGTAAGAATGTATATAACGTACCCGAGCCAGTACTAAGGACAAGAAATCTGAATGGGATAGTTAGAATAACGCATCAAGATAGGGATGGGACAAAGGGACCTCTGCATTTCATGTATACTAATGCCAGGAGTATTAGGAACAAGAAGGAAGAATTTTTGGCCTTGATTGGCTCTTCCTGGCCACAGGTTATTGGCATTAGTGAAACATGGCTGACAGAAGATGATATACTTAGTGGGATAGAATGTGAAGGTTATA
Organism: Typopeltis vanoorti; assembly: GCF_054136105.1. Lineage (NCBI taxonomy): Eukaryota > Metazoa > Arthropoda > Arachnida > Uropygi > Thelyphonidae > Typopeltis > Typopeltis vanoorti. Next base: position 176,804,754 of record NC_143550.1, on the reverse strand, counting down.
GCGTGTTTAGAAGGGACAGAGAGAATAAAATGGGGGGAAGGAGTGTTAATGATGACAGCTGATGAACTGCAGGCAAGGAGAATTGAAGTTGTATCGCAGGATAGTAAAAAGAGCTCATTTGACGGTATTTGGTGTGAGATTGAGACTGGCAGAACAAAATATACAGTTGCGTCTTGCTATAGACCAGGTGATGGAATAGATGGGTGAGATAGTAGGCATAAACAAATTGATGTAGGAGGAGAGGACACTGATTAGGAGGAGAGGACACATGTGAGAAGGAAATGGATTTTATTCAATCATTAATGGATAACTATCTGAGACCTCATGTAATTGAAAATACTAGGGGTGTGAGAGTGCTTGACCTGGTAATAGCATCTGAGAATTTGACTGTAAAGAATATGACCATGTTACCACCTATTGGTGAGAGTGATCATAAGGTCTTGACCTGGGAGGTGGCTAAAGGTGTGGAATTTTTAATTAAGACAGGGTATACGTGGAATTACTGTGCTGGCAAGTATGACAAGCTTAGGAGATTGCTTGGATCAGTGCCATGGCATGTAAAACTGCAAGGGCTGGATGCCGATAGAGCATGGGAAGTGGTCAAGGAGCATTTACAGGAGGTTATGGCTGATTGTATACCTAGGGTCCGAATAGTAAAACAAGTAGGGGTTAAATGGATGAATAACACCATTAAATTTGAGCTGCGAAAAAAGAAACAACTGTGGAGGGAATTTAAAGAAAGAGGTGACCTGCAGGCACACAAACGGTATTAAGTGCAAGCCAGAAGGTAATGATGTGGTAAAAAAAAAGCAAAAGCAGATTATGAAAGGAAACTAGCTATGCAAGCTAAAGAGAATCCCAAACAGTTCTTTCAGTATGCTGCAAGCAAAAAAAAAAAAAAAAAAAACTGTACATGGTAAAATGATTTTAAGGAATGACGATGGTAAGGAGGCCACTGAATCAGTTGTTTTAGCAGAATTACTGAGCGAGCACTTTGCAAGAGTATATCATCCAGGTGGTGACAGTGCAAAAAATGAAGGAACCATTAGTTTATACGGGAATTGTGATGAATGAAGTGGAGGTGAATAGTCTATTACAGAACCTTAATGTGAATACATCTGTGGGATTGGATGGTATACCGGCATGGGTCTTACGTGAAGTTGCTAAAGAATTATCAGTGCAATTGACCAGGTTGTTTAATCTGAGTCTTGGGTCTGGTTTAGTCCCGAAGGTTTGGAAAGAGGGGAAAATAGTTCCACTGCATAAAGGAGGATTCAAGACTACTGTTGCAAATTACCGACCGATCAGCATATCAGGAGTCATCGTCAAGGTCTTGATGAAAGTAGTCAAGGGAAAAATACAGCAATGGATTGATGAAAATGAGATACTGTACAGGAGACAGCATGGCTTTATGAAGGGTAGATCATGCCTCAGTAACTTGCTCAAGTTTTATAACACAGTGACGGCTGAACTGTATAAGGGTAATGGGTTTAACGTGATACTGCTGAACCTGGCTAAAGCATTTGACAGGATAATACCACATGGAATTCTAATCCGTAAACTACAACATATGGGAATGGATATAGGGCTGGTGAGATGGATAGGTGAGTGGTTGATGGACAGATATCAGAGAGTAGTTTATTCAGGAGTAGAGTCCAAAAGATGGCCGGTGACTAGTGGTGTGCCGCAGGGTTCTGTTCTTGGACCACTGCTGTTTAATTTGTTCATTAACAATATAGGGAAGGATCTAAGAGGAACGGTTCATTTGTTCACTGATGATGCAAAGTTGGGTAGGGCAATAGTGAATGCAGAAGATGTCAAAATCTTGCAGGAAGACTTGGACAGATTGGAGTTCTGGGCTAAGGAGAATGGGTGTCAATTTAATGTGACAAAATGTAAGGTTATGCATTTTGGGATGAAAAGATTAGCAGCAGTATACCACATTGGTGGAACTGTACTCCAGGAGATTGATGAGGCCAGGGACTTGGGAGTGTTGGTGGATAGGGAGATGAAGTTTAGGGGGCACAATGCAAAAGTGGCTAAATCAGCTCATTCACTCACTTGGTTGTTGAAAAATACTTTGACGAGTAGAGACAAGCAAGTTATTGTTCCTCTGTACCGAACCTTGATAAGACCTCATCTCGACTACTGTGCCCAGATTTGGTCACCTAGGTTTCTTCTTGGTGGAGAGGATCCAGAGGCGAGTGACCAAGATGATAGCAAGTCTATGGAATGAACCTTATGAGAACAGGTTGAAGATCTGTGGGTTTCAGAAATTAGTTGATTGGCGGAAAAGGGGAGATATGATTGAGACATGCAAATTGCTAAAGGGTTTCTATAGAATTAATTCAGAGGATATTTTTGAGATCAGGACTGGTGGTGGGAGAACTAGGGGGCACCTATGGAAGCTGGGAAAGAGTATGGTTAACAAGGGTGTTAGAGCTGGGTTCTTTACTTTTAGAGTGGTAAATGAGTGGAATAAGCTGCCAGAGTCTGTTGTCGGTGCTATGATGGTGAGTGAGTGAGTTCAAGGCAAGGTATGATAGATAATGTGAGAATGTCGTATAGTTGTGTGGACATGATGTTTAGAGCCTCCCTCAATGAGTCTAAGGACTCCCTGGAGTCGCCCGTAATAATAATAATATAAATATATGCAGAAAGTTTTTTTTACCTTGAATGTAACATATGTTAAAGATACCAAGTATAAAATTTCTTGGTATCTTTAACACACACACACACACACACACACACACACACACACATATATATATATATATAGAAAATCTAGTTTATATTCAGATTATATATATATATAAAATATATATAATCTGGAAACCTGCTCAGAGATGAAATATAAGTTCTTTTTCAAGCCACCTCAGGCCTCCAATAAGGGTATGGTAGGTGTGAGAATGAATTTTGTCACAATGGGTGACAAAATTCATCTCACACCTAAAGGCATTCACAAACATCTATGCTTGTTGTCGAATTTGAACCGATGATCTGTTGGTTGTAGAGCAGAGATATGCTGACTCAAGCTAACCAAGGCAAGCATCCACCACTGTTCTTTGGCACAACCTTTCTCATGCAATTTTCTCAAATGACTATACTAACAACTGATCAAGAAATATCAAAAAATTCCTTTCTTCCTAATCACACACTACTTTTTTGATGCAGCTGTAAAACTTGTAGAGTAAATTAGCACAATAATAATAACTAAGGCTGCATGTTTTATTATCAACAAAATCTAAATATCAAATTTATAAAATCTTCAGTTAATATCTATCAGTGATCTTGACAACTGAAAAGAGATATGGACTTACATCTTGTAGTGGCAAGGAGTAATTAGTTATATAGAACATATGTTATTATGAAATATATTATGTGGGGATTATATATATATATATATACACACACACACACACAAAAAATTACTGCAAACTTGAAACCTGAATTAGTACAACAAAAATAATTAAGGCTGCATATTTAATTAACAAAATCATCTAGTCTACAAATCTGCAATTAATATTTCACTATCAGTATACTTGAAAAGAGAGATGAACTTATACTCACATCTTGCGTAATAGCATGGAGTAATCCACTATATGAAATATTATTATTGAAACGAGAAACAGCTTCCACAAAGTCCCAACCAGCTAAAATAAACAAATTTTAGTACTTTCTTTTAAGGTAGTGAAGAATTTATGGAGACACAATACACGTGTTAGAATAAATTACTTTAGTTAACATTAAGAAAGTAACAATCAACATTTCAGCCTCTGTATTGAGATCATTATCAAGAAAATACATATATACAGGATACAAGCTACATGACACTCCAATATACAAAGGCAAGATGAATCTAAATGTTTGTTAATCATTTATCCTAGCCTGACCTCTGGTGAGAAAAAATAAATAAAATTAAACAGAACTGCATTAAACAATTTCTCAAGTCCTCTCATATTGAGAATTCTTCTGTCTGGGGTTGTTCTGGTTGCTATACAAGTATTAGGTCGAAATGCCGATTGTTACTTTCTTAATGTTAAGTAAAGTAGTTATTCTAACACTTATATTGTCTCTCCATAAATTCTTCATTATGAAATTTTAGTACTTACTGAAAGAATATAGATAATCATGAAACATTTATGACTAACAAAAATAAAATGTTTGCTTTATGAAGTTTATACATGAGAAAACCTGAGGTTTTCTCATGCATAAATTTTATAAACTCATGCATAAACTTTACATCAGAAATTCATGTATGAATATTTGATGCAAAGTGATAAGCTTAGCAAAAAGAAAGAGAAAGAGTATTTCTGAATTCAGTTTTAGAAATACTCTTACAAAGATCAATGTAGTTTATAATTCGAAGTGTGTCGTAAATTGGTGTAAAGTAGTATGTTATTCTTTAATTTATTTTCTAGCTGAACATCTCTTTGATGAAAAGACAACACTTGCAATAACTAAGCTTCAAAATTAAGATTGATGTCAGTAGTTCTGCTCTTCTCAGTGCATAAGTAAGCAGTGTACCATGATTAGCACAAAACTGATTTGTAATTCACTTATGCTAAAAGCACTGCATTTCAGTGATTAATACATTCTAGATAACAAATGTCATTTAACTTTTATTTGAATTTAAGTTCTAACTATTCCATTTTGTTAATTTATTTTTTTACAATTAATCTTTCTTCCCAACTCTTAAAAATTTAATTATTTTGAAGTTTACATATCTTTCACTATTAGTAAATTTCACTCCATTTTGTAAATTCTGTTCATCTGGTCTGCTCTGAGTTTATTTAGTGATAAGCATGGAAGTATCAATACCAAGCTGTCAACTGCATATATATGAAGAATGAACTATTTTAGAGGAAACCCAGATGTATTAGATTTAAAAAAAAAAAAAAAAAAGCTACCTCTAACTAAATCCATAAGAGGAATGTATTTCTTGAACACCTATTCAAGTAAAATACACATTTCGTGAATTACTAATATTTATTGGGAAGTATATTTATGTTATAAATAATCGTAAATAATATTTTGGTTGAGAATGATGAAAATGTTAATTATGAAGAGTATATGTACTGTTAGCAAACATCTTTTTTGAAACTGGAGCACAGCAAATTTAAAATCAAAGCAAATTTTCTTCCAGTGTGAAGATTTTTATATGCATAAAGCAAGAAAACACTAAAGAAGGTTGGTAGTAATAATATTTCAGTAAAGTTTTCAGAAGATATTTACCTCTGGATAAAGACACATGTTGCTGTTGACAGTGAAAAAACATAGCGCAATGAACCCATACATGACTGACGCAATATGCACAATGTTCACATAGCATCTGTACTGGCAATGGAGAACGCTGAGAAATAAAAGCTGGAGAACTGAAAGGGGAGCACAGCTCAGAAAGAGATAAATTCGAAGTATCAAACAATATGGATTCAGGAATTTCATAAATTTCAGTAATAAAAATGCTATTTAAAAAGAGCATGGACATAGTCTGTTAACAGCAACAACAGGTATCAAATTCCGAAACTAACATCACCAAATTTGTGATCAGGTTAAATACCACTTTCCTTTATATCGTGATCCATATGGATGTATTATTATTATTACTGGCGACTCCAGGGAGTCCTTAGACTCATCGAGGGAGGCCCTAAAAATCATATCCACACAACTATTTGACATTCTCACAGTATCTATCATACCTTGCCTTGAACTCATTCACTGTCATAGCACCGACAACAGACTCTGGCAGCTTATTCAACTCATTTACCACTCTAAAAGTAAAGAACCCAGCTCTAACACCCTTGCTAACCACACTCTTCCCCAGCTTCCATAGGTGTCCCCTAGTTCTCCCACCACCAGTCCTGATCTCAAAAATATCCTCTGAATTAATCCTATAGAAACCCTTTAGCAATTTGCATGTCTCAATCATATCTCCCCTTTTCCTCCTATCAACCAATTTCTGCAATCCACAGATCTTCAACCTGTTCTCATAAGATTCATTCCATAGACCTGCTATCATCTTGGTCACTCACCTCTGGATCCTCTCCACCTCCTCTCCATCAAGAAGAAACCTAGGTGACCAAATCTGGGCACAGTAGTCGAGATGAGGTTTTATCAAGGCTCTGTACAGAGGAACAATAACTTGCTTGTCTCTGCTCGTCAAAGTATTTTTCAACAACCAAGTGAGTGAATGAGCTGATTTAGCAACTTTTGCAATGTGCCCCCTAAACTTCATCTTCCTATTCACCAACACTCCCAAGTCACTGGCCTCATCAATCTCCTGAAGTACAGTTCCATCAATGTGGTATACTGCTGCTAATCTTTTCATCCCACAATGCATAACCTTACATTTTGTCACATTAAACTGACATCCATTCTCCTTAGCCCAGAACTCCAAACTATCAAAATCATCCTGCAAGATTTTGACATCTTCTGTATTCACTATTGCCTTACCCAACTTTGCATCATCAGTGAACAAATGAACCGTTCCTCTTAGATCCTTCCCTATATCATTAATGAACAAATTAAACAGCAGTGGTCCAAGAACAGAACCCTGAGGCAACACAACTAGTCACAGGCCATCTTTTGGATTCTACTTCTGAATAAACTACTCTGTGATATCTCTCCAACAACCAGCCATCTATCCATCTCACCAACCCTATATCATCATCAAATTCGTGACATGTACCCACAAGGGGTGTACAGGATATGATAGTACTACATAAAAAATTTACATCATTACCAACTTCCTGTCTACAACTGTCCTCCAAATCAGTCTGTTACTTGTCAAGAAGATCTTATATTTCTATCGTCTAAGGTTCTTTGTACCGTATCAATCCACCTATATCTTGGTCTTCCGTTGGGTCGTTCTGCTGCCAACCTGGCAGAGAACACTTGTTTTGCTAATCTTTCTTCACCCATTCTGTTTAAGTGACCATACCACCAGAGATTAGCTCTGCTAATGCATTCCTGGATGTTGACAATGTCAAGTTTTTTCCTAATATTCTCGTTTTTAATATGATATTTCCATTGATGTCATCTGTTTATGCCCCTAATCTTTCTCAGGACTCTCTCTCTGCAGTCTTCTCTAGTCTTTGGTCAAGTGTTTTACTCCTGACCCAACTCTCAGATCCATAAGTTAAAACTGGTTTGAACACTGTCTTGTACAAGGCTAATTTAGTGTCCCGACCAATTTCTCTCTTATTCTATATGAATTTATTCAATTGACTTCCTACCATACCAGCTTTGCTGATTCTGTTGTCTATTTCTATATTTAATTTACCATCTTCACTAAAAATCGTGCCTAAGTAGCTGAAATGTTTTACTTGATCCACAGGTTCCCCATTCACAACACAATTGACATTTTCAATGATTCTGCCTATTTTCATTGTCTTTGCCTTTTTATTGCTGACCTTCATACCATATCTATTACAACAGCTATTCAATTTAGTCAGAGAATCTTGCAGACTTGTAGCGGATTTATTTAGAAGTATAACATCATCCGCATAAAGCAAAGAGATGACATTAGCATCTCCAATTTTGATATCATGTTTAATACCACTTTCCTTCATAATGTGATCCATATAGATAATGAATAACAGAGGGGATAATGTACATCCTTGTCTCACACCAGATTTAACATTAAACCATCTTCCTGTACACCCTTCAATTCTAAATGCTGACTTACAACTCAAATAAAGACTATGTATTGCTTGATATAATGTCCCATTGACACCATATAAATGCAGCATATTGAATAGCTTCTCTCCTGGCACCTTGTCATATGCCTTTTCCATATCGACAAAACTTAAATACAGATCTTTGTTATATTCCCATGCTTTCTCGACTATTTGTCGTAAAGTGAAGATCTGATCCTGACAGCCACTATTTGGTTTGAATCCAGCTTGTTCTTCACCAAGCTTTTCTTCCACAATTCTTCTCAACCGTTTCTCAAGTATATTTGCATAGATCTTGCCAGGAACACTCAGTAGGGAAATACCTCTGTAATTCTCACATTCAGTTTTATTTCCCTTTTTATATATGGGTACTATGAGAGCTCTACTCCAATCATCGGGAATTGCTCCCTCTGTCCAGGCTTTCTGAACTATGCAGTGCAACCAATGTAAGACTCTTATACCACCATACTTCAGAATTTCTGGTCGAATATCATCTACCTCTGCTGCCTTGCCACATTTCAAGCCTTCGATGGCTTTTTCTACTTCAAGTATGGTTATGAATTCCTGACTGCATGCCTAGTCAGTGTTCTTTATCACTATGCTGTCATCACTGCTTGTTTCATTTAGCAGTTTTTCAAAGTAATTACTCCAAACTTCAAGGATATCTTTTTCTCCTGTTTTCATGTCACCTTTATCATCTCTGACTCCTTTTACAGCACTCTTTCCTCCATTCTTAAGCTTCTTCAACAACCTCCAGAATATTTTGCTACCTTCTTGATATTTATTTTCTATATTCTTGCCAAAGTCCTCCCATGACTTTTGTTTAGCTAGTTTTACACACTGTTTAGCTTTCTTACATTTGTCTCTATATTCTCTAAGAGCACAAGCTGACTTATTTGACAAGAACTTTTGATATGTTTTCTTCTTTTCCTTCACTGCCTCTTTAACTTCCTGTGTCCACCAGGGAGTGATTTTATCCTTGCAGACAACCTCACCACATGCCTCTCTGGCAGAATCAATCAATGTTTTCTTCAGAGTTTGCCACTGAATCTCCAAGGTTTGATTCCTGTTCTCGAACTCTTTTAATTTTTCTTCAATAATCTTTGTGTATTTTAGTCTACAGTTCACATCTGCAAGCTGCTCAACTTTTATTCACTTTAAAACTTTCTTAAATGTTATTCTTTTCAATATGAAATTCAATTTTATCCTGCTCAAGACTAAATAGTGATCACTTCCAAATTCAAATCCTCTGTACACTCTGGTGTCCAGGGAGAAAACATCACTATCAACAATAACATAGTCAATGAGACTTTTCTTATTCCTTGCCTCTTTTCTCCATGTGAATTTGTGCACATTTTTATGTTGGAACATGGTGTTAGTAATAACCAGTCCATGTCCTGAGCAGAAATCCAACAGATATTTGCCATTATTATTAGCTTTGCTCTTTTCTCCAAATTTTCCCAAAATATTTTTGTGTGTCTTACAATCATTTCCTACTCTGCTATTTAGATCCCCAACAAGGACCAACTTTTCCTTTTTCATTGTGTCAGCTGCTTTTTCTAAAGCCTCAAAAAATTCCTCCACTTCTACCTTAGTAGAACCTTCTGTGGGACCATAGGCACAAATAAGACTCATTGTCCAGTTCACCATTCTCATATTTGCCCACATTATTCTACTTGAGACTGACTGCCATTCAAGAAGATTAGCCTCGTATTTTGTGTTGAATACTATATCTACTCCTTCTTTTCGTTGGTTGTCATTGCCTGAATGTAACATTTTGTATTTATTGCTCAGAAAGATCTCACCAGTTTTTGTCTTTTTTTGTTTCAGTCACCCCTATTATGTCGATCTGGTACTTATCTAATTCCTCAGCTAGCTCCATTTCTTTGCCATTCATGCTTCTTATGTTGATAGTACCGATCTTTAACTCTGATGATGTTGAGTTGGGGTTTGTTTTTCAGATTTGTTCCAGTAGCTGACTTTTCACTGTTCGCCCTGGTTCCCTGGCGAAAACAATGGGGGCCTTGTTTAACCGGCCGATGCCCCAGCCAGCACATGAAATTTTGTCATGTTGTACCATCATTTTTTATTTTGGTTTAACCAATAAGAATACAATTTGGTCGGCTAAATCCCAAATTGCCAGTCCATCCTCATTCGCTCAGTATCCAAGTAGATACCCAACAGGGTGCACCACGAGAAGGTGAGGACTGTACATTAGGTCAGAAGCCCTGGTCGGTTCTCTGCATTCCTTTAAAGGCTATGTGAAGGTCTCCTCTCAGTTATACAGCTTTGACCCTTAACCATCCCACCTTCATTGTTTAATTCTTTTAATTTCCAACTGTATTACACCGATGATGATCCATGATATGTGTAAAATATTTGCAGTTAATCTATCATAATTAAATATTTTCCAACTGTGTCTACATGTAACTTTAAAATAATTAACATCATAAAAATGAAACCATCTAAAAACTAACAGAATAATGTGAACATAATCAGTTTCAACTCCATATTCAGCAAGATCTTTATCCATTCACAATCATCATCATGCTTACTCTAAATGAATCTGAATTTTCAATTATCATCATCAGACCTTCGTGGAGTCAAAAGACTAATGGAAGTCCAACTCTCACACATCAAACTCATCAACACTGTTCCTTAAATGCATTCACTGTCTCTGCATTCATCACACTCTTGGGCAATGCATTCCAATCACCTGCCAGTCTCCACACAAAAAACCTATTCTTCACTCCTCCCCCATTGCTCACACTTGCCTTATACATCTTTCACCTGTCTCCTCCCATTCTATGAAATATCTCATCCACATTAATCTGGTAATAATCCCTTAGCAACGTATACATCTCAATTATGCTCCTCCTATCTATTAGGCTTTTCAATTTGCATTCCCTCAATCTGCTGCCATAATCAACATTCCAGATACCAGAAACTTAGTCAATCATCTCTGAACTCTTTCTAACATCTCTTCCTTTTGAAAACTAAAAGGCGACCAAATCTATGCATGCACCATAATCCACATGGAGTCTCATCAAAGTCTTACAAAATAGAACCATCAGATCCTTATTTCTTTGCATCATTGTCCTCCACATCATTGCCATAATCTGCTGGGTTCCCGCAACAATTTTAGCAAAGTAACCCCCAAAATTTCTCCCCTCCCCTCCCATCTACCATCCCCCCCAGATCCTTCATCTCCTCTAAAATATCTCCCACAAATGGCATACAATATGCCCTATCTTTGCTTCTTAAATTTTAAAACCTTACACTCTGCAACATTAAACTGGCAACCCCTACTGCCTTTTCCCATTCAAGTCCTCTTGCAAACCTATATCTGTTCTACTCTTCATACTTCTTCCCAACCTTGCATGACCTACAAACAACTGCATTTCAACATTCAAACCTTTGCTAAAGTCATTAACATAGAAGTTAAACAGCAATTACCCCAAAACAGACCCTTAAGCACAGTGCTAGTGACTTTCTTCTTCTTCGGATATTGCTACCCCATACATAACTTGTGATATTTATCAGCTGATCTCCAATCAAATGCACTACTCTGTTATGCAATCCTATCCTTTCCAGTTTAATTAACTACCTTCTCATGTGGCAATTTATTAAACCCTTCGCAAAATCTAAATATATCACTGCACATCTATCTCCCTTGTCCAATGCCATGTATAATGCCAAAATACCATCTTCCTTTAGCAAACTCATGCTGTCCATCAAAGAGAATGCAGCTGTTGTCATCCCAATTCTGAATCCTAGTCATGATGGTAAGATAAAGAACTACAGAATATAGTTAATACAGAATCTCTGCAGACTGATTTGAACAGACTAGTTATATGAGTAATGACAATGAATGCTATAAATAATTCATGCTGGCCACTCGATTCGAATAATATCCTCAGTCCTCAGAAGTATCTCCACTGCTCATGTACGATGTGATATGACATTGTCATCCATGAAAATGAAGCATTCGCCTACAGGACAATCTGACACAACGAGAACTTCACTGCAATATCGTTCACCGTCATAGTCCCCCACCCCTTTTTTTTTTTTTTTTTTTACAGCAGTCCCTTTTTTGTAGCTCAGTGCATCCATTAAGCATAATGCCTCCCCACACCATGACATCTGCACTGCCATATCTATCTGTTTCAAGAACATTCTCACAATAGTAAGTAGTGCAATTTTCCATTCCAGATCAAGTGTCATCTAGAATCAAGGGAAAGACTAAAATGTCTTTCATCTGTAAAGAGTACATTAGCTCATTGGTGTCTTATCCAATTTTTATGGATACAACACCACTGAAAGCGTGATCTACAACGAGCTGTGGATAAGGGGACAGAAAGTGAAGGCCTAAGGGCATATAGGCCTACTTGTTGTAGATATCGCTAAACATTTTAGAGTTGCCACAGTTTGTCAAGATACAGAATCTCTGTATCTTGACAAACCACATACCTGTGCTTGAATGCACCACACCTGCTGTGGTGCATTGATTGCATTCTGCTGTTATAACCAAAAATCAGTCTTCATGCTCCATGGTAGAGTGAAGGCAACCTCTAAGAAAATGTCTGAAACACATTCCACTGGTTTGAAACGTTGCCCAGAGCCAGGATACAACGCCATGTGAGATTCCAAACTCTCTGCAATATCAGTAATTCTGCAACCTTCAAGTTTTCCAATAATTCTTCCCCACGTCAAATCATCTATGTCTTTGAGACATAAGACATCCAAGTTTGCAACTTTATTCCTTCACGAAAAGAGCTTCCTTCAAACACACGCTTAACACAGCCTTTTGCCCTTTATTCTGTTGACTGCTGTCAATTTGAATGGGATAAATTAACTGTGGAAAGGGTACAGAGGCAGATAACAAAGATGGTTTCAAGACTGTATAATGTTAGTTATGAGGATCGACTGAGGGAATGTGGACTGCACAGTTTGGTGGATAGAATAAGGAGAGGTGATATCATTGAGACTTTTAAACTGCTGAGAGGTGATTACAGGGTTAACACTGGGGAGTTCTTGACCCATTGCACATGATTCGAAAATTTGAATGCGTACCCACTTTCTACACAAAGTCATCAGTTATACAAACAAGTTGATTCATCTGAATTTGCAGTTGCAATCTTCAAAATAGTGTTCATCCTTAGGTTTTGGACACCAGTGTATTAATGGAAATTTGTGTAGTAGTCAGCAAAGCTAGAGACTTGGGATTATCATGAGCAGAGAGATAAAGTTTAGGAGTCACTTTGTTAAGGTCATTAAGTCACTGCACTGGATAACACCAATGCTAAATAGAACACTGACTCACAGGAATAAAATAGTTATTTTCCTACTTTACAAGACTCATAAGCATGCATCTGGATGAATAGATTCCTAGGAGATGGAGAAACAGCTTGAAAAGATTCAGCAGTGAATAACTAAGATGGCCAGTAACTAACTTATGGAATTATGCATATGAGGACATATTAAGGGGATGTGGTCTTCAAAGTTGAGGAATAGACACAGAAGAGATATGATTTAAAAAACAAAAACATACAAACTAATAATGGAATATTACGGTATAGACGAGTGAGATTTTACAGTTTGTGAATTGTGGAGGTAGAACTGAGCCATCCCTGGAAGCTGGCTAAGGGTATTATTAGGAAGCATGCAAGGTCCAGATTCTTGCATCATGCCAGATGTTGTGAGTGCATTTTCAGCAAATGTGTTCATGTATATACATAATACATGCTTAAATATGAGTGTTTAAATTGGCCCTCACTTGAGTACTTGGACACTAGAGATGCATTCCTAAGAATATCTAAGAGGATAAATAATTTTTTTAAACATTAGGAAAAATAAGGAAGCATGCATTTCTGTGGCTGCTCACCAGAGAACTTCTCAACTTATCAGATCCTTGACCTGCCCATGACACTAATATCCTACAGATTTCCAATATATCATGGGAACCTATCGTGAAGACAAACAATCACAACAAACACATACGTGGTGTTTCTAAATTCGATTGCCATTTTGAATAATTATTTTAGAAATGAATAAAAAAATATCAATATAGAGGACAACAGAAGTATTTGGTGTATAATAAGAGATCTTATCTCTTATTGCAACAATAGGGTTTCTGTCTCAGTTCCCAGGGGCAGGGAATCCCCTTACTTGTCGAGTCACAGGACTCGAGACAAGAAAGAGGCTTGATGAGACATTTCATAAATTTAAATTTGCAAATCAAAAACAAAAAAAAAACATTGAATTTATTATATTTTATAATTTTATTATGAATTAAAATGTTAATTGACTGCAACGAATACAGTGTTATCCATTATTTTATATATCTATTTGTGTTTCTTTTAAATATTATGCAATACTATTGTTATATGACTAATATAACCATGAATCAAATTCAATGAAACAGCCAGCTGCTCTATGTCTGTTAGTTCACACACAATCATCTCTCTTATCAGGCAGTTCGTTAAACGAAAGCAAAAGACCATTATTAGTAGCCAACTGACTTTCTGTGCTGATTAAGTTATTTTTCATTTTTACTGTTAAATTTGGATACTGTTAAAAAGAAAATTTATTTGTAATTTTAATTAATTATAATTTTAATATTTTCAACTTTAATTACAAAATGAAAATAAATCAATTTGAAGTTTGGAAATGCCCTTAAAAAATATAAAAATAAGGAAGCAGCTCAGTGCAGTTATTGTCCAAAGCAAATTTCACATAAGGGCTTAAACACTAATGGACTGACAAGGCATTCTAAAGAATGTATGCAAATCACATTTTAAAAGAAGTGCTGAGGGAAATACAAAATGTCTAAGTAGCTCAATTATTTGAATCAAGATTCTTCAGCAGCTAATCTAAAACAAGAAAGTGAGATCGTATTTAGATTAGCTGCTAAAGATGAATCTCAATTCAAATAATTACCAATAGTTCTTTTATATGTGAATCAAGCAGAATTATGAATTAGCAAAGAACCAATCAGATATTTTAAAGTTCATTTTTGACCTATGAACATTAAAATTAAAAAATTAACAGAAACAGAGCCCCCATTTTCGTCTTACTTTGGATGAGCAGACAGTAGGGAAATAAGATATTTAAACATTCATCAACTCACATTTAAAATATTGTGGACTCTTGAATGCAAGAATTTGGAATAATTTTAATACAAATCTATTGTGGCTATAATGACAGATGAGATGGAGAGAGGTGATGCTGAAATATGCATGTGAAAAAAAGCTGAAAATTTATTTGGCTTTTTCATGCCTTTTATATTTAATAGTCATTCATGTATTTTATAAATATATAATAAATAACAATATAAAATTTTTATTATTACAGATTCTTAGTCCCAGAACCTCAGAAGGAAAAAAAAAAAAAACACTCCAGTCCCAGGAACAGAAAAATAGCCAATATCAGGAACCCTATATAACAACAATTATGACATGAAATGGCTGATATCTATTATTATGCAGTATAATTTTTGCCAGCAGAACAGTATGGAAAATTATCAACCTTATATAAGTGTATCAGAGACTGGTATATACAACTTTGTGACTAGTTTGTGTGACCATTAGCAACAAGGTCAAGGACAGCTTTTTTTTTTTTTGTTAATACCACTTGTGAAAGACAGTTAGCCTATAGTATATTAATATTAGTAAAATGGTTGGGCTAAGGGTTAGATAATTCAAATCCTGCTCTAGACCAAACAAGGAAATTTTTCAGGCCTCCAAGTAGTTTGCTGGACATTTATGGAATATAAAATCCCTTCTTGTGGGGGACAAGAGCATCTCACTACATGGTTTCTTATGTCACACAAGACTTCTCGATAGGTGTGTGTGTGTGGGGGGGGGGGGGGGGGGGGGGAATCAAATGTACCAGTACCCAGTCCTATATATATATACTACAAACTGCTCATATATTGTAGAGAAGGTTCCTTCCGCCCCAAGCTGCTGATTTATTTATATTTAACATATGATATAAAAACTATAAAGCTATTCTTACAAGGTGGGAGGTCTGGAAAGTTCTGATAAACACCTAGAACAAAAATTAATTAATTTTATGCCTACTTATATATCCTAAAAGAAAAGATATTTTCTGAAAAAATATTTTTTTTTTTATATATGAAAAAAAAAAAAAAATGTATATGATAGGTGAACTTTCCAGATTCCCTTCATATTGTTGGATTCTGATTATGTAGAGATTAGAGTAATTATTATTTGGTTCAGAATCCAACATGCTCTTCCATCACAAAGGCTAGACTTGTAAATATTATTTAATGTAAACAACTTATTTTACAATTTAATATTCATATAACTACTTTAATTTTGTCTAATATCTAATTATTTAATCAAAGATATATGTATTAATAATGAAAAAACTGTATTAAATATTATTAAGCTATTTTATTTATTACTATATTAATATTATAAGAACTTGTATTTGATAATTTAACTGCGCATTAATTGAAATATTAATATTCTCTATTTATTCTTATTTGTAGAAGTTTAGCATTATGCAATGCCTCAATTTTATTATATTTTGTTTGGTTGTCATGGAGACTTATTTAAGTGAGCGAGCACGTTTTGGAACACCACGTGAGGAGAAGGTTTATTGAAAAGAGTTTTAGAAAGAAATCACGAGAATAATTTAGGTGGGAAGAACGGATATATAAGTGATGAACGCTGAAATTATTAAGAGATTAGATAGATTAAGAGAGAGAAAAAGGAGAGGATTGACATTAGGTTGGAATCGGAGCATTCGGCAATCACAGTGCGATAATAGCGAGTCGGCAAGTCACTCAAGCAGCTAATAAAGTCTACTAGTCAAGAAGCAGTTAGCTAATAAGTTGTAGAATAACAATTATAGCTACGGAAAACAGCTGAGAGACTATTAATTAGACTAGTGATACTTGAATTGAGATATAATTTCAGGGCCGACCTGTCAAGGACACAGAATCTTGAAATAAAGCACGGAGTTACTAGAGTAGTAGAGGCTATAAAACTGAAGTTTACCATTAGCTGTGTTTAGAATTATAGTGCCTAAAGAATTATTTGAATGCAGGAGGAATAAACAACTGTGCATAAAAAACTTCAAGATAAGGAATTATTGTGTATTACCTTAATTCATGAGTGATTAGTAGTGCTTCATACAAGAACGTCTGATTATGTGTATTGTGACCGTGAATTAATTCAGTTAATGCTTAGAATATTTATTTTAATGAGTGCCGTTTATTGTTAAAAGTGTTTACGGTTATAAAAAAATGTTTGTGTATAATTTGATGAAGATAGAAGATAATCGGTAAGATTATTCCAACCGTTAATATTCCTATACAAAGAAGTGTGAGAGTTTCATCCTAGAATTTCCTTATACTAACAAAAACTATTGAGGAAGTTAGCTAAAATGTAAATTTAAAAGTGTTTGTTTGTGAAGAGGTATTACTGCAATTTTTATTGTATTTAAAACTTAAAGAACTATGAGATATTGATGTGAATGATCATTAAGGAACTTTATTAAATAGCTAAAAGGAACTGTGAGAAGACTGTATTACAGATAACAGAATTACCATTGTCTGAGTTTGCATGACTTTATTATCAGAAAGGCTGAAGTGTTTATAATAACTTGTTTAGTATTTTGATCTTAAGTGTATAATTTGTGATTATAAAATTAAATGTTTGTTTTTGTTAATCTAAAGTTGTATTTTGCCTGAATCTCTTTTACTGCACCATTCATAAAATATTCGAACCAAAGCAGGAGTGATAAATAAGTCAAATATACTCGGCCAGTATATATAATAACAACATATAAAGGAAAGGTAGTTGAGAGTTGGTTTTTCTTCAATTCTTGAACTAATTCAGATATAAAGTGGTGCAGTCTTTAAATATAAATTTTCTTTGTATTTGAATTAGAAATCAACTTGCAACCTATCAACTAGTTAAGAACATCGTAGTAACTATATGTCGGATCCAAAGTATAGATTGAGATGGAGTAGGATCCAACAATATATCTTATTAAAATGATATTTTGCAATAACTTGTAATTTTGTTTGCATATTGTATATGTCTCTGACCAGTTTTTCTATATTGAAAGTTGAAAAAACTACCAAATTTACAGGAGGAAAAATCCTGCTGTCTTCAAATGAGACTGGTTACTTCATCTTTCATTGAAAAGTCCACATAGCGATTTTTCGTATAGTGAAATTCAAACCCAGGTCCTTCCAATCAAAGGATAACATCATTAATGAGCATTCTACAGAAGCTCTCACAGCTGATGATTAACTATGAAGTGCTTATTTATTTACCAGAGCAAATTCTTGAATGTCAGTGGGCTACTAATATAATGTCAGTGGGCTACTACTACAAAACTTTTATGAAAAAGAGAATTTTTGTTTTTTTGTGTCTTTTCCTATTCATAGCTTTCATTTCCCACATCAATGCTCAATGTGGGTAATTTAGAAAAACTCTCTGAACACTTTAGTACAAATATATGTAAACTCATTCTGACTAAGACCACTTGTTTTTAAAAGAGACCTCCTCAATATATATAATCCATTATGACATATATAACCAGGCAAGGAAAAAACTGATAAATTTCTATTGAAAAATTAAATCAAATGCATGTCTAATTTCAGTTCTCTAAGAAGTATGGCTTGTATAGGCAATTAAGTCTAATCAAATATATGAGCTCCACTAACTGACATACAAGGAAGGGCTTGTAAAAACTTTAAGTGACAACTCTCCACTTCTTCATCAACAGGAACTGCAAATGGTCCAAGACGTTGACCACGATTAGTTGGTGCCATTTTTACATGGACATCTCTATTACCTGATGCCCTTACCCCATCCAGCAGTGAAGCCAACAGAGCATCTCTAGATAAAAAAAAAAAAAAAGGACAAAAATTTAGAAGGCCACTTGTTTAATTATATTATTCATTTATATTAAATAAGTAAGGTAAAAATCACAAATGTATATTCCTATATATTTAATTTCTGTTGTTGCTGCAAGAATATCCTATCAGATCATATTTTCTTGCATCACCACCACTACCAATATCATCATATTCCTGACATGAACCTTCAAAGGAATGTACAAAATGTGATAGTACTACATGAAGAGTTTACATTATTACTAACCTCCTAATGATAATTTTCCTCCATTATACACTCAATGGACAAAACAACAGCATTACCTACCTAATAGTGTCAGTCCTCTTCTAGTGCAAATGACAGCCTGTACTCTCTGAGGCACTGACTCCAACAGATTCTGGAGGGGTTGCCAGATGTAATTCCAGCCATGCCTGTTGCAGCATTGTCCACAACTGAGCCTTAGACTTTGGTCCAGGGTACATGGATCTGATGTCTCACTCTAAGGCATCCCAAGAGATTCAATCGGATTTAAATCTGGGGAAGATCATGGGAGCCTTTGGATGGTCTCAAACTCAGATGAGTATTCCTCGAGCCATGCTTGGGTGGTTGCAGCCCAGTGTGGCAGCACGTTGTCCTGCTGAAACAGACCACTGTCTTCAGAAGGCACGAAGGCCATGAAAGTGTGTAGGTGATCAGCCAGCACATTCTGGTAACTTGCAGTGTTTAAGGATCTCTCCAGAGACACTAAGGGATGTAATGTGTCACATGAGAAGGTTCCCCAAACCATCACAGAGCCACCATGCCAGCCAGGCACAATGGTGCCATGGTCTCGTGCAGTTGATGCCCCACCTAAAACCTTCCATTAGCTCAGTACAACTGATAATGGAATTCATCAGACCACACAACATGGTCCCAACACCAGACAAGGCATAATGCCCAATGACAAGCTGTCAATAGTAGTACACAATTAGGATGTCGGCTCCCATAGCCCACGGTATGCCATACTGTTCTCTCACTGACACTGCTTGGACTTCTAATATTGAAACTGGATGTGATTTGTGCTGCCATTGCCCTGTAGGTGGTCTGTACAAGCCTGGACAGTCTAAGTCAACTTCAGTCATCAATGGCATGTTGATGGGCACCACTTGCATGCTGGGTGCTGGTACATCTGTTATCTGTTGATGGTATACTCGCAGTAGACCCTTGATAAAGTTGCTCTCGAGAACCTGAGGGTTCTTACCACTTGGGCACATCCACTATCAAAGTCACAAAGATTTCCATTTTACCCATGTTTATTGATTGCAATCCACCTGTTGGAAAGCCCAATGCATTCTAATTGGTTTATCAACTGCCACTGGATTGATCCAGTTAAATCATACGATCTCAACTGCTCGACAGGCCTCATTAGGAATGCCATAGGTGGTCTGCCTATTTTCAAACATATGGGAAAGCAATGATTGGCTAGAGCAATTGCTTTACTATAGTCAGCTAGCAGCAAAAACCTGAAGTTATGTGAGATAGACTCAAAACCCCATGAGGGTTTTGAGTCTATCTCACATAACTTCAGGTTTTTGCTGCTAGCTGACTATTCTCACATAACTTCATTAAACATCATTACAAAAAAAAAAGTGCTGTGCAGTCATCAGGTCATAAAAAATTTCTATTCAGAGCAGTAGCAGGTTCGTGCAGCTGTAAAAAAAAAAAAAAAAATTAAAGGGAATATTAACTAATTATA
Source organism: Typopeltis vanoorti (assembly GCF_054136105.1). Lineage (NCBI taxonomy): Eukaryota > Metazoa > Arthropoda > Arachnida > Uropygi > Thelyphonidae > Typopeltis > Typopeltis vanoorti. Next base: position 176,784,466 of record NC_143550.1, on the reverse strand, counting down.
AACAATTTCCCCTTGTTGGCACCTTATCATATGCCTTTTACAGATCCACAAATCTTAAATGCAGATCCTTCTTATATTCCCATCATCTCTAAAATATGTCTTACAGTGAAAGTCTGCTCCTGACCACATCTATTTCCTCTTTTACAGATAGGTACCTTGAGAGCTCTGATACAATTAACCAGAATTCAACCTTCTGATCAGACCTGATGAAATATGCAATGAAGCCAACAAATGTAAATATTTCTTAAGTTACTTAAATAAAATAATGTAATAATGTAATGTAAATAATGTAAAAAGTAATGTATTTACCATAATGTAAAAATTTTTACATTATGGTAAATACCAAAGAATAGTGATCAGAACTTTCCCCACCTTTGCAACGAGTTGTCCGTGTTTGTACTACGTTCTAGGACTACTTGCATTCAGCTCACACTAGTATTCGCCGATACTTTTATAGTTTTTTATACTATATTCGGCATGAAACTCTCTGATTCCAATCTTTGAGTTTCTTATTCGGTTTTAAAACAATGTGGGATCTAATATCCCCTTAGTTTAATTAATGTAAATATTTCTGGTAAAATATCTACTCCAGTTGCATTTCTGCATTTGAAGCTTATAACGGTGTTTCAACCTACACTTGATTGCATTCCTCCTGAACGTTTTCTACCACTGTTCAGTCGCTGCTTGCTTAATTCAGTAATCTTTCAAGGTAATTACCCCAGACACCTAAAACATCAGTTTTCATGTCACCTCGTTTGATTCCTTTTACAGTGTTCTTTCTTTCATTTCTAAATTTTTTCAATAGTTCCATATTGTCAAATTGATATTTATCTTCTATACTTTTACCAAAGTTTTCTAAAGACTTCTGTTTTACTACTTTTCTCAGACTGAATCAATCTTTTCTTCAGGGTCTGCTACTGAGTCTCCAAGGTTTGGCATTTTTTTTTTTAAACTACTACTTGTTGAATATGATTTGTATATTTGAGTCTACAGTTCACCTCAGAAAGTTACTCCACCTTCATTCTTTTGAAAACTTCCTTACATACATTTCATTTCAATATGATATTCAATTTCATCCAATCAAAACTCGATTGTGATCACTGACTTCCAAATCTTCTGTATACTCGTGTACTTCTTCAACCTTCTGGTTCTGGCCACTGCTGGACGAAGGTCTCCCCCATGATTTTCCAGATCACTTGGTTTTCTGCCTCTCCCATCCATCTCACTCCTGCAATTTGTTCCAATTCATCTCTCCACCTTCTTCTCGGTCTTCCTCCATCCACTGGTCTCCACTCTGTTGTTTTTCTAGTCCATCTCCCGTCACTCCATCTGGCAATATGGCCAGCCCGTCTCCACTTAGCCTGTTTAATGTATTTTACAATATTCATGACACCTGTTTGAGATCTTATCCAGATATTTGTCTTTGTCTCTTAATGTTATTTTTAGCATACTTCTTTCCATGCAATGTTGTGTTGTTCTCAGCTTTTTGTTTAGGGCATCTGTTAAAGTCCATGTTTCTCCTCCATATGTTAGAACAAGAAGTATGCACAGGTCAAAAGCTTTCCTTTTTAGACTCATAGGGATGTCACTTCTGAATATGTCTCTCATTTTCCCATAAGCCATCCATCCAAAGTGAATTCTTCATTCAATCTGGTTTCTTTGGCATCCTCAAAGGATAACAATTGGCCCAAATATACATATGAAGGAACTTGTTCTATTTCATGGTTTTCAACTTTGATAGTTCTATGGTTTATGTATTTATTCATCATTATTTTTGTTTTTTCTCTATTTTTAATCCAATTTCTCTGGAGGCTTCATTTAGCTGATTTAGCCTTTCTTCCAGATCTTCAAGATTATCTGCTATCAGGACAATATCATCTGCAAATTTCAGATGATGCAGCCTTGCTCCATTTATGTTTATTCCTTTTGTGTCCCAATCAAGGCTTCTAAAGACTTCCTCCAGTGCAGCTGTAAATAATTTGGGAGATATGGTGTTGCCTTGCTGGATAGTTTTTTGTATTGGGAACTTTTCACTGTTTAGATAATTTAATTACAAAGTTGCATTATTGTAAATATGTTTCAGTGTTTCAACATATGGTTTCTCAGTTCCCTGGGTTTCGAGTGCTTTTAGTGTTGCAGATGTTTTAACTGAATCAAATGCTTTTTCATAGTCTATATAGGCCAGACATAAGGGTTTATTGTATTCGATTGATTTTTCAATGAGCTGTCTTAATGTGTGAATACTCGTGTACTAAACTAGCATAAATACATCGCTATCAACAAGACTTTTCCTATTTCTCTGCTCATCTCTTTATATGAATTTGTGCACATCTTTAAGTTGGAACATAGTATTAGTAATGATTGTATCTCCTTGATTTCTGTTCTAAGTCTTGAACAGAAATCAAGGAGATAAACTTATTACTGTCTTAGCTATTATCTCCAAATTTTTCCACGTTTCTATATATATATATATTTTTTTTTTTTTTTATGAAGAATTGAATGACTAGAACCGAGATCTAAGTAAAAAGATTTTAATATAAAAACACTACTAGTTTCGGCCTGTAACAGCCTTCATCAGGTGACATTATAAAAGAAAAAAAAGAAAAACCACAAAACACTAGAAGTTAAATAACTATGAACAACATAGACAGTCTCTATACATAATTAGCATGAAAACATTGTAGTTGTATTTAAAGCTGTTCTTTCATTTGTTGCATTGTTGGGAGAGTGCGTACTTGCAGCATCACGTGAACTGATTTAGCCTTTCTTCCAGATCTTCAAGATTATCTGCTATCAGGACAAATATCATCTGCAAATTTCAGATGATGCAGCCTTGCTCCATTTATGTTTATTCCTTTTGTTTCATAAATCAAAGCTTCTAAAGACTTCCTTCATTGATTACAGCTGAATGACTATCTGGGAGGTTGTAGCTCAAGTTATTATTTAGATGAACAGGATTGAAGATGATTTCTCTAGATTCCACGATTTTTCTCTCTAGTTCATCATTGCAGCGGAAGAGGTTAGTAGATTTTTCCCAGCAGACTTTGTGACTTTGGTTTTCATCATTAGGATTAGCCGAGAAAAGGATATGACTTGATAATGCACTGGCTCGCTGTCTCTTGTAAGTAATGTCCCTCGTGTGTTCTTCCATACGCAATTTGACAGATTTGTCTGTCTGCCCAAAATAAGGAATATATCACAATCACACAATATTTTATATACACCAGAGTATTTGAGTTGATGATGACAATGTTTTGGGTGGCTTATTAAGAAACGGATCTTTGGAAGTGGAGTGAACAAGGTTCTGATATTGTATTTTCTTAGAACTTTTGCTAATTTATGTGAAACTGTACTTATGTCATCATCATCATCAAATTCCTGCCATGTACCATCAAGGGGTGTACAGGATATGATAGTACTACATGAAAAAAACTACATCATTACTAACTTCCTATCTACAATTTTCCTCCAAATCAGTCTGTTACTTGTCAAGACTCCAACATTAATAGATCTTATATTTCTATCGTATAAGGCACTTTGTACCATATCAATCCACCTATATCTTGGTCTTCTTCTGGGTCGTTTTGCTGCCAACCTGGCAGAGAACACTTGTTTTGCTAATCTTTCCTCGCCCATTCTGTTTAAGTGACCATACCACCTGAGATTAGCTCTGCTAACGCATTCCTGGATGCTGACAATGTCAAGTTCTTTCCTAATATCCTCATTTTTAATATGATATTGCCATTGATGCCATCTGTTTACGCCTCTAATCTTTCTCAGGACTCTCATATCTGTGGTCTCTAGTCTTTGGTCAAGTGTTTTACTTCTGACGCAGTTCTCAGATCCATAAGTTAAAACTGGTTTGAACACTGTCTTACATACAGCTAATTTAATGTTCTGACTAATTTCTCTCTTATTCCATATGAATTTATTCAATTGACTTCCCACCATACCAGCTTTGCTGATTCTGTTGTCTATTTCTATATTTAATTTACCATCTTCATGAAAAATCGTGCCTAAGTAGCTGAAATGTTTTACTTGTTCCACAGGTTCTCCATTCACAACACAGTTGACATTTTCAATGATTCTGCCTATTTTCATTGTCTTTGTCTTTTTAGTGCTGAGTTTCATACCATATCCATTACAACAGCTATTCAATTTAGTCAGAGAATCTTGCAGACTTGTAGCGGATTTATTTAGAAGTATAACATCATCCGCATAAAGCAAAGAGCTGACATTAACATCTCCAATTTTGATATCATGTTTAATACCACTTTCCTTCATAATGTGATCCATATAGATAATGAATAACAGAGGGGATAATGTACATCCTTGTCTCACACCAGATTTAACATTAAACCATCTTCCTGTTCTTCCTTCAATTCTAACTGCTGACTTACAACTCAAATACAAACTAAGTATTGCTTGATATAATGCCCCATTGACACCATATAACTGTAGCGTATTGAATAACTTCTCTCTTGGCACCTTGTTATATGCCTTTTCCAAATCGACAAAACTTCAATACAGATCTTTGTTATATTCCCATGCTTTCTCGACTGTTTGTCGTAAAGTGAAGATCTGATCCTGACAGCCTCTATTTGGCCTGAATCCAGCTTGTTCTTCACCAAGCTTTTTTTCCACAATTCTTCTCAATCGTTTCTCAAGTATACTTGCATAGATCTTGCCAGGAACACTCAGTAGGGAAATACCTCTGTAATTCTCACATATGATATTTTCATGTTATATTATTCTATTGTTTTGTTCAATAAGTGTAGATGTTTCTGTAATTGGTCTTCATTTTCAACAAAAATAACTTGATCGTCAGCATACAAAAGGCTGGTTAATTCTTTATTTCCTATTTAAATTCCTATGATTAGGTTTTCCTCCACTCTCCTGAAATTTTTTCCATTAATTTTTTAGTTATTTCATTATTAATTTTAATATAACTATTTTTTCTTCCATTATATTTCTTTATTTTTTCCATTATATTTGCTATGGCTTTTGTGGTTTGAGGCAGAGCTTTCAATTCACGCAGTATATTGATTAATTTTGTTCTGTTGATTGGATCGAATGCTTTCTCATAATTCAGGAAGGTTATATATGTCAGCAGGTTAAATTCTATTCTTTTTTTTCTATAATCTGAGGTGTAAATGTGGGATCTGTGCAGGATCTTCCTTTCCTAAAGCCGCATTGTTCTTCACCAATAATTTCCTTGGCCCATGGTGTTAATATACTTTAAATTATATCTAGATATATTTTATAGCACGTATTTAATAAGGATATTCTTCTGCAATTTCCGCAATCCTTTCTGTTTCCTTTTTTGAATAGGACTATTGCTGTCTTCCATTCTCGTGGGATGCTTCCTTCTTCCCATATTCTGTTTAGGAATTTAATTAATCATAATTGAAATGATTTAGAGCTGTATTTTTAAAGTTTTCTGAATTTATTCCATCTTCTCCTGTAGCTTTTCTATTTTTTAGTTTTTCCAATATTTTTTTAGATCATTAAACTGTATTGGTTCTTCATTTGTTTCTTGACTTTTTATTTCAATTTGATTATCATTTAGCTGGGTGTAGTGACTGGTCCATTCTTTTGGGGAGGGGCCTTCTAATTGCAGTTTTTCCTTTGTTTCTTGAGTCATTTTTTTTTAATGATTTTATAGCTCTTTAGTTGAGGTCCATTTATGTCATGTTCTAACCTTGATACAAATTTTTCTGTTTTGTCTTCTGATTTTCCTGGTTTCTCTTCTTGTTATTGCTCTGATTCTTTTATATTCTCTTTCATTTCCCATGGTTCTGTCATTTAACCATTTAAGGTAAGTTTCTTTTTTCTTTCTTATTAAAGATTCTATTTTTGGGTTCCGGGTTCTTTCCTTATTCTTTGCAGTTTTGTTCCTATGGCTTCATATGCTGCTTGTTTACTATTTGTTTAATATTTTGCCATTCGTTTTCTATATATCTTCTATTTATATTTTCTATATATCTTCATTTATTTTCTTTGTATGATTTGTAAGTCTCGTTTGATATAGTTCTCTGATACTATCTTGCTGTAACAGTTCTATCTTAAATTGCTTCAGCTTTTGTGTTCTTGTATTGTTTCTATTTCTCTGGTTTGGGGTCTTAATAGTATACCGATTAATAAATAATGGTCTGAGTCAATATTGCATCCTCTATATACTCTGCAATTTCTTACCATCTTCTTTAGTTTTTCCAGCCACTATTATATAATCAATGATACTTTGATATCCTCTGCCTTCCCATGTATATTTATGTATATCTTTATGCTTAAAGGGGCTGCTGGTGATTTTCAAACTATTATAGGCCACAAATTCCTCGAGTTCTCTTCCATTGAGCTCTGGAAATAGCCAATAATATCAGACTTGACATTGCCAATATCCTCTTCCAGTCATTGCTTCCTAAAAGTAAACTATCTTCTGGTCAACTTGCTTAAAGTTACAAAAAGATAAAAGTATTGTCATCACTAGAGCAGATAAGGGTAATGCAACAGTCATTTTTAATGCCCCAGAATATGGTAAATAGTAAATAATGGTGAATAATATGGTTTGGTAAATAATGGCAAATAGGTAAATGGATATTATTTCTCTGAGATCGCACTACCTATGTCCCATGAGCTCACAGTCCCACCAAAACATAGTTTAAGAAATTAAAAAGCCTACTTAAAGTATCTATCTTCCTGGCTGTTAGACATTACAAAAAACTCACTCTTCAGTACTCATTCTCAACCCCCCCCCTCCCTCCACCAGATATACAGTTTACCTAAAATCCACCTTAGTAGATGCCACTGATGCTCCATGCTACAAATTGTCAAAACAGCCTCCCCTGACTGGACTTACATCCTATATAAAAAAACTCCCCATTTTAAAACCTTGATTGAAAATCCAACTTTAAATAATACAGATATATTGATAAGCTTTGATATCACCTTACTATTTATCAATATTCCCTTAAATGACACCTTAAAAAACGTTTTTTCCTTCTGATATCTTAGATCTCTTTTTCTTTGCCCTCAATTCTGGTTATTTTTCTTGAAAAAACAAAATTTATGAATGGATAGAGGGAACAGCCATCAGTCCCTCCCCCCTTTTCTCCAATTTTTACATGGAAAATTTTGAAAAACGAACAATAGCCTCAGCCCCTCTCGAACCTTCCATCTGGCTAAGATAGCAGATGTGTTCTTTATTTAGCCTCATGGCCCAAACACATTAGACTCCTTCCTCAGCCATCTCAAAAGTCTACATCCAAGAATCCAGTTTATGATGGAGAAGGAAAATAACAATAGTTTACCCTTCCTAGACACTTTAGTGGCATGCTTTCCAAATGGTAACCTCTCCTTCACTGTATATAGAAAACCACTCACACAGGCAGATATATTCACAAACTTTCCCACCACCATCCCTCTCGACAATATGGTACCATATTGTCGAGAGGGGTGGTGGTGGGGAGGGGATGATCTTTGTTCCAATGGAACCTCTGTTTCAATAGCACTCAACCATGTACACAACACCTTCCTATCCAATGGCTGCTTACAGAATTAAAAAAATTTAATCAATTCTTTCCCCATTCCTCAGCCATTCCTTCAAAAGGATTTCAGAAATGCCATCAACATCTCCTACATCCAGGGCACATCAGAAAAAATAGTCAGGTGTTTAAAAACATACAACCTCTACACAGCTTTTAAGCTCCACTGGAAACTTGCTAACCTTACCCATTCTAGCAAAAATCAGCTCCCTCCTCTCTCAGTGCCTGGAGTTGAAAGTACCCTGTTCCTGCAAGTTGGCTTACTTCAGACAGACAGGTAGATCAGTCACCATTCATTTAGATGAACACAAATCTTACATCTGCAATCACAACTATGATCAATCTGGTTCTTGCAGACTGTGTATTGGATACTACTGAAAGGATCTTTTGGAAGAAACCACCATGCTCCACTATAGTGAATTGAAAAATGGTGGTTTTTCACCATAATAAATTGAAAAAGGAAAGACTGTTTTTGGAATCTGCAGCAGCACTAAGAAATCAACCTAATTTAAATAAATACAGATGCATAAACTTCCCAAAAGATGGGAAACAATAATCATCAAAGGTCCCAGTTTATATTCTAGGATGCTTACAAATGCCCATAAAGGGTTACCACCTAGAATAGTTTTAGAATCACCCACATGTTTTAGTGAGTATTTTGTTGATCGTGTGTATTAAAACTTATTTGTACTCTCTGAAGATGTCTCAGTGAACCAAAATGAAATATTGGAAGCATTAAAATTAGTTTTTAATCCTTTCTTAGTGCTGTCAATACTTCATGAAACCTCCAACATGAAGTGAAAGAGGCTGTTAAATGGTTTTTCTTATATGAAGGTATTTAATAACCACGATTCTGCATCCTAAATAACTAGTGTAAACTTTTACACTAGTGTAAAAGTTTTGTATGTAATCATACAAACCTACTGAAAAATTAGATATCTGAAAACTTACCTATCAGTTGATGTGTACATGTTAACTTGTCCCTTTACATATTCTATGCTGAAACACTGAGGATTTTCTGAATTTCTGATTAAGGCAAAAATCTGAAAGGTAAACGAACTTTCATAAAGTCACTGGGTTTTCAAGTTTTATAACAAATCATTAACCAGTTACAGTCCCTGACTTGACTTACAACAGTTATGTTTCTCAAACATTTACTTAACTTGAATTTTACATAAGTCTGATTTAGCCAACTCACCCCTTAATCACAACAGCCTATTGCTTACATGTTTAAGTCAAGTATCAAGTTGCACATTAACAGGTTTTTAAGGTTACTTGTTTCTTTCATTCACAGGATGTACACGCAAATTATATTTCCCTATGTAATTAATAATGCAAAGTAATATAATAAAGTATAACTTTTAATAGCACTTGTAACACAGTAAAAATTATTACACACGTAATAATCTTGATTACAAGCAAGAATAAAGAATAATAATTTTTATTATTACAAATATTTCAGCCTGCAATTAACCATACAATCATCAGTGCACAAGGTGAAATTAGAACAAAGAAAGATAATCCTATTTACAGGGATGAACCATGTACCAGAGTGCCACCTATGTGTCACTAAAAAATAAAATGAGAATACAATTAAAGCTAAAACTAAAATTATTTTAATTTTTGAAATACAAAATATAACAATAACAAAGTTTAGATAAATAAAATGACTGAATAACACAAGATAAAAAATAAATAAATGGAGGGGAGGGGGAATCATAGCACGCTATTGATGCTTGCCATTCATAAGGATGAGACTCAAATTTTAATAATGGATAGACAGTCATTCTGATTTAAGTAGAAGTGCTTCAGTCTCCTCTCACTGTTATTCTCACAATATTCTTTCCACATCATCATCTTTGAAAGTTTATTTTTCTCTTGGTTAGAGTATAATAAATTTAGTTTAATCCTTTATATAAGTGTGAGCAAACAAAGTTTGCACCTGAAAGTATCTTCAGGACTGGTTAAGGTGGTACAACACCAGGGCAACTCGTTGCAAAGGTGGAGCAAGCTACCAACTCTCCTATCTCAGTATCTCCTATAATGCAAAACACATCTCCTTGCGGATATGTCTAATGTTATGCATTAAGGGAAGGGCCATTCCCTTAATACATAACATTAGACATATCCGCAAGGAGATGTGTTTTGCATTATAGGAGATACTGAGATAGGAGTGTTGGTAGCTTGCTCCACCTTTGCAATGAGTTGCCCTGGTGTTGTACCACCTTAACCAGTCCTGAAGATACTTTCAGGCGCAAGCTTTGTTTGCTCACACTTGGATAAAGGATTAAACTAAATTTATCATCATCATCTTCTTGTGGATCTCTTGCTTAATAAGGTTGCACATCCATTTCACTCCCAACCTATTTATTCTTTGAACACTAGGGATGAATTTAGATACCACCTAATTTAAGCACTTTTTAAAAGATTCCCACATTGCTGACATTTTTCCCATTCAGTAACTGATACCATGGGACCAAAGATAATACGCTCCTAAGTTGATCAAAATTTCCAGCTTTGTAGTTCAGCATGAAACCTGTTTGAATCGGAGCATCAATACAATCAGATACTTGGAGTGGTGAATGAGTGGAATAAGCTGCCAGAGTCTGTTGTGGGTGCTACGACCGTGAATGAGTTCAAGGTGAGGTATGATAGATACTGTGTGAATGTCAAATAGTTGTTCTTGACATGATGTTAGGGCCTCCCTCGATGAGTCTGTTCCCTCGAAACTCCTTGGAGTTTCCCGGAATAATAATAACACTCTTTGACCTCAAATTCCTTCTTTTACATGCTGTTTGAGAAAGTTGTCTCCCAACAATACAATAAATTCCTCATCTTTCTATCATGACATTTCTCTTCTACCCAATCAATGTTTGGAAAATTAAAGTCGCCCATAATGATAATTCATTTGGTAACCATAAGGCTATATTGGCAATGCATTTCTTCGTCCCCTGCAACTGAGCCACATCCCACCATATATTTCATTCTGTTAACCTCCACTTCACACCAGATACTCAAACTCACCACTACATGGGACATTGTTACCATCATGGTTTTCTTGTGTTTCTACCCTAACTGGTCTTAAGTAACCTGATATCATTAGTAGTACTCCTCTCCTATTTCTTCTGTCATTCCTAAAAATTGCATACCCATTACACTTGATCCCACTTACCATATCTGATTCTGATAGCCAGGTTTCACTAATGCCAGCAATCTTATCGTATTAATCATATCAAATAAAGCAGTGAACTCAACCCCTTTATTTCTAATGCTCCTGGCATATGTGTATATTCATAATAAATTACCACTAGCCTATTCTTATAATAGGCTAGGTCAGGGGTTCCCAACCCTATGCCTGCAGGCACCATGGCGCCCATTGACCAATTTGTATGTGCCCACCGCTGTTCAACCGTGTGCCGTATAGTTTGAAATAATCACGCAACAATTCACAGTATGCTATATGACGTATGCGTTAATGACACATGACGAGTATTAAACGCATACAATGTAAAGTAGATGTGCATTTGAAGTTGTTCATTCCAGTTTAAGAACTGGAATATCATCATATTCTCCTAATTATGAAGCACTGGCCAATGAAATGCAATGCCAAAGATCGCACTAACTTATATATATATTTAAATTTTTATATAATGTAAACTTTTAATTAATAAAACATTTGATTACAATGTAAACTTTGTATGTATTAATTTAACAAACGAATTCAAAAAATGTGCTTGAAAAAAATAGATGGTGCCTGTCGCCCTATCAGTATTTTAGAATGTGCTCTAAGAAACAAAAAGGTTAAGAACCCGTGGGCTAGGTGGTAATTTATGCAATCTATTTGGTCTTATTCTAGAATTTTCTCTTTTCCCTCCCCAGACATACTTAAAAGGTCAGAACCCGAAGCATATTTTTCCACCCCTTTGCCACATATATAACTATGTTCAAAGACATTCATATCTTTATCATGTTTGTATACCATAAGTGAACTTTCACACACATTTTTCCCATTCCTCCCTTGATGATCTAGTTTCCCTGACTCTATGAATTAGAGAATTCAAGTGCAGGCCATCCTTCTCATACAAGTCTTTTCTGCCATCAAACACACTCTACACATCTAACATCTCGCATCCATTTCTTCTACACAGCCTACGAGTGAACTCATTTTCTACTTGCCTCCTCCTTGACTCAGTACTGTCATATCTAGGTAGCAATCCTACAATTTTTAATCTCTCACATTTCTTTCTCGCTTCTTCCAACAGATCTTTCATATCTTCTCTCATATTATATTTGTCACTACTTAAATTATTAGTACCTACCAAAACCATCATCTCTTTTACTTTTCTTTTTTTTGCTTTTCAATTACATTTCTCATATTTTATTTGATATCACAGTCCTCTTAGCCTATATACTACATTCTGGTTATTTTGTGTGGCAAAATACTTTTTACCTGCAAAAGGAGGATACAGCCATGGGTTTGCCATTAATCACACACATACTCCCTATTGCTAACTTATGAAAAAGCTTTTGAGCAACATGCTCTAGATTCATGTGAATCTAGACTACACCTAATAATAAAAATAAATTAGATTACAATAAAACTGCAGCCATTCCATACAATAAAGGGATATCAGATAAAATAAACAGAATACTACACAAACACAACTTCAGTGCCAACATTAAACCTGAAAAGTAAACACCTCATTCAACTCCACCAAAGATCCCCCCCCTCCCTCTCTCTCTCTCTCTCCTAACCACCTGTGACTATACTGTATTCAGTGCACCTGAAACCTACCTTAGAGGCAAAACTGTAAGCACGGTTCCTATCCTGAAAAAGGGACATGAATTTAAATGTTAAACCACACATTACCTATGGCAAATCTGGCCTTTTCTAATGATGCTCTAGATCTACAAAGAACTGACTGGAAAGGCACGTGTTCATTACATCACACCAAAATTTGGCATAAATGTAAATTTAAGGTCTGTAAAATTCTAACCAACCATCCTAATCTCAACAATAATAAATGGTAATAAAAGTTTCAGGAATATGGAAAGCAAATATTCTACCCACATAACCTTCCGTTCAGAGGTCATTATAAATTATAATTAGGATTGTAAAATCTTAGCCTTAATGCAACAAACATTTATATTTAATTAAGTCACCACTATTGCTGTATTAAAAGACAATGTAAATTTGTTCTTCTCTGGCCATGTAAAACTGGGATATAGCTTTGATACAGGTTTTTTTCTCTTCTCCTCCACTTCCCCCTCTCCATTCGATGTCAGACCAGCAGAATGATGGTTGATGAAATTAGTGTCGCTGCATGTCATCATGCTTAAATCCTAATGTAGCTTATCTGTGTATCACAGCAAACAACTGATATTTACCTCCCCCCCCCCTTTGTCAAAATCATTTCCAATATCATTAAAGTACAAACTGATTAAGCACCAAATACAGAGGACAGTACAACACTTGTCAGCTTCCTTCACTTTAATTCTACCATACACTACTCGCTGATATCTGTCGTAAGCCATCCTTGTTATTCATATTAGCATATCCATCTTCATTTGCTCAAATTTAATAAGTCCATGCAGTATCCTGTTAAATGTCTTCACAATCTAATAGTGCTGCATTTCCTTTATCCATTCAGCTGCCATTTTATTGTAGGAAGTAAGTAAATTCTAAACACTAGATTTTCCATTTATAAAGCCACACAGTCTCACACTTAGCATCACATTTCTATCAACCCATTCGTGAACCAACTTTTCCAATAGATTAACAATTGTTTATAATATAGTAACTAGTCTATAAATTGCTACCTCTGTCTCGCTACTTCTCCTTTACATAACAAGACTATCTTGATCTTTAATGTCAGATAATAGGGAATCTCTCTTTTGGTTTGCTCAGCTAATTAGGTCAGATGATAGAAGCAGATGATAGTAGAATTCTGACTGTCACTTTGTGTTGTGTGTTGAGATCAATATTTCAATTTACTAAATATGTTACATCCGTGAGATTTCTATCCTATGGATGCAACATATTTAGGATTAATGTCCTAAAAACGTCCAAGTTCATCTACCTAAATTTTCATATTGATCTCAACACACAACACAAAGTGACAGTCAGAATTCTACTATCATCTGCTTCTATCATCTGACCTAACATACATGGCCTACTCAGCTATCTTTCCTTCTATACGGTTTTACTTGCAGCTGGCTATCATTCTTATGTATGCTTTCTACATGAGCCTGATGATGATCACATTTCCCCTACCTGCACATCATTTCCATCACACCAATGCTACACACACAAACATACATCTTCAAGTGTCATCCCCTAGAAGGAGGTTGGTAAACATTACATTATATTTCCATTTCTCCATGGTTGACTATAGGATAGCAATGTGATAAGGCCCTATTCTCTTCCACGTCTGCAATAACCAGCTAACTTGGCTCAAACTGCCAGCCATTGATCTGTATTCAGATTTTTCTGCCTGCCAGTTGTTTCACATTGCCGCTGATATGAAACAGATGTCATTGCAGTCCTAACATCTTCACCAGAGCCCCTTTAGTCAGCCATTTTTCAAGGTTCTCTGTAAGCTTTCACAGCTACCATATCGGCCCGAGGCACATGAAGTCCCTCCATCCTTCACCTTACAAAGCAATCCTCTATGTTATACTGCTTCCATCTTCCACAATGTGGACACAGAGTTGGACTTTGGAGGGTCACACACACACACACACACACACACACACACACACACACACACACACACACACACACACACACACACACACACACACACACACGAGGTTGGGGGATGAAAAGCTCTGATAAACACCTAGATCTACCTTAATTCCTTCATGGTGATTATTATATTATTACTATTACTATTATTACGGGCAACTCCAGGGAGTCACTAGACTCATCGAGGGAGGCCCCAAATCATATTCATCACAACTATTTGACATTCATACAGTATCTATCATACCTCGCCTTAAACTTATTCACTGTCACAGTATGCACCACAGACTCGGGGAGCGCATTCCACTCATTCACTACTCTAAAAGTAAAGAACCCAGCTCTAACACCTTTACTAACCACACTTTTGCCCAGTTTCCATGGATGTCCCCTAGTCCTCCCATAACCAGCCCTGTTCTCAAAAATATCTTCTGAATTAATTTTATAGAAACCCTTCAGTAATTTGAATGTCTCAATCATATCTCCCCTCCTCCGCCTATCAACCAATTTTTGCAACCCACAAATCCTCAACCTGTTCTCATACGGTTCATTCCACAGACCTGCTATCATCTTGGTCACTCGCCTCTGGATCCTCTCCACCTCCTCCCCATCAAGAAGAAACCTAGGTGACCAAATCTGAGCACAGTAGTCTAGATGGGGTCTTATCAAGGCTCGATACAGAGGAACAATAACATGCTTGTCAACGTATTCTTCAGCAACCAAGTGATTTGATGAGCTGATTTGGCCACTTTTGCAATGTGTCCCCTAAATTTCAATTCCTTATCTACCAACACTGCTAAATCTCGTGCCTCATCAATTTCCTGGAGCAGGGTTCCACCAATGCAGTAAACTGCCGCCAATCTTTTCACCCCCAAAATGCATAACCTTACATTTTGCCACATTAAACTGACATCCATTCTCCTTAGCCCAGACCTTGAATCTATCCAAATCATCCTGCAAAATTTTGACGTCATCTGCATTCACTATTGCCCTACCCAACTTCGCATCATCCACAAACAAATGAACTGTTCCTCTCAGATCCTTTCCTATATCATTTATGAACAAATTAAACAGCAGTGGTCCAAGAACAGATCCTTGTGGCACACCACTAGTCACAGGCCGTCTTGTGGACTCTACTCCTGAGTAAATCACTCTCTGATATCTCTCCGTCAACCACCCTCCTATCCATCTCACCAACCCTATGTCCATTCCCATATGCTGCAATTTACTGATTAGAATTCCATGTGGAATCCTGTCAAAGGCCTTGGCAAGGTCCAGTAGAATCACCGTAAACCCATTACCCTTATCCAGTTCAGCCGTCACTGTGTTATAATACGTGAGCAAGTTACTGAGGCATGACCTACCCTTCACAAAACCATGCTGTCCCCGATACAGTATCCCATTTTCTTCTATCCAATCTTGTATTTTCATCTTGACTATTTTCTCTAAGACCTTGATAATGATTCCTGTTATGCTGATTGGCCGGTAATTTTCAACAGCAGCCTTGGAACCACCTTTGTGCAGTGGAACTATTTTCCCCTCTTTCCACCCCCTTGGGACTGACCCAGTCCTGAGGCTCAAATTAAACAAAATGGTCAAGGGCACTGACAATTCTTTGGCCGCTTCACTTACGACACGAGCTGGTATACCATCCAATCCCACAGATGTATTGACATTGAGGTTCTGCAATAGACTAGTTACCTCTACTTCATTCATCACAATTCCAGTATAAGCTGTTGGTTCTTCCATTCCTGCAAAGTCACCACCTGGATGATATACTCTTGCAAAGTGCTCGCTCAGTAATTCCACAATATCGACTGATTCAGTTACCTCCCTACCCTCAGCATTTTTTAAGATCATTCTACCATGAGCATTTTTCCTTTTACTTGCAACATATTGAAAAAACTGTTTGGGATTCTCTTTAGCCTGCGTGGCCAATTTCCTTTCGTAATCTGCTTTTGCTTTTCTTACCACCCTTGTTACCATCCTGGCCTGAGCTTTATACTGTTCCTGCGCCTAATGTCACCCTTCTCCTTAAATTCCCTCCACAATTGTTTCTTTTTTTGCAGCTCAAGCTTAATAGTGTTATTCATCCATTTAACCCCTACTTGATTATTATTCGGACTCTTGGTATACAGTCAACCATTGCCTCCTGCAAACAGTTCTTAACCACCTCCCATGCACTATCAACATCCAGCCCTTGCAGTTTTACATGCCATGGCATTGAGCCAAGCACACACCTAAGCTTGTCATACTTACCAGCCCGGTAATTCCACATGTACCCTGTCTTAATTGTAAATTCGACTCCTTTAGCCACCTCCCAAGTCATGACTTTATGGTCACTCTCACCAATTGGTGGCAACATGGTCATGTTCGTTACAGCCACATTCTCGGTTGCAATTACTAGGTCCAGCACTCTCTGCCCCCTGGTATGTTCCAATACATGTTGCCGTAGATAGTTGTCCCTTAATAACCGCATAAAATCCAATTCCTTCCTCCCATATGCCATCTCCTCTTTCCAGTCAATGTTACCATAATTGAAATCACCCATAATAATTACCCTCCTTCCACTCATTTCTTCTATTTGCTTATGCATACTATCCCCACCATCCACTCCATCACCAGGTCTATAGCAGCACCCAATTGTATATTTTGTTCTGCTGGATTCTATCTCACACCAAACAGCCTCAAATGTGTTTTTTTCCCCATCATGCAGTTCAACTTCTATACTCCTTGGCTGAAGATCATCAGCTATCATCAATAACACTCCTCCCCCCTTTTTATTCACCCTGTCACTCCTGAACACGCTATACCCATCGCATTCAATCCCACTAGCTTTATCATCTTCTGTCAGCCATGTTTCACTAATACCGACACCCTGTGGCCTGGAAGTGCCAACCATGGCCAAAAACTCTTCCTTCTTGTTCCTAATACTCCTGGCATTAGTGTACATGAATCGCAGAAGCCCATTTGTCCCATCCTTACTTTGATGCCTTATACTAACTATCCCATTCTGATTTGTTGTCCGTCGTACTCGCTCGGGCATAATATACTCATTCATACACTTAACTGCCCCCATAAAGTCTGCATATCTACCCCCCCTCTTAATAAATCTAGTTTCCCTGAGTCTGTACATCCACTTCCACGTCATTCATCAACACTCTTTCAAGTCTCTGTACACCAACTCCATTCAAATGCAATCCATCCATCTTATATAAGTCCTTTCGCCCATCGAACTCATTCCACACATCCACAAATTCCACACCACTCTCCATGCATAACCCACGCATAAAGTCATTGGCAATTATGGCCCTCCTTCTAAACACTTCACTGTCATACCGCGGTAAGATACTCACCATCCTAACTCTCTCACTCTTCTCTTTTGCTACCTCAAACAACTCCCTCACATCCTCTATCATTTCCATTTTGTCCTCTTTCAAATCATTCGTTCCTGCCACGATTATCATCTCTTTCACCCTCTGTTTTTGCAGTCGAATAGATTCGCTGACGTCCTTTATGTTCGCACCCGGCTGGTACGACTTCGTTAAACTCTCAATTATTATGCCTCTTAATAGCGAATCCTCATACAGCACTCGCTCCTTCATTTTATTGACGTTTGTGAACATTCTATTATTTGCCGTCACAGACTTCCGCCAGTTATTTGTCGGTACGTTCAACACACATTTTTCCATACGCTCCAGTTGTCTTTTAGCTCTGTGTATGGCACCATTCAAACGGGCAATTTCGCTACTCGCATTTATCTCACCATTTTCATTATCGATCAAATCATCCATTCTTTCTGTTTCTACCTTCATTTACATTTTCGGCGACGCTCTCACACCTATCTGGCACTACCATGCAATTCTCTAGCACACCGCCATTTTCTACATTCTGACTATCGTTCACGATATCCCTCTCGACACACGAAACACGCTTGAAGTCCTCATTCTCTTTACACTTTTTACACATATTAACTCCACTATCACTTTCTAACCAGACTCCCACCGCTCTTCGCAAGGCATACATCTCACAGACAGCACATTACATAAATTCGTTTACATCAAAACTCTTAAACAAACATGGCGATCTGGCCGCCATTTTTTTCTTTATCGGTGCCATGTGTACGCTATCTTTTCTTAAAAATAATAATTAAAATAACAGAAAACACGCAAAAATTGTACAGACACACCATGAAACAAAAAGCAAACAATACTACTTAAAATTCTAGTAAAATATCTAATGTTAACACAAAATAATACTAATCTTTTCAGGAGCTCTCGGCAAGCCGACGATCTAATCAGTGCGACACCAAGCGGACCTAAAAATTATGACAACCTTTCCCTATATTATAATATATACTCCATATTTCTTAACTGAAAATTCCATGTTTTGCCACTTTGCAGGTCAATAATACATTGCTATCCTCTCTGCCAGGTGAGATCAAAGTGTTCCTTGTTTTTGATGTGAACCAGCACTCAAACCACAGGTCCCATCCTCACATGGTGATTTAGGCCATTATCACTCAGTGGCTGCAAAATTCTATACCATGCATATCATTTATTTCTCCTTGTGTATCCAACAGGTTATAGTAACAACATCCAACTACATATTTTGTTTCAACTAGCTTATATCATGCCAGGAGGCTTATGGACTGAATCCTTAAACTCTACCAAATTGATGAACATCTACTCTTGTTGGTCACAATTCTTCTACTACCATTAGAAATACAGCCCTCCCTTCCCATTATTCTCTCCATCCACTCTGAAAGAAAACATCCCTTACATTCTATCCCTGTAATAATAGTTTTCCTCTTCCTTCATCAAATAATTCACATTAATGCCTATAATTTTAGGCTATCATGCTAGCCAATGTTGAAAACTCTTCACCCTTGTTTTCCTGTGTTTATGGCATTAATATACCTGATTTGAAATATTCCCTTTCATGCAATTTTTGTGACATCTTCTAATGAGTGTTTTATTCAGACCCGAAGTAAAGATACTTCCATTCAGCATTCTTTGATCTTTTCTATCCTCATAATCATTCTCATCTTTACACTCTAAGGAACCAATGGCTTCTTCAAGATGGCAGATAAAAGATTACAAATTAAAATCCAAAACTCAAACAATTAGACCAGTAACAAACAAGTGATGCATGGAACACATCAGTCATTTAAGACTGCAGATGAAATCCTAAAAGACAGATGGCACATGCCATACACTACTAGTGCCTCATTCTGATTACTATTCTAATAGTTTATCTAAGGGATTATTTAAGAGTCCAGGGTCATTAAGGATCAAAGCTGGATAACTGGAAGGAAACATCCATGTAGCATTTTAAGGAATGTGAAGAACTGACCAGGGTTTCTGATCTAATGCCCAATCTTCATCTTTTCATGTTCTCCCCATTAGCAGGTACCTATCTGGATGCTGAACAAATAAGGATGGTGCTGGCAATTTGGGATTTAGCCAGCCAAACTATTCTTCTTATTGATTTAAACTAAAATAAAATGATGGCACAACATGATGGAATTTCATGCCACGTGGGCATTGCCTGGTTAAACAAGTACCCTGCTGCTTTTGTGAGGGAACCAGGACAAACATCAAAAAGTCAGCTACTAGAACAGACTCAATACCATTCAAAATTGGCAACATCAAAAAAAAAAAAAAGAAAAAAAAATGGAATTAACAAAAGAATTAGATAAATATCACAATGGCATTACTGAAAAAGAAGACAAAAGCAGGTGAGATTCTTCTAAACAACAAATACAAGTTATTTCAGAAAATAGCAATTAACAATATGTCGTGATGATGCAAAGTTGGGAAGAATTACAAGTAGCACTGCTGATGTTAATTCCCTTCAGGAAGATATGAATAGACCTTTTGCTTGGACAAAGGAGTGGAGTTGTAGTTTTAATATCAATAAGTGTAAGGTGTTGCATTTTGGAGTGCAGAAACATAAGGCCGTGTACTATATCAACGGAGCCATACTGCAGGAAGTGGATGAGATTAGAGATTTGGAAGGTGATGGTTGACAGTAGACTGAAGTTTAGAAGGCATATTGCTAGTGTTGCAAAGGCTACACATCTTAGTGCTGCTATGATAAAAAGTACTTTAACATATAGAGATAAGGAAGTGGTTGTGCCACTGTATAAAGCACTGGTCAGACCATACTTGGACTATTGTGCTCGGATCTGATCACATGGTTTTCAGTGTGATGTGGAGACACTGGAGGGGGTCCAGAGGCAAGTGACTAAGACAATATCAGGACTTCGGATTGCTGGCTATGGAGAGAGAGGTTTGAAAAAAATGTGGATTTCAGAGTTTGGTGGATAAGAGGAAAAGAGTTGATATGATAGAGACATTTAAGTTAGTGAGAGGATTTTAATGGATTAATCCAGATGAAATTATAAAAAGAGTAGAAGGCAAGAAGGAGAAAAACTAGAGGTCATTCCTGGAAGTAAGATAAAAGTGTGATGAAGCGGGGTTTGAGGAGTAGAATTTTTACATGGATAAATGTCAACAAATGGAACACATTACCAGAATGTAATGTTAATGCAAGGAGTGTTAAGGTTTTTAAGATTCGATATGACAAAAATGGTAAAAATATGATAAAAATAAGACAGGAAACTCAATCCTTATCAAGATCTAAAGAGAAGTAAGAATATGATTACCAGACATACAGAAATATTTTATGGAAAACTTGGAGAAAAGAGCAAAGTTAATAATAATGAAGCACACAAATTCACATAGAAGACACAAAAAAAAAAAGAAGTCTCACCAAATGTTATTGTTGAATAGTGATATCTTCACATGGTTCAGGAACTCAATAGTATACACAAGATTTAAAATAGGAAGTGATCACCGTTTTTTTGAGAAGGCTGATACTGAATTTCATATCGAAAATAAAAGTATGTAAGAAAGTTTCAAAATGAAAGTTGAGCAGCTTTTAGATATGAACTGTAGACTCAAATACACAAATATTATTCAAGAAAAAAATGAAAGTTTAACAAGAACCAAATACTGGAGATTCAGTGGCAGACCCTGAATAAAACCTGTTGATTCCAGAGGGACATGTGCAGTGGTCAACAAGGATAGAAAAATCAGAACTCCACAGAGAGAGTTAAGGAAAACAACAAAGTGATCAATATTTCCTGGCAAGTAAGTCGGTGCTCAAAGTTTTTACAGAGAAAAAAGTAACAAAGCAAAGCAATGTGTAAAAACAGCTAAATAAAAGTTATGGGAAGACTTTGATAAGAACAAAGAAAATAAATATCAGAAATGTGGCAAAATATTCCGGGGCGTCTTCAAAAAGAGCAGAAATTAAAGAAAGATTATGATAAAAGGAATCAGAGATGATAAAGGTAACATGAAAACTAACGATAGATATTCCATATGTCTGGAGCAATTACTTTGAAAAACTGCTAAATGAAACAATTGGTAACAGTATGCCTGTAGGAATGCAATCAGGAATACACATCAATACTTGAGGTAGAAAAGCCATCAAAATCCCGAATTATAGAAAGGCAGCTGGATGTTATTCAACCAGAAATGCCCAAATATGGAGGTATAAAAGTTTTATAGTGGCTATACTACATGATTCAGACTTCCAGGTCAGATGGTCGAATTCCAGATGATTGTAGTAGAACTCTCAACGTACCAATCTATAAAAAGGGAAATAAAAACAAATGTAAGAATTACTGAGGAATTTTTCTACTAAGCAAATAAGAATAAGAAATATTCCCAATAAGAATAATTCAACCATACATGAGAAAAGTGGTGCTTAGGGGTCAAAGCTGAAAAACTGAGAGGCGACCTCCACATAGCCTTTAAAGGAATGCAGAGAAAGAACCAGGGCTTCTGAACTAATGTCCAGTCCTCATCTTCTCATGGTGCATCTTGTTAGGTATCTACCTGGATAGTGAATAAAAGGGGGATGGGCTGGCAATTTGGAACTTAGCCAATCAAATTGTATTCTTCTTGGCTTAAACCACAAATAAAATGATAGTACTGTTATAATTATGAGATGTTTATATAAAGATGATCTCTGTTCAACAATTTTTTTTTCAATTCCGAGTGTACTTATATATGCACAAGGGTTCACTCCGATTGGTGCAATGACCTCCTTTTTTACTATTTCTTCCAGAATCCACATTTAATAAAACAAAAACAATATATATACACTTCAAACAATATTACATAACTAACTACAAATTTAATTGGATCCAAGGTATTTTTAAAAATAAACTCACACTTAAGACTAGACTAAATACTTTGTTTTCACAATGACAAATGTTCATAGCCAGTTTCTCTCTGTGTCAAGGCCCTTTTCCGAAGATATATGACTTTATTCTTCATTTTCACAGGATCCTTTCTCATCACTCATGTAGCACACATTAATTCTTCCTAACTCAATTCTGTCTCTTTTTAGTAGAAATAATAGTTAGACCCGGCATCCTTAAGACAGATGAAACTTCCTAATCAGTTTTCTCGAACATTCCTTTAGAACATAAATAACAATTTCTTCTTTTATTCACTAATACTTATTGACAGTCTTAACTCTTCCACTTTAAAAAATTCACAGTTCTACGATTCCCTTTTCGGAATCAACTACTAATCTTCCAATTAGCGTTTCCTCGAATATTCCTTTTAAAACATCTATAGCAATTTTTCTTTTATTTATCAATACTTATTCCACTTTGAAACTTCATAGTTCCACGATTCCTTTTTCGGAATATACTATTGATTTTCCTCTGACTGTCACATAAAAAAAACTCAAATTCCTCCGAATCTAAATATCTGCGGGCCTGTGTTGTAATTTTCTCTCAAAACGCTCTCTTGTTTACACCCATTACTCTGATACCGAACGCTGTTCTTGTTGGCTGTCAATCACACGTCAAACTTCTCAGCAAGCCTGCACACTCCTTGAAAGTGGCAAGCGAGAAACTAAATATAATAGCTGACACGCTGTCTCCGTTAGCGACAAGAGAATGTCTTCATAAAACACAACTTAATATTTTAAGCTATAATAAAATTTCTGTAAGTAATACAAATATCAAATCCAATAAGTACATCAATTTTTTAACTTCTTTACATTTCATTTTGACAAAAATTAATTTCAATAACGGGCACATCGCAAGTGTCGATAATGCGTGTTATGAAACCAAAACAAATAAATATTCTAACATAAACAACTCGTAAAAATATTCCGAATTTTAAATCATGATTATTTTTACAGTACAACATGACAGAATTTCATGCCAGCTGGGGTGTCACCTAGTTAAACAAGGTTCCTGTTGTTTTTGCCACGGAACCAGAGAGAAAAGCAAAAAAGTCAGCAACTGGAACAAATCCTGAAACATACCCAACTCAACATCATCAGAGTTCAAGATCAGTACTAACAACTTAAGAAGCTTCGATGGCAAACAAATGGAGTTGGCTGAAGAATTGGATAAGTGCAAGATCAATATAATAGGGATGACTGAAACAAAAAAAAGACAAAAACTGGTAAGATCTTTCTCTAAGCAATAAATAAAAAATGTTATATTCAGGCAATAACAATCAGGGAAAAGAAGGAGTAGCCATAGTATTCAACACTAAATAAGATGCTAATCTTGAATGGCAGGCAATATCAAGTAGTGATGTGGACAAATATTAGAATAGGAAACTAGATGATGAGACTTATTTGTGCCTATGGTCCCACAGAATATTCTACTAAGGTAGAAGTGGAGGAATTTTTTTGAGGCTTAAGAGAAAGCAACTGATATAATGAAAAAGGAAAAGTTGATCCTTGTTAGCAATCTAAATAGCAGAGTAGGAAATGATTCTGAGACATACAGAAATATTTTGGGAAAATTTGGAGAAAAGAGCAAAGCTAATAATAATGGCAAACACCTGTTGGATTTCTGCTTAAGACATGGAATCGTTATTAGTAACACAATGTTCCAACATAAAAATGTGCACAAATTCACATGGATAGAAGAGGCAAGGAATAAGAAAAGTCTCATTGACTAGGTTATTATCAATTACTCCTGAATACAGTGCAAGAGTGTACAGAGGATTTAAAATTGGAAGTGATCATCATTTAGTTTTGAGCAGGATATAATTGAATTACATAGAAAAGAAGAAGCTGTAAGAAAGTTTTAAAGTGAATAAAAGTTGAGCAAGTCTCAGATGTGAACTATAGACGAAAATATACAAACATTACTCAAGAAAAAATGAAATAGTTTGGAACAAGAACCAAACCTTGGAGATTCAATGGCAAGCACTGAAGAAAACATTGATTGATTCAGCCAGAGAAGCATGTGGTGAGGTTGTCTGCAAGAATAGAAAAATCAGAACTCCATGGTGGACACAGAAAGTTAAAGAGGCAGTGAAAGAAAAGAAGAAAGTATATCAAAAGTTCATGGCAAATAAATCAGCTTGTGCTCTTAGATAATACAGAGACAAATGTAAGAAAGCTAAACACTGTGTAAAACTAGCTAAACAAAACTCATGGGAAGACTCATGGGAAAAACATAGAAAATAAATATCAAGAAGTGGGCAAGATATTCTGGAGATTGTTGAAGCAGCTCAGAAATGGAGGAAAGAGTGCTGTAAAAGGAATTAGAGATGATAAAGATGACATGAAAACTCAAGAAAAAGATATCATTGAAGTATGGAGTAATTACTTCATACTTCAAGGTATGAAAAATTGCTAAATGAAACAATCAGTGATAGCACAGTATAAAAAAAACACTGACCAGGCAAGCAGTCAGGAATACATATCCATACCTAAAGTAGAAAAAGTGAAGACTGATAATAAACGATGCAGTGAAAGCACACCACAATGACTTTCGCCGAATAAATATAAAAGGGTCTGATGGAACCTAGAATTATTCACAGCCCAAATGCAGCAAGTGTGTGAATTATCACTACTGTTCAGATAAAAATGTGCCTCATCACTCGGCCATGCATCATCCACCCCAATTTGAGCCAAGAATGTCAGGGCAAACTACATTTGAGTTTCCACATCACCGTGAAGCAAAGCTTGAGTATAGGAGATCTTGTAGGGGAAAAACCTCAGCATCTAAAGCAGGATTTTCTGTACATTTGAGTATAGCATGTTCAGTTGTCTTGATATTGCCGGAGCAATGCTGGACTTGGGTGTTATTCATTTTGTGTTCCACGATGGCAGTTGCAACTCCGTCAACTTGTTAAAGAATAATCTGTTAGTGCCCAAGTCCTGACCTCACTGCTAAAGATCCACTATTTTCAAATAGAAACATCATTTTTCTAAGATTTGCTATTGTCACTGGACCTTTTCTCCTATCCTTTAAACACCAGAATTCTTGAAGCGCTGCATTAGTGTTACTACATTGTTGATAGTAAATGCTTGCCTAGCAATGCACGTTCTGGTAAGATAAGATCCATAGCACTTCAAGTCATATCAGAATGACGCAAATTCATTCTAGCCCTCCTAATATCCACCAACTTGTCAGCAGAAACAGTAAGATTAAGGAAATATCATGTGATTCTAGCACCAAATGTCCACTGGTGGCATAATTTTGTACATCCAGTCTCTTATTTATTTAAGATCCAAGTAAAGGGTACACCACAGAAAGATGGGAAAAGGGCATTGGGTTAGCAGATTCAGCTTCGACTTCTATGCTATGTGGACATCTGCCCCCAGTTACATAACCCTGAACTTTAAACAATTCCAAAATGTGGTAACATCTGATTCTGAAATGTTACTGTTTAAAGCACTAATTGATCATTACTTAAAATTATAATAACGGAATTAAAGCATATAAAATATTATTTTAATATTATATTATTATCATCATCAAATTCCTGACAGGTACCCTCAAGGGAGTGTATAGGATATGATAGTACTACACGAAAAATTTACATCATTACTAAATTCCTATCTACAATTTTCCTCCAAATCAGTCTGTTACTTGTCAAGACTCCAACATCATCAGATCTTATATTTCTATCTTCTAATTCTAAGGCACTTTTTACTGTATCAATCCACCTATATCTTGGTCTTCCTCTGGATCGTTTTCCTGCCAACCTGGCAGAGAACACTTGTTTTGGTAATCTTTCCTCGCCTATTCTGTTTAAGTGAACATACAACCTGAGAGTAGCTCTGCTAACACATTCCTGGATGCTGACAAGGTCAAGTTCTTTCCTAATATCCTCGATTTTAATATGATATTGCCATTGATGCCATCTGATCATGCCCCGATTCTTTCTCAGAATTCTCATATCTGCTGTCTCTAGTCTTTGGTCAAGTGTTTTACTTCTGACCCAGCTCTCAGATCCATAAGTTAAAACTGGTTTGAACACTGTCTTGTATACAACCATAGTGTTCCAACTAATTTCTCTCTTATTCCATATGAATTTATTCAATTGACTTCCTACCATGCCAGCTTTGTTGATTCTTGTCTATTTCCATATTTAATTTACCATCTTCACTAAAAATCGTGCCTAAGTAGATGAAATGTTTTACTTGTTCCACAGGTTCTCCATTCACAATGCAGTTGACATTTTCAATGCTTCTGCCTATTTTCATTGTCATTATCTTGTTATTGCTGACCTTCATACCATATCTATTACAACAGCTATTCAATTTAGTCAGAGAATCTTGCAGACTTGTAGCAGATTTATTTAGAAGTATAATATCATTCACATAAAACAAAGAGCTGACATTCTTCTGGTTCCCATCTGCCATACGGCCGTGGGAGGGTAGCTATAAGCTACCATGAAACCTTCATATTGGAGGTTTAACCCCTTAACCTGCCATGATATCTATAGAAGTCAAGCTAAATCTGGATACGATTCTGTAACACCCGTTGAATGACATGGATAAGAAGTGCAATTTGGTCTCACTATTTCATCCACCTCGGCCGGTAGGGAAGTTAATGAAGTATTAACAGCACTAGGAAAGGATTAAAATCTAATTTTAATGCTTCCAATATTTTATCTCAGTTACTGAAACATCTTGAGGGAGTACAAATAATACTTGTAACACACACACACACGCGCACGCGCGCGCGCGCAAAGATAACACAATACTTAATAAAACACATGGGTGACTCTAAAGTCTTATCTGGGTGATGTGTCCTCTATAGATGTTTGTAACAGCATTATTATTAAAGGTTCTTTTAATTAATATTCCAATATACACTGTAAATTCCTTAAATAATTTAATAGTCATGTATTATCAACGTATAAGCCAATCTACAAGAAGGAGGTTTGTAAGGAGGCCTAGTATGTAAACTTGGACCTCTAAAGGTTGTTCCCCAAATTTTGTGAAGTTTTATGCATCCATATTTGTGTTTAAATTAAGTTGATTTCTGAGTTCCAGTGCAGATTCCAAAAACAGTTTTTCCTTTTTAAATTTTCTGTGGTGGAACATTGGATACTGCTCACAGGATCCGAAAGAAAACCATTATACTCCACCATAGTAAATTTAAAAAGGAAAGACTGTTTTTGAAATCTGCAATGGCACACAGAAATCAACCTAATTTAAACAAATATGGATGCATAAAACTTCCCAAAATTTGGGAAACAATAATTATTAGAGATTCCAGGCCACCTACAAACGCCCATAGAGGGTGCATCACCTAGATAGGACTTCAGACACCCATGTGTTTCATGAAGTAGTGTGTGTGTGTGTGTGTGTGTGTGTGTGTTAAAAGTGTTATTTTTACTCCCTGAAGATGTCTCTCAGTGACTGACTGAGATGAAATACTGGAAGCATTAAAATTAGTTTTTAATCCTTTCCTAGTGTTGTTAATACTCCGTTAAACCTCCAACATGATGTCCTTCCAGCACTTAAGCCTTAACACATGGACTCGTGAAACCTTGTTATGCATTCTTCCCGTAATTAGTGACATATCATCTCCTGCATATTATGTCTTGAATATCAAAAAGAGCGAAAAAAGTAATGAAAGGAGTTAAAGGATGATAATGGGTGAATTATATAATTATGCAGGAGCCGCAAAAAAAAAAAGGTGTTATGAAAGAGGTACGAAAACAAGATAGAAGACAGTATAGTAAGTAAGTAAGGAGAAAGTTGTATAAGAAGTGCGGTAGCAAAGCAAAAACTTAGAGAATTATAAACTTATGTGGCTAGGAAAAGAAAGAATAAATATAAAAAAAAAAAAAGAGATGATTTTATTTGCTGGGTATGCAAGTAGATCATATCAGCTGATGTTAAAGTGATAATGGCAAGCAATCTCAGAAAACTAAGCCTACAGAAGTGAAAAGGAGAGGTTTGCAAGAAAAGTGGTGATCACTAGGGTGGAAGAAGAAAGATTTAATGTTGAATGTTTTCAAGGCTGGGTATGGTAAGTATTATAATCTGTGAGAGTTTGGCTTCCAATGGAAATATTCAATGAGTATTTCATTAGTGTATTTCAAGTTTGGGGGGGGTGGGGGGGAATACCAACAATACCATGAAAGGGAATACCAACAGTTCACGTATAACAAGTTTTGGGAATTTTACATAAGCTGGATATTAGGCTATGAATCTTGATGGGATATTGCCATGTATATTAAAGGAATGTGCCTTTGATTTGGTGTACAACAAGAATCTGGTAGAAAATACTATTTTAAAAAAAAAATTTAATGTCTTTTTTTTTTAAGAAATAAAATGAAAAAACAAGATTATGGCTTAATAATACTAATAACCTCTGATTTTGAATTTTATCAATTTGCATTATGTAAATGCAAAAATGATGATAATTGCAATGTGTAAAAATTTTCTTCTTAATGACAATTTCTCCTACATAAGGAGAAAGAAAGTTTAAGTTTCAATTACCATTTTATTCCAACACTGGGATTTCCATTTATATTAGTTACCATTATTGCATGCTAAACTAATTCAAATTATCTTACTTATAAAACAGAATGTACTCACCTCAGCTAAAGGTTTGACAGTGACAATATTGTATGTAGTTGGATCTCTCTCAACAAGACAATTTTCTGTTAAGCCTAGAATTCTTTTGACAGGTTCCTAAAAATATCAGAAATATCAACAATACTTTTAATACTGAATAAACACCATCTACACACACCAAGCTCATCATCTGAAACATTTAGTTATGTATATATTTGCCATATGATACTTAAGGGTCAAAGCTGTATAACTAGGAGGAGACCTCCACATAGCCTTTTAAGAAATGCAGAGAACTGACTGGGGTGTCTGACGTAATGTCCAATCCTCACCATCTTGTGGTGTATCCTGTTAGGTATCTACCATTAGATATGCCAGATGGGACATCGCATGGTTAAACAAGAGCACCCATTGTTTTTGTCAGGGAACCAAGATGAACGACGACAAGTCAACTCCTGTAACCAATCCAAGAACACATCCCAACTCAACAGAGTTCAAGATTGGTACTATGAACATAAGAAGTATCAATGGAAAGGAAATGAAAGTAGCAGAAGAACTGGATAAGTAACAGATCAACATAATAGGTGTGACTAAAAAACAAAGACAAAAACAGGTGCGATTTTTCTAAGCAACAAATACAAAATTTTATAATCAGGCAATAACAATCAGGGAAAAGAGGGAGCAGCCATAAATATGAGGATAATCTTCTTGAATTGCAGGTAATATCAAGTAGTGATGTGGGCAAATATCAGAATGGGGAATTGAACATTAAAACTTCTTTGTGCCTATGGTCAACAGAAGGTTCTACTAAAGTAGAACAAAGGTGTACAACAAAACTACAACAAGGTGGCAAGGTGTTGGATCCCAGTGATGGTAGTTTGGAAGATAGAATAGTAAAAAAGACTCAGAAGTACAGCAAAGAATAAGTGAAGAAAAGCAAAGGAAAAGAGGAAGAATGAAAAGTACCAGTACCATCACTGGAAGGTCTCCTCCACCCTGAAAAGTTGCCTCACATAGAGAGGATAGGATCTTTCAAGAATTTTATTCCAATGATATTGATTTCATGGAGCAACATCCTGAGGTAAGATCCTTTAAGGAACATTTTATAAAATTTAACATCAAAGAAGATACATACTAAATGGATTTACAACATATTGTTGAAAGTTATCTCAGAGAAGTTTCTCCCAATACTGACTTTATATATTGAGAATATTCTTAACATTTCCTGTTAGAAATTCTTCAGCAGAACAAAGCTTGAAAAAATGAAAGATTAAAATTATCGAGAGTATCAGCAGGCCAAGAACAACTCAATTCCTTTTAAAATTTTTCTCACAGAATATGAATTAGCATAATTATTAAATATTGATAAATGAACATTTTCTTAACACAAAAAACAAATAAAATTTAGTGTTTATTGCCATACTCTGTAATCCATAAACAGGGTTTATGTTTTGCTTATATTTTCATATAGTATATCCAGTATATTTAAATGATATTTTGTCAGATGAGCAAAGGTAATGGCAAATTAAACAGTACATTAAATTTATCAACCAAAAAGAACAGGCATGTTTTAGAGCATCAACTTTAGATCATTTCCTTCCCTTCTCGTCCACTCCTTAGGATAAGCAGTCCCCCCCCCCCCCCACAATGAAGGGTTTACAACAAATTAAAGCAGCTGGCTTGTCACTCCTCTGCTGCATCCCCCCCCCCCCCAAAAAAACCAAGTATTTATGACTAATCTGTGAGTTTATAGTTTGCCTGTTCTGAGGAATGAAAAAACCAAGTTTCCAGGTTAAAAAAAAAAAAAACTCTACCTCTGTATGAGACTGGCTAACTCACCTTTAGTCAAAAGAGACCAGATAAAGGGAATCATCTGGTTAACTCACCTTTAGTCAAAAGAGACCAGATAAAGAGACTCATCTAGACGGGGGAATCAAACCTAGGTCTTTCTGACCAAAGGGCTTTATCTATACTAAGTTAGCTATGGAGGCTCTTAGATCATTTACAAGCCAAAATCAAGTAATGGAAAAAACAAAAGAATATAATATACAAATTTCTTTGGCTTTCATAGATTACAAAAAAGCCTTTGACTCAATAGACCTGAATAAAATGCTTGAAGCTTTAAAACATATAGGAATAGATAATGTTTATATTAACATATTAACTCATATACATGAGAGAGGTTCTTCAGAAATATGTTTAAACAGAAGAAAATTAGAAATAAAAAGAGGAGTCAATCAGGGAGACTATCTCAACAAAATTATTTGCTACAGTCCTTGAATATGCTATGAGAAAATTGAACTGGGAGAAAAGGGGATTGAATATCAATGGGCAATTTACAGTTTGCTGATGATATTATTCTAATAGCGACTTACCAAAAAAAACTAGAACACAATTATTGAATTAAATGAAGTAAGTCTGGATATAGGTCTACAAATAAATATGGATAAATTAAAAATAATATATAGTGGAAATACTTCAGAACAAAAACAAATTGAAATATATCAGTCAGACTGAAATAGTGAATTCATACAAATATCTAGGACAATCATTACCAACACCCATAAACTTGATAATGAAATTTCAGCTATAATAACAGCAGAATGGAAAGTTTTTAACCTAATGTTATAGAGATATTTAAAATACAATTTACCGAACTGCTTAAAAAGAAAGATGATACAACTAGTGTGTACTCCCCCCAACAATGAACTATGGTAGTAAAACCTGGAGTCTAACTAAAAAACCCCTAGAAAAACTGAAAACAACACAAAGAAACATGGAAAGAGTAATTTTGGGAATAACCCATTAGATAAAAAGAATAATACTTGGATAAGGAAGCAAGCAAAAGTAATAGACATTGCCTTAGTAATAAAAGGCAACAAATGGCACTGGTCAAGATATGGGATGAGAATGTCTGACAACAGATGGACAAAGAGAAACAGAATAGACACCAAGAACTGGTTATCAGAAACCAGGAAGATCAGTGGTAAGATGAGATGATGAGATAAGATATTGTGGATATTTATGGTGGAGAGATGCACAAGACCAATTAAAACAGAAGCATGGAGAGGCAATGTAAAATCTTTCATGATAAATAACTTCATTACTTATCAAGTTCGGTTTTCCATGGTTTTTAATTCAGGAAAATGTACTGAAAAGATTTGTTAAATATTCATTGAAATAATATTTTGTTAGTTATTGTATTCAACCTTTGTTATAATAATGTGGCACATGAGTCAGCAAGTTTAATGGTAAGATTAGTAAAGAATTAAGAGATTACCGTAAGTGGATTACCGTAAGTGGAAAGTTGCAAAGACTTGCGAAGAATGACGTCATCGTATCCAAAGGTCAACAAGTGCCAAGGATAAGGAATTCGAAAAGCACACAAAAAGTGAATTCCATCAGAGGGCCACTTTTTTCACTGAATTCCACTTTTACAATTCATATGGTAAAAGTGGCTAAAACAGTACATAGGATTACCAAGTGATTGAAGAACACTGACAAGTAGAAATAAGCAGGTTTATTATTGTACCGCTTCATAATGCTTTGATAAAACCTTATCTGCATCTTGATCTGGTCATCTCGGTTTCCTGGAGATGTGGAACATATCCAGAGACAAGTGACCAAGATGGTAGCAGGTCTGTAGGTTGCTCCATATGAGAAGAGACTCGAGATTTGTAAACTTATATATCTCATGACAGAGATATACAAGTTGCTTTTTGGGATTTTTTTTTTTTTTAAACATTGATATGGAGGAAACATCACCAAATCTCAGAAGCTAATTTAAATCTTATTCCATGTGTTTATTCAAATTGCTCCCCTACCATACCATACCAATTTAGTTAATCTATAATTATTTTTAAGTGCAGATAACACAAAAATTACCTGAAATGCACAATGTCATATGAAAAAGTGGATAAGAGTAAAGGCTTGCTTGGTTGGCTAAGTGGTTAGGGTACCTGCTCTCCAACCAAAATGTTGTGGGTTCAAATCCCACCATGGGCATGGATGTTCGTGAATGTCTTTAGGTGGGAGATGGATTTCATTACCCAATGTCACTGCCCCACTTATTGGAGGCCTGAAGTGGCTGGAAAAAGTTCCATGTTTGGTGTCAAGAGTAGGGTTTCTGGACTATGTAAAAATAAATAAAAATCACAAATTACAAAAAAAAAAATAAAATTGATAAAAATAGCAAAAATCCTTAGCCCACCCATGGTACAAATGTACTTAGGTTTACTAATAACGTTTCATGGGTGGGAACCACATAAAAACTTCATTCATCTGTTGTGTTACTAGTAGGGATGTATGTCAGCGGTTGCATGTTTTTTGGGACTGCCTTCTCAATTCTAGAAACATTAATATTTTGTCAACCTCAAAGCAGATGAGATAACTGCTTTGTGGCTCTTCTCAACACTACTGCAATTCTCAGAGATGTCTTTCACCACCTTTGCTATATGTCCTCAGAACTCCAAATCTCTATCCACAATCATCCCAAGATCCCTTGCTTCCTCCACTTGTTCTAGTATAACTCAAAGTGAGTATGAAGCATCCATCTGTGAATCCCACATTTTAAAACTTTAAATTTAGTTGCATTAAACCAATATCGCCATTCATTGGCCCACTTTTCCACTGCCAAGTTTCACATCATCTGCAAATAGCAGAACATTTCCCTGTAGTCCTGTGATTGCATTAAACCAATATCGCCATTCATTGGCCCACTTTTCCACTCCCAAGTTTCACATCATCTGCAAATAGCAGAACTGTTTCTGCTATTTGCAGATGATATTGTCACAGGACTTTTCTGCAGAAAAGTCCTGTGACAATATCAAAAGATTGAAAGTAATGGACCCAGGACTGAATCCTGTGAAAGCTTCCTTGTAACCTTCCTGCCCCCTGATGCACTGTTCTCTCATATACAACTCCAATATCTATTAGAGAACCAATCACCAATCCACAACCTGACATCCAAATGCATATGGTGCAACTTAAAAGTCAACTTATCATGTGGTACTTTGTCAAATGCCTTGGGGAAAGGGTAAGGTGTATGCCTTACCCTCATCCACTGTTCTTACCATTCTATTGTAAAACATAACCAGATTACTAAAACAAGAGTGCCCTTTAACAAATCTATACTGAACTGCATAAATAATATTACCCTCATCTGCCTAATTCAGTACACGAGTTCTTACCAATTCCTCCAAAATCTTAACTATACAATAAATATGAACAAGCCTATAATTTGATACCTCCATTCTACTACCACCACCACCCTTAAGCAATCGTACTATCTACTAACATAATAGGTTAGAAAGTAAGGGTTTAATAATGGTTGGTGGACTGATTTAGATCTGGTTAAAAACAGATTGTTGTTGGTGTTTGTGGTTAATCTAGATCAAGAAGACTAGTTCTTAATATTCCTAAACAAGAACATAAGAGTAGTTTTTCCACATCTTATTACACTATACATTATTACACATTCACCCAAATAAAAGAAACGTGCAGGGGAAAAAACAAAATAAGTATAAATAAAGCAATGGTTAAGAAATTAATCATTGTATCAAAACTTACTTGTCTGGAAGATATTTTGTGCACAGAAAATTCACAAATTGAGGTGACAGCTTCATCTGAACTGTGGAGAGAAAAATATCTCTAAGTATTATCTTAGGAGTTGATGGAAATAATAGCTAAAATATACAAAAGAATAAATGCTATATGGTTATGAGCATAGTATTTCAAGAGTACAATGAAACAATTTCTTCTTTTTCAACCCTAATCTTTATGATGGGACCATACACAAGAGGTTGGCCGATCAACCTTATAACATATATTTTAGTATCCTGTACGGAAAGAGATTTGAAAAAGGAGGAACTTGTTAACATTAGATTTTAATGCCTGTGCACTGTATTCCTTGGGATACACATACGAGAGGAGCTGTTCCAAAGTGCAGTAGGAATGAAAGAGGAAGAGACCTTCTGTGAATAAGGAGGTGAACTGTGAAGGGGTGTTAGGTGGCAGCTGTACACGTTTCAATGGATATGGGATGAAGAGGAGGAATCGATGCTAATTCTGATGAATATTTACCATTGGAAATATTTATAGAAGATAAATGAAGTAGATATTAAATGCCTGTTTGAAAGCAGCTGGAGTGATAAGAGATGAATCAATCAGTATGACTGCTCTCTTCTGTATTGCGTCAATTATTTTTTAGAAAACTCTTAGGGGCACTTTTTTTGTTATTCCCACCCACAAAAGGTTACAAACCTATGGTACATTTGGTACCGTGGGTGAGCTATGGATTTTTGTTCTATTTTCATTCGGCACTATTGTTCTGGTAAGTCGGAACAACAGCCCATTCCTTGGATACCTCTTCACACAGATTCAAATGGAAGAAAACTCAATGCTACACAGAAGTCATTAGTCATTACAAATCAGAAAGATTTGTTTTTGGAATCGGCAGTAGCTCTTTTAAAACATTCCTCAAACCTTAAGTATGGCTGTATCAATTTATCTAAAATCTGGGAGACAGTAATTTGAAGATCAAATTAATGCTTTTTATTTTTCTCTCTCTCTATTGAACAACAGATGGTGTCAATTAACCTTTTTGTTCCTTTGTGTTCTGTTATAATTTTAAAACAAGCCTCGCTGTTAAATAAATTGTTGCTGTTTGTGACAATTGTTTTTGTGCTCTGAAGATGCTGGATATGATAACGAAATATCAGGAAATAAGTTAAATAAATATTAATTATTTTCTTATTCTATGCTGTGAATTAATACTGTTAAATAAATTGACATTTTTTCTGAGATTGTAGTTGATATATACATAAGTATTCATACTGGACATTAAGAAGTCCATTTTTTGCATCATCATCATCAAATTCCTGCCATGTACCCACAAGGGGTGTACAGGATGTGATAGTACTACATGAAAAATTTACATCATTACTAATTTCCTATTTACAATTTTCCTCCAAATCAGTCTGTTACTTGTCAAGACTCCAACATTATCAGATCTTATATTTCTATCGTCTAAGGCACTTTGTACTGTATTAATCCACCTATATCTTGGTCTTCCTCTGGGTCGTTTTCCTACAAACCTGGAAGAGAACACTTGTTTTGCTAATCTTTCCTCTCCCATTCTGCTTAAGTGACCATACCACCTGAGATTAGCTCTGCTAATGCATTCCTAGATGCTGAATATCAAGTTCTTTTCTAATATCCTCATTTTTAATATGATATTGCCATTGATGCCATCTGTTCACGCCTCTAATCTTTCTCAGGTCTCTCATATCTGCGGTCTCTAGTCTTTGGTCAAGTGTTTTACTTCTAAACCAGCTCTCAGATCCATAAGTTAAAACTGGTTTGAACACTGTCTTGTATACAGCTAATTTAGTGTTCTGACTAATTTCTCTCTTATTCCATATGAATTTATTCAATTGACTTCCCACCATACCAGCTTTGCTGATTCTGTTGTCTATTTCCATATTTAATTTACCATCTTCAGTAAAAATCGTGCCTAAGTAGCTGAAATGTTTTACTTGTTCCACAGGTTCTCCGTTCACAACGCAGTTGACATTTTCAACAATTCTGCCTATTTTCATTGTCTTTTTATTGCTGACCTTCATACCATATCTATTACAACAGTTATTCAATTTAGTCAGGGAATCGTGCAGACTTGTAGTGGATTTATTTAGAAGTATAACATCATCCGCATAAAGCAAAGAGCTGATATTAACATCTCCAATTTTGATATCAGGTTTAATACCACTTTCCTTCATGTGATCCATATAGATAATGAATAACAGAGGGGATAAAAAATTTGCAGATAATCTTTTCTATGTAACTATCATATTACCTTTGAAAAATTTCTAGGAAGAGTTCCGACTAATGAGCCACTTGTGTGTCTAATTTTGTCTGCTACATTACGAAGTAGATTTTATACTTTTCTCAGTATTATAAATTTTATCTAATTTGTTAAAGGTTTGAGGGGTTTTGAGATGTATCTGCAAAATTTAAACCATTGGTGAATAGCAAAAATACTTCTTTACTAGAAGTATGGTGTTTGACAGGCTGACAACAACAGTTCATTTTTTGTGTGTGTGTCACTGATTGGCTGTGATTGTTGATCATTAGTTGTTTTAGATTGTCAAATTTAGAAATAAGATGTTCTGTTCCCTTGTTGAAGCACTATAAGATCATGTTAATAATTCTAGAATTTCCCAGTTGTTATCTGAATCACTTCATCCAGACATCTGTTGTAGTTCCTTTATTTTATTCTAGAAAGTTGCTAATTTTTTTCTTGTTTCTTGAATTTGTTCTGGCAGGAGCTTTCTCCATGTTAGAATAAATTTGGAGGACTCTGTTCGAGCAAAACTTTTATCTAAGCTTCATGCAACAGAAGATCACAGTAATGTCTTGACATCTTTTTTGAGAAAAGCTAAATGGTTAATGAGCTTAGATATACATAATTTTTGCTTACTGAAGTAGGTGCATTGCTTTTGGGTACTCATTCCATGGATGAGGATCCTTTCTTTCCATGTGACAATGTTGAAGAGCACTTCATTAGATTTATGGAATCAACTACCATTTGAGATAAAAATTTTACTAACAGTAAAATTTTACATTTTAATCTTCACAGCAAGGTTATCTTCAGTACTGTACACACACACAAAGAAATATAACATCGCAACTACTTTCTTTAAACCTCTATAAAATATTCAGCACAATGTCTAATATTCCTGTAGTTTGGCAGATGTTCATTTGATAAAATAGAGGACACATCTGTTAATGAGAATTAGATTTCATTAAACAATAAAACCCAAAAAGTTTAAGCCATCAGACTTACATAATCAGGGATACAAAACTTGTATAAAAAAATAAAAAGAATCAAAACTAGAAAAGCTTTTATTGTTAGTTGTCGACTTTCTCTTGCAAAAGCCACACTGATACTCTTCAATAATGTTTGAAGCATATATATTAATTCTTTTCCAGATCAGTATTTTATTAACATTTAAATACAACATGGGATGATGGTGATCCCCACATCACCTTTAAGGAATGCAGAGAAAAGAATGGACTTCTGACCTAATGCCCATCCTGACCCTT
The DNA here is from genome assembly GCF_054136105.1 of Typopeltis vanoorti. Taxonomy (NCBI): domain Eukaryota; kingdom Metazoa; phylum Arthropoda; class Arachnida; order Uropygi; family Thelyphonidae; genus Typopeltis; species Typopeltis vanoorti. The sequence continues at coordinate 176,746,201 of NC_143550.1, read as the reverse complement.
CAAGTGGTCTGCTCCATTATTATTGCTATCCACTGGGTGCTGAACAAGCAAGCATGGGCTATAAATTTAGGACATAGCCAATTTGTATTCTTTATTGGCTTAAAGCAGAAATTTTGTGAAAATCTGGAGAAAAGATCAAGGCTAATAATGATGGCAAATTGATGGATCTTTGCTCAGAATATAGACTAGTAATTACTAATACCATATTCCAACAAAGTTGCACACAAGTTCAATGTGGATAAAAGACAGAAGATATAAGAAAAGCACTGCTTATTATGTCACTGTTGATAGTGATAACTTCATACTGGTTCAGGATACAAGAGCATACAGAGGATTTTAAACTGGAAGTGACCATCACTTAGTTAAGTAGGATAAAAATGAATATTACAATGTAAAGAAGAGTATGTAAACATTTTTAAAAGTAATTAAAGTTGAGCAGCTTTTACAGGTAAACAGAAGACTCAACTAAAATATTATTGAAGAAAAAAATTAATTTGAAAACAAGAACCAAACCTTGGAATCTCAGTGGCAAACTGTCAAGAAAACACTGATTTATTCAGCTAAGAAGGCATGTGATGAAACTGTCTGCAGGGATAGAAAAATAAGAACACCATGATGGAGGACACAAGAATCTAAAGAAGCAGTCCAAGAAAAAAAGAATACCAAAAGTTCCTAGCAAATATGTCAGCAAATGACTTAAAATACTACAGAGAAAAAAAAAAAAGAGAGCTAAGCTATGTGTAAGAGTAGCTAAATAAAAGTCATTACTTGCTATAATAAATTTATCTTCTGTATTCCTGGTGAGAATACAGAAGATAAATTATTATTGTATGAGATCCTCCATGGAGTCAGAAGACTCATCACGGGAGACCCAAACTATCCACAAACAATCATACCTCTCATTGAGCTCATTTACAAAGCACTCACAACTGACAGTGCCAACCCATTCCATTCATTCAACACTCTCCAAGCAAAAAAAATCTAGTCCCCACACTCCTACTAACCACATCTTTACTTAACTTCCAGGGATGACCTCTTGTTCTGCACCCTCTAGTCAAGTTCTGAAACATTTCCCCTGCATCAATCCTATAAAACCGTTTAAGTAACTTGAAAGTTTCTATCATATATCCTCTTTTTTGCCTGTCAGCCAACTTCTGCAACCCAGTCTATCCTCATAGAAGTATTCCACAGACCATTTGCCTTCTTGGCCACTCACCTCTGGATACTCTCTACTACTTCCTCATCCCCCAAGAAACCCAGGTGACCAGACCTGAGCACAGTAATCCATATGTGACCATATCATGGATTCATAGAGAGAAATAACTTCCTTATCTCTATGTGCTAGTGTATGTTCATCAACAGCCAAGTAATATTAAGAGCAACATTAGCAATATGCCCTCTAAACATCAACTCTGTCTACCACATCCCTAAAATCTCTTACTTCATCTATTTGCTGGAGTACAGTTCCATGAATGTGGTACCCAGTTTGTAATCAATTTATCCCAAAATCCATAACTTGACACTTTTCCACATTAAACTGACACCCATTATCTCTTGCCCATACTGAGAGCTTATTATTATTATTATTATTTCGGGCGACTCCAGGAGTCCTTAGACTCATCGAGGGAGGCCCTAAACATCATGTCCACACAACTATGCGATTACATTCTCACAGTATCTATCATACCTTGTCTTGAACTCGTTCACCGTCATAGCACCCACAACAGACTCTGGCAGCTTATTCCACTCATTTACCACTCTAAAAGTAAAGAACCCAGCTCTAACACCCCTGCTAACCACACTCTTGCCCAGCTTCCATAAGTGTCCCCTAGTTCTCCCACCACCAGTCCTGATCTCAAAAATATCCTCTGAATTAATTGTATAGAAACCCTTTAGCAATTTGCATGTCTCAATCATATCTCCCCTCCTCCGCCTATCAACTAGTTTCTGCAACCCACAAATCTTCAACCTGTTCTCATATGGTTCATTCCATAGGCCTGTTATCATCTTAGTCACTCGCCTCTGGATCCTCTCCACCTCCTTCCCATCAAGAAGGAACCGAGGTGACCAAATCTGGGCACAGTAATCGAGATGAGGTCTTATCAAGGCTCGGTACAGAGGTACAATAACTTGCTTGTCTCTGCTCGTCAAGGTATTTTTCAACAACCAAGTGAGTTGATGAGCTGATTTGGCTACTTTTGCAGTGTGTCCCCTAAACTTCATCTCCTTATCCACCAACACTCCCAAGTCCCTGGCCTCATCAATCTCTTGGAGCACAGTTCCACCAATGTGGTATACTGCTGCTAATCTTTTCACCCCAAAATGCATAACCTTACATTTTGTCACATTAAATTGACATCCATTCTCCTTAGCCCAGAACTCCAATCTATCTAAGTCATCCTGTTTACTTAAATCATCTTACAAGCTCTCTACATCTCCTAATTTTGCATTATCAGTAAAGAACTGAATATTTCCTATGTCATTTAACTCAGTTTTTATCAATTTTTATCTATTAACTCTTTGCAAATAAAGAACCTTGTCCTAATTCAGTAAACTTCAGCATAAACAATATCAGGAAAATTACACTACTTCAAAAAATTATCCATGAAGAGAAAAATACTTTTTGGCTTTACATTTCTCTAAACAAATTTTCATTGCATGAATTCAGTTCCTTTCTTTGTCTGAACAATACAGTTCTTGTCTTCAGTATTCTGTAATACTGAAGTGACTGTGGGTGTGATACACACTATCATGAAGAACACTATTTAGAAGGAAAAAAACACAACTTTCTGTGGAAAACAAAATGATCTCCAGTTTCATCCATTTATAAGAACAAATGCAGGGTTAAATAAACACTAGATCAAAACTAATAAGTGAAATTCTCTTTCCGAACTTGAGTTACTGTAAAATCTCTTTGATGAAAAAATAGAAATATTTTTCACCTATATCTATTTTACATGGGCCATTAAAATACATATAATTAGAAATGCATGTAACCTGTCTAATGTATAATAATTTTGTAATATAATGTTAGAATAACTGAATGTAGAACCACAAGCAATTGTAACTAAAAAGCACGACAGGATTAAGCTAGTAAACTGAAGGTCAACAACAGTCTCAAAGGTCACCGGACTGAGTTTTACCGCCAAAACCTACCGTAAGCGTGGGTGATAAGGGCGCTACCAGCAAATCCAGGACTTTTTTTGGATATGACATAAAAGGCGGAGATTGAGGCTTGAGGGCTCTCTCATTTTTTTTGTTCCTGTGGCAAGCTTTGAGGACGGGAAGAGTCGCGATCCCATGAGCAGTAGAAAGTATTTTAACCTTGGGTAGAATAAATGTTAAAAATACCAAGCAATTTTAAACCTGGTTTTACTCCATTTCTCAAGTAAGCAAACAGACAAATAAGTCAAGTTTGCGCCTGCAAGTGATGCAAGTCTAGCTGATCCTACAGGTAGTGCAAGACAAAGGCAACTCGTGGTAAAGGTGGCACAAGCTCTCCTTAATGCCAAAACACATCTCCAAGAAGGGGATGCATGATGTTTTGTATTAAAGGCAAGGGGCCACTACCCAGACCGGTTTCGACCTTTATTGAAGTCTCGTCAGTGGGAGCTAGGCTAGAAATACCAAGATTTAGTAATACAGAGCTTATAAGTATTTTACCAGAACAAGTTGCCATAAGGTGTTTTAACCTTATTAAATAAAAATCTCTGGAGGAGATATAAATGTAGAAAGTATTTTATCTTGGGTAGAATAAATGTTAAAAATACCAAGCAATTTTAAACCTAGTATTACTCCATTTCCCTTGGGAAATGGAGTAAAACCAGGTTTAAAATTGCTTGGTATTTTTAACATTTATTCTACCCAAGGTAAAATACCCCATTTCCCTTGGGAAATGGAGTAAAAGAGCTTACTTGGGAAATGGAGTAAAACCAGGTTTAAAATTGCTTGGTATTTTTAACATTTATTCTACCCAAGGTAAAATACCTTCTACATTTATATCTCCTCCAGAGATTTTTATTTAATAAGGTTAAAACACCTTATGGCAACTTGTTCTGGTAAAATACTTATAAGCTCTGTATTACTAAATCTTGGTATTTCTAGCCTAGCTCCCACTGATGAGACCTCAATAAAGGTCGAAACCGGTCTGGGTAGTGGCCCCTTGCCTTTAATACAAAACATCATGCATCCCCTTCTTGGAGATGTATATTGGCATTAAGGGTAAATATTAAGATTAGTGATCAGAGCTTATGCCACCTTTACCACAAGTTGCCTTGGTCTTGCACTACCTGTAGGATCAGCTAGACTTGCATCACTTGCAGGCACAAACTTGACTTATTTGCCCATGAGCAGTAGTTTCTGGAGATCATGGGGAGTTTGCTGGCAGTATTACAAGATATCCTTCTGTGAAATTCTTCGAAGAATGTACCGATTCACGTGCGTGCTGATTTGTAGTAGCCGACAAAGTTCCTAACATCGATAAAAAAAATGCATTAAAGTTACAAGGAAGGAATCTGCAAGACGACAACAGCTGGACAGTGCCCGATCACAGCTGTTGCGCAAGAAAAAGAAAGGAGCCAGCAGAATTCACCCTTACCCTTTTGGATTCAGGACTGTACATGATATAGAGACCTTGTAAGTAGATTGCTTTATGTTAGTAGCCTAGATTGTGTGTACAGACGATACATGTTGATTCTGTTTAACTAATGGTATAACGTGTTTGAAAAGGTCAGAAGGACGAACGTCAGTTTGAATGTGTATAATAGAATACAGTAGACTTGAATAATGCTTGTGTTACATAATGCTTGGAACATGTATAGCGTAATTTTGCCTTATATTAATAGTATTGAGAGTAAGGTTATGTGTGCTAAAATCCATCCACAAGTTTAATAAGTTGAGTGTAAATAATTTCTTTGTCTAAAGCTTTAAGTGAATTGTTTTAATGAATGTGTGGAGAAGTACGCACGTGATATGTCCTATTTACTTTTGTACATAATTGTCTTAGTTAGAATAAACATGTTTGGTTTTGTTAATAGCCTGCCTGATCTTTGTTAGCCAATGCACTGTCTCATAAAACAAATCAAATCTGTGTGACCTAAAGAAAGTTACAGCCACGACTGAATAATTCGGAGTTGCTTGAGATAGAATTGATTTAAAAGTTATTCCACGTGCTTAGCTAAAATATTCTTTTATATGTAAAGGAAAGATAGAAAATTCTTTTACACGATCCTCAATGGCACAGTCATTAACAAAAATAAATTTTTAAGGATTACTACATTTGAATTATAGCAATGTAGATTAAGGATTTTGTCCCAGCAAGAGGCTTTTCCTAGGTCTACGATACTAGCATGTATGAGACTATATTTTACAGCTTTGAAAGGGGTGGGGGTGTAAAGCTAAGTAGATTACGAAAGGAATAAGGTCAAATAACAGTATTATACGTTAGTTAAAATTAGAACATATTGGCATTTTGTACAAGTAAAGCAACCATGAAAATAACAAAGTAAGAAACGATTTGAGTTAAAAAGTAAAGTAATAAACAATATTCTTTTAAAACAAGCACATTAGAGTGTGCGCACCAACATTTCATAAAATGAATTACATAATTTTTATATTATTTATAGAGATTTAATTATAATGCTAAATTAAATTTTGCAACAGTATTAAAAGAATATTAACATTGTGGTAAACAGAGGGTTGGGAGGAAGAAATATTTGTAATTATCCCAATTTCTTTCCAAATTTTTTTTAACTTATAAATTAATTTATAAAAATTATATATATAAATGCAAGTCATAGGATACTCCACAGTGTTCTCTTTGATGTTCTCTTAACTGCCACCTTAGCATAAGAGGATTTGAGGACAGGTATTTTGGTGGTGGCCAACTCCCTTTTTTGCTTCATGATATATTTTGTTCTGTTTTTATCTACTGTGTTTTTTGCATTCCACTGCTGACATGCCCAGGAGCAGGCTGGATGATCTCTCTGAAAATCAACACATTTAGCTTTCTTGGCAGAACAAGATTTATTATCATGTCTTTTACTGATACATCAGGCAAAGGTAATAGTCATGACAGACCATACAGTTGGGGCATACCTATATTTCTGGCAATTAAAGCATCTCAGAGAATTAGGGATGTACAGCCTAACAGGACAGCCAAAATGACTTGATTTTATAGATGTTGGAAGCTTAGATGTATCAAAAGTAAGGATAATGCTTCTGGTTGGAACCAGAAACATTATGTCTATATCTACGTATCAGGATATGCCTCATACTTGTCATTCCCTGATCTTTAAAAGCTCAAAACATCTCATCAGGAATATCAAGAAATCCCATACTGATATCACTCCTCGATGACAATGAGTGTTTTATGAGGTGCTACTGTTCATTCATAACTTATTTTAACAGTAACTAAACATTTACACATAAACCACAGTAATTAGATTTTAATAAGTAAACGTTTCATCCTAAAGATCTTAGGACATCATCAGTACAGTTATTACAAACAATACTAGGAATCATATACAGTTAGAGTGCATGCTTACAATGGAATCCTACTATGCGTGCAGAAGAATGTTATAGAATTAAATTAAAATATATCAGATAAAATCTGATATAATTAGAAATAAATTAACATGCATAAATTTATTTTATACATTTGAGAATGACAATTTCCCAGACTTTAGGGATAGTAAGAACATCATTATGGTTTAAATTGGGTCTGTGACGTAAAGCTTCAGCACCTTCTTTATATAAATGCTTGTTTATATAAGGATCTTTTAGGAGAAACGATAGCTTCCTGCTTCATACTCATTTACTGTATGTAGTGCCTGCATGCGTCTTTACTGTAAGTTCCTTTGAAAATGGCAACATGACGTTGCCGAAATATTGGAAATATTAAAGTTTAATTTAATTATATTCTATTGTATGTTGTTAATTGCTTAAGTCAATTAATAATTATGTATAACCAGTGTATAAGCTTTTCTATGAGAAATATATAAGGATCTATGTAGAAGTTTGGTGTTTTTCCATTGGATCCTATGGTTTGGGTTTCCAACTCCATGTTGTGTGAGGCCAGATTTGTGCAGTTTGATAAGACGGATACGATCTTGATATTCATAGATGTGTTTACTAATAGATCTTCCTGTCTGTCCATAGCAAGACATCTTACAAGAACATGGAAATTTGTAAATGCCAGGTAGCATCAGAGGTGAGAGTTTGTCTTTAGGAGAAGGTAGCAAATTGTAGAACTGGTTGATCGGTTTGTAGGTAGCAGCAAGTTTGTATTTCTTCATAATTTTTGACAGACGTTAGGAGATGCCTTTGACATATGGTATGGTAGTTCTATGGGCTTGTTCTTGTCTAGGCTGAGGCATAGGGAAGTCACTGATGATTTTTTTGAGTTGTTTTTGGATTGCATCCATTTAGAATGGCTGTATTTCTGATGATTTCCAATTCTTTATTTAAAGATTCTTCAGAGGAACAAAATCTGTGTGCTCTGGATGTAATGATTTTATGATGACATATTTTTTGAGATGGATGGTGAGCCAATGAATTATGAAAACATTGGTTTATGATAGAAGTGGAGAAACCATCCTGTTTTCGTTGGATGTGTAAATCCAGAAAGGAGATACCTTGTGATGATTCTTTTTCTAGTGTGAATTTGATGCAGGGATGAAAATTGTCGATCTTATCTAGAAACGAGTATAGTTCTTGTTCACCATCCATCTCAAAAATATAGCATCATAAAATCATTAGCATCTAGAGCACACAGATTTTGTTCCTCTGAAGAATCTTTATGCTGATTGGAAATCATCAAAAATACAGCCATACTAAATGGATAAAATCCAAAAACAACCTCAAGAAATCATGGTGTTGGTGTGGTTGCGGTTCATTGTAGTTAGTGGATACAGAGATGTAGAGTAGGTGTTCTCCCTCGATGAGTCTTTGGACTCCCTGGAGGTGTCAAGTAGTAATAATAATATTTTTTTATTAAAATAACGAAACCTGCGGTGTGATCATAATTAAAAGAAACACACGTATTAACCACAGTAAAAATTATTTAATTGTAAATATTTCATTCTAAGTATCTTAGGACATCATCAGTACAGTAGTTTAAAACAATAATAGGAATAACATACAGTTAGGGTGCATGATTACAATAGAATTTCATTAAACGTGCATAACGTGCTACAGAAGTAAAAAAAAAAAAAAAAAAAAAAAAAAAAAAAAAATTATTTAACACAATTTTGTTTGACAATTTCCCATACTTTAGGAATACTAAGAACGTTGTTGCAGTTTAAGTTTGGTCTGTGTAGTAAGACTTCAGAACTTTGTATAAACGTTCATGTTTATATAAAGATCTATGTAAAAGTTTAGACTTTTCCCAATGAAACCTATGGTTTGGATTTTCAATTCTGTGTTGAGAGAGGCCAGATTTCTGCGGTTTAAAAAAAACGAATGTGGTCTTGATGTTCCGAGATGCGTTTCTGAACAGACCTACCTGTCTGTCCAAAGTAAGACAATTTGCATGAGCATGGAATCTCATAAACACCAGGCAACATCAAAGGTGAGAGTTTGTCCTTAGGAGAAGGTAACAAGTTGTAAATTTGGTTGATAGGGTTGTAAGTAGTGGCAAAATTGTATTTCTTCATAATTTTAGAAAGACGTTCAGAGATGCCTTTAACGTAAGGTATGGGAATCCTATGGACTTCTTCCTGTCTGTCTGGTTTGATGTGTGGAGAAGTGACTGATGACTTTTCGAGTTGTTTTAGGATTATATCCATTCAGGATGGCTGTATTTTTGATTACTTCTAATTCCTGGTTTAAAGATTCTTCAGAGGAGCAGAATTTGTGTGCTCTGGAAACTAGTGATTTAATAATTCCAGATTTCTGAGATGGATGATGAGCAAAAGAATTGTGAATGTAGCGACCTGAGAATGTAGGCTTGCGAAAGACAGACGTGGCGACGGAACTGTCTTCTTTTCTTTGGATGTGTAAATCCAAAAAGGAGATACCCTGTGGAGATTCTTTTTCTAACGTAAAGTTGATGTGATGATGAAGAAGGTTAATTTTATCTAGAAACAGTTGTAATTCATGTTCGGGATGATCCCAGACTGCAAATACGTAGTCGACATATCTTAACAAAATTTTTGGTTTGTGTTCAAAAGTGAATATTTTTTCGTCAAGGTGTTCTAGAAACAAGTTTGCTATGTTCGGTGATAAAGGAGATCCCATTGCTGTTCCTTCTTCTTGCTTGTAAATTTGACCTTTCCAGGTGAAGTAACCTGATGCAATAACAAACTTGAACAATTCAACTATATCAGACAGAAATTTTTGAGTTAGTAATTCTATTGTTTCTTTATGGGGAATGTTTGTGAAGAGGGAGACAATGTCGAAGCTGATTAACAAGTCAGTTTTTGATAGTTGAATGTCTTTAATTTTTGTGTGAAACTCAGTAGAATTTTTGATTGAAGAGACTGAGTGGTCTATGTGAGGGCAGAGAAGGTTAGATAAGAATCTTGATAACTTGTAAGTTGGACAGCTGATACAGTCTATGACGGGCCTAAGTGGAACATTAGTTTTGTGTAGCTTAGGTAAGCCATAAATTCTAGGTCTTGCATGGTATGTCTTAAGTTTTTTAGATTGTTTCTTCATCCAAGAAGGAAGTTTAATTAAGTAGCTAATTTAATTTTCTGAGTTGACGTTTCGTAGGATCATAATCCAATTTGGCGTAGGTATTACAATCTCGAAGTACTAAATTAATTTTTCGGTCATATGAATTGGTATCAAGAACCACAGTGTTATTTCCTTTATCAGTTCTAGTAATGATTATGTTTTTATTACATTTAAGGAAATAATAGCTGTCAATTCTAATGGTGGGATATTTAATTCTGAAGGTTTGGCATTGTAGATCACTTTATAATAAATTTAGTTTAATCCTTTATCCAAGTGTGAGCAAACAAAGTTTGCGCCTGAAAGTATCTTCAGGACTGGGGTAAGGTGGTACAACACGAGGGTACTCCTTGCAAAGTTGGAGCAAGCTACCAACACTCCTATCTCAGTATCTCCCATAATGCAAAACACATCTCCTTGCAGATATGTCTAATGTTATGCATTAAGGGAAGGGCCACAACCCAGACTAGTTTCGACCTTTATTGAGGTCTCTTCAGTGGGAGCCAAGCCCATAGAGATACCAGGCAGAAGCATTAGCAGGTCATCTCTACCTATAGGAGTTGCCAAATGGTGTGCCACCCTTTTTTTAATAAATTAATCTGGATTTAGGTCGAAACTAGTCTGGGTTGTGGCCCTTCCCTTAATGCATAACATTATACATATCCGCAAGGAGATGCGTTTTGCATTATGGGAGATACTGCGATAGGAGTGTTGGTAGCTTGCTCCAACTTTGCAAGGAGTGCCCTTGTGTTGTACCACCTTATCCCAGTCCTGAAGATACTTTCAGGTGCAAACTTTGTTTGCTCACACTTGGATAAAGGATTAAACTAAATTTATTATACTCTAACCAAGTGAAAAATAAACTTTCAACGTAGATCACTTTAGCTACTTCAAATCGAAGTCTGTTGGCTTCAATACTGGAGAGATGGTTGACGCTTCTTTCTATATTATGTATAAAGTCTAAATATGGGAAACACTTTGGTGAAATCACAAATTTATGGCCTCTTGCTAGAACATTTAATTCATCTTTTGTTAGTGGATCGTTAGATAAATTGACTACCCATTTTTCCGTTGGTAATTTGTTAGTGATCTTTTTTGATCGATTTAATAGATTAAGGTATTTAATATGTAGAGCACTATTGCTTTTATCAAAAGCTTTTTTTTCCGAATTCTTCGAGACAGTTATAATTAATTGTAGCAATTCTTGATTTAACGTATTTGACAAGTCTGTTTCTAGTACTGTAATATTTAAATTGTTTGTTGCTATCACTTGCTTTTTGATAGATTTTATGAGCACCTGGAGATTTGATGGCTTCCTTCAGTTTTGCAAAGGTTGGAATAAGATTATCGCGTCTGCACTTTTTTAAAAAAGATATTCTAGCTCATAGCTTAGCCTGTTTTAATTGCAGTTTTCCTAGTAAGTTTGTCTTCTGCGCTGTCATTTCCCCGAGATGGAATAAAACTTTTTTTAAATAACGAAACCTGTGGTGCGATCATAATTAAAAGAAACACACGTATTAACCACAGTGAAAATTATTTAATTGTAAATATTTCATCCTAAGTATCTTAGAACATCATCAGTACAGTAGTTTAAAACAATAATAGGAATAACATACAGTTAGGGCACATGATAATAAAATAATGTAATAAAAACATAATCATTACTAGAGCTGATAAAGGAAATACCACTGTGGTTCTTGATACCAATTCATATGACCGAAAAATTAATTTACTACTTCGAGATTGTAATACCTACGCCAAATTGGATTATGATCCTATGAAACGTCAACTCAGAAAATTAAATAAGCTACTTAATGAAACTTCCTTCTTGGATGAAGAAACAATCTAAAAAACTTAAGACATACCATGCAAGACCTAGAATTTATGGCTTACTTAAGCTACACAAAACTAATTTTCCACTTAGACCCGTCGTAGACTGTATCAGCTGTCCAACTTACAAGTTATCAAGATTTTTATCTAACCTTCTCTGCCCTCACATAGGCCACTCAGTCTCTTCAATCAAAAATTCTACTGAGTTTCACACAAAAATTAAAGACATTCAACTATCAAAAACTGACTTGTTAATCAGCTTCAACATTGTCTCCCTCTTCAAAAACATACCCCATAAAGAAACAATAGAATTACTAACTCAAAAATTTTCGTCTGATATAGCTGAATTGTTCAAGTTTGTTATTGCATCAGGTTACTTCACCTGGAAAGGTCAAATTTACAAGCAAGAAGAAGGAACAGCAATGGGATCTCCTTTATCACGAAACCTAGCAAACTTGTTTCTAGACCACCTTGAGGAAAAAATATTCACTTTTGAACCCAAACTAAAAATTTGGTTAAGATATGTCGATGACGTATTTGCAGTCTGGGATCATCCCGAACATGAATTACAACTGTTTCTAGATAAAATTAACCTTCTTCATCATCACATCAACTTTACGTTAGAAAAAGAATCTCCACAGGGTATCTCCTTTTTGGATTTACACATCCAAAGAAAAGAAGACGATTCCATCGCCATGTCTGTCTTTCGCAAGCCTACATTCTCAGGTCGCTACATTAACAATTCTTCCGCTCATCATCCATCTCAGAAATCTGACATTATTAAATCACTAGTTTCCAGAGCACACAAATACTGCTCCTCTGAAAAATCTTTAAACCAGGAATTAGAAGTAATCAAAAATACAGCCATCCTAAATGGATATAATCCTAAAACAACTCAAAAAGTCATCAGTCACTTCTCCACACATCAAACCAAACAGGAAGAAGTCCATAGGATTCCCATACCTTACGTTAAAGGCATCTCTGAACGTCTTTCTAAAATTATGAAGAAATACAATTTTGCCACTACTTACAACCCTATCAACCAAATTTACAACTTGTTACCTTCTCCTAAGGACAAACTCTCACCTTTGATGTTGCCTGGTGTTTATGAGATTCCATGCTCATGCAAATTGTCTTACTTTGGACAGACAGGTAGGTCTGTTCAGAAACGCATCTCGGAACATCAAGACCACATTCGTTTTTTTTAAACCGCAGAAATCTGGCCTCTCTCAACACAGAATTGAAAATCCAAACCATAGGTTTCATTGGGAAAAGTCTAAACTTTTACATAGATCTTTATATAAACATGAACGTTTATACAAAGTTCTGAAGCCCTACTACACAGACCAAACTTAAACTGCAACAACGTTCTTACTATTCTTAAAGTATGGGAAATTGTCATACAAAATTGTGTTAAATATTTTTTTTTTTTTGTACCTCTGTAGCATGTTACGCATGTTTAATGAGATTCTATTGTAATCATGCACCCTAACTGTGTGTTATTCCTATTATTGTTTTAAACTACTGTACTGATGATGTCCTAAGATACTTAGGATGAAATATTTACAATTAAATAATTTTCACTGTGGTTAATACGTGCGTTTCTTTTAATTATAATAATAATAAAGAACTCAAAACTGAAGAAAGGAGAAACTTGTGTCTTTCACAGTATGGGAAGATTGTTGCCTTGGAATGGAAAGACAAGAAAGATAACACTATGCCGAACACCATCCATTGGAACAAGATGGAAGATGTAGAGACGAGGAAAGGAACAGTGAAAAAACCAGCTGTGGTATTGCAGTACAACACAATGGGAGGTGCTGACTGTTTAGACCAAATGCTTTCATATTGTCCTGCTACCTGAAAACAAACATACTATGCAAAAATATTTAGATACCTTTTACATATCTCTGTGTACAATGCTTTTGTACTACACACAAAGTTAGGTGGTAAGCTTGATCACACAGCTTTTAGGCTGGATCTCAGACAAGATTGTTGAAATCTACCACATCCCAAAGGCTAACGAGAAAGGCAGAAGATCAGCTAAAGGAGGGAATCCAATCAGACTGACAGAAAGGCACTTTCTAGAATATATACCCCCTATTGCAAAGCAAGCAGAGCCAAGAAGAAAATGTACAGTTTGTTGCACAAGATCAGTTTTACAAAAGGTTCACAAAGAAATGCATATATGGTGCTCCGATTGCCAGGATGGGTTATGTGCTTCACCATGCTTTAAAAATCTACTATGCTATTCAAACTTCTGAAGAAATGTCACTGTACGTAGGTTATTATAGTTATTGTTGCATGTATTAAAATCATTTATTAGCTAAATATTCTTTTTTTTAGTAAATCACTGACAGTTGTATAAAAATTGTAAATAAATACTTTTTTTATACCTAGTTAATCACGTAGTCTTGAAATTCAAAAAAAAAAACCAACCTTGGGGTAAAGTACCTGAAACTGAAACCTAACAGTCAAAACAGAAAGCACTAATTAATTATATTTAATATCTTTAATTAAAGCACTTGGTTATTACTGGTTCAAAAAAATCAGATGAATTTACAGGATTGTAAATTCAGAATTTACAATCCTGTGCTATAAAGTTCAATAGTGGAATTATTCTCTGTGCATGCATACTATTGGATTACAGGGAATCACATTCCTATAAAAACTTCAACTTTTTAAATATATTTGCAAAGTTCCATTTTATTATGAAGTTCTAATGAAGCTATTTGCAAAAATAAAAAAAGGAAACAATTCAGTTAATAAGTGGGGAAAAGGTTCCTCCTGTTGGTAAAAAAAAAGGTAATTACATTGAATTTTAATTTTTAAGTTTATAATGTGGTATTTTAAATTTCCTTGACACAAGACTGAACACTAGCCAATAGTTACTGAATTGGTGCTTGTATTGTACTATATCACAGAATGCAAGTATTCACTATCAGATCAAAAATATCCAAAAACCCCTTTGTGGTAATAATAGTGGATATGGCTATATGCATAACAACCATGGTCTATACAGGCATATCCACATAGAAATAAAATACACGGTCTAGCAATCTTCATAGACAAACAATAACAGTAAAATGGACTGAAGTGCTCAGCGACTTTCGAGACGGCACCCTATGATAGTGCCTTTGCAACAATTTAGTTCGAGAAATTTCTGCCCTGCTGCAACTGTTCCAGTCAACTATAAGTGATATTGTGAAGTGAAAATGCTCAACAACAACAACAGCACAATTGCAATTTATATGGTAGGCCTTGTAAAAAGACAGAGTATGACTACTAAGTGCTGAAGCTCATGGCATGAAAAAAAAAAATTGCCTGCCCTTGGCAGAAACACACACTACTGAGTTCTGAAATTACTGCATCAATGCCAGCACCACAACTGCTCATTGGGAGCAGAAGAATGTAGGTTTGGCAGATACCAGGAGACCACTACCTGCCCAAATGTGTTGTGCCAACTGTAAAGTTTAGTGGAGACATCATCAGTGGAGACATCTTTAGTGAGGCATCATGTGTGCCTCACTAAAGCTTGTCTAGAAGAATGAAAGGAAATACTGCAGCAACATGTAGAAAGCCTTCCCAGAAGAGAGTGAAGGCTGTTATAGCAGCAAAGGGTAAATGACTCCACATTAATGTCATAGAGTGAGAAGTGAAATGAGCAGGATTATACATATTTGTGATCCGATAGTCTACCCAGATCATGCTCAATTGAATTCACAGTTCATTCAAGATAATTTATTTTGTTCATTCAAGTTCATTCAAGAACAGTTCATTCAAGAAATTGTCTAAAATGCAAGATACAAAATATTCACATTTTGTTACACCAAGTACGATATTTACAAACGAGGTGTTTATCAGGGTATTTATGAATTCCACTCTTCATCATTAAGCATGATTCACTTTACATCCTGCAAAGAATGTAATTAATGTAATTACTTTATATTGTAAAGATTATGAAAGCTTGAAATTCCATAAAAACAAACCTAATGATATCAAAAATAAAAATAAAATAAAATGCACAAGGAAATAGGCTGCTTGTTATATCATGTAGATATTTTAGTGACGATTGCAAGCAAAAATACAGGCCTTCAGGTCAGTATAGACTGCAAACTAAAGACCCATGCCTGATATAGTGTACATGTTGTATACCAGAATTTTGCACATTTAGACACAATAGAAATATGTTACTAAATTATTATATATATTAAAATGTTTTGTGCTGACTTGCTGTTAAATGATGTGGCAGTAGCCTACCTGTAATTTCCAAAGCGAAACCTATGGAACTCTTCTAAAGTTGTATAATCTTTGCTTATTTTGACATGAATTCCTGTATAACATGAGGCAAATTCTGCAACTTTCTTCATTATTTCATCTCTCTTTTCAGACAAAAACAGGTGCTTAAAAAGAGAGAAAATAAAAAAAATTAACTTTCAATTTTTAGTGATAAACACAATGCCAATAAAATTTAAAAAAAGTACAGCTTTACCTGACGACCAAATCCTCCAATTACCACAGAAAATCCTTCAGAACAATCAGAGATTGCAGTAAGTCTTTCCATATCTTTATAGTCATAAGAAGTTAACAATGCTCCTGTACAAGAATCTTTTTGATCTAATGAAGCTTGAGTGATTTCCAACAGAACTGGAATGTCATTGCCAGACCAATGAGATTTATGAGCATTATAGATCTGTGAAAAATCACAAAATACAAATAACATAAATTACAATATTGATGTTCAAATATATCATATATTGTACATGAAATATTCACAAAATGTGAATATTTCATCTACAATACATGATTACTGCAACGTATGAAAAAATAGCTCGAGTCACACATGGAATGGAATGTTTAAATTACAAAGAAAATGTGCTGTTATGCTAGCAAAAATTTTTAAATATATTTAAAATATTACTTGAAATATTATATCAGGCCTTTTGGCATACAACGTAAACAATGCTCACTCATCCATAGTTACCTCATTTACTGAATTTTTTTTTTTTTTTTTTTTTTTCAGTAAGAAAAAAATTTATCCATGAAAGATTGGAAACCTACCGCACATTTAGAACAGTGGGTGGAGTCAGAATGAAACCCAATATATTCTAAACACCAAACTTTGAATTTTTCAAGCTACTTCAAGTCTCCAATAAGTAGGATGATGGCACCCTTTCACAAAATATCCTCATAGTAAGATTTGTACCTATGAGCTGTAGATTAAGAGTGAAGATTCTATTCACTCAACCAACCAGGCCAGGACATCTGGCAACAATTCTGCTTCAAAAGTAATACCTACTGCAGCTGCTAGTAGTGACATTTCTTCATATATAATAAAGATTTGTTTCATAAGACAGGTTCCAGTTACTTTAATACAATCTTCATACTCATTATTTTTGATATTGGTACATTATACAAAAATAACATCAGTAAAATTTGGCGAGTTACATAAATTATATTAATTTTCATAGTGTTGTATCACGATGAAATTTAATATTGTTATCAGACAGTACGACTGTCTGATAACAATATAAATTTAATCATAGTATCCAGTGCTGTTAAGCTAGCAAGCTTAACATATCCATTTGATATGCATCCATAAAGATATATAGGTGATGAAAATATAAATTATACAGGAATACCTCGATTATCACGATTCATCGCGGTTTATAATTTGATACCAAAATTCCAATTATTGTGCTCCAAATTCGAATTATCACGGCCGATAATTCGAATAGTCGCCACTCTCCAGGTATCGCTCTCTTGTAGCGCTTCGTTTTTATCTGACAGCGCCTTCTCACCACTTACCAGTAACTATCCACCCTTGCCTGAAGTACATGTGCATATTTATTTCTCATGTTATTTACCCATACAATGAATGCTAAAAGAAACAAGGATGATTTCAAGTCTACAGCTATCAAGAGGAAACGTAGAGTGATCAGCTTAGAAGATAAGCTGCACATGATAAATAAGTATGAAGCAGGCATAACCAAAGCCAAAATTGCAAGAGAGTACGGTCTAAATGAATCAACTGTTCGCCATATTTTTGACCACGCTGCAAACTCCAGGGCTTTGATCTAGGACTAAAAGAAATTGAAAAAGGTGATGTTCAGGGCCTGCTTCAGTCACATGATAAGGAGCTGGATGATGAAGACCTAATTAACCTCGAGAGAGAATATGCTTACGATGCTCAAATCGATGATAATGACAAACAAACTGACTTGGCACCGAAGGAATTTACCCTCAAAGAAATGGATGAAATGTTTAGAATTGCTGAAAATTTTAAAGAAAAAAATCGTGAATGGCGATCCTAATCTCGAGTGATCACTGAAAGTTCGTCAGGAAATTGAAAATTCCATCCATTGCTACCGAGTTTTATACGAAGAAAAAAGAAAGAAAAAATTCCACCAGACAACCTCTACACCAATTTTTATCCAAGAAAGAATAATTGTATGTACTGTATGTACTTATATATAAATATAAATAAAGATTAAAGAATAAACTGGTTTTTCTAAATGAACCTTCATCTTTTACTTAACACGTTTAACACATTTCTTTTTTACTTGATATATAAAATTTAATTAATAGATTTGAAAAATCCTTGGAATTGATCACCCATTTTACACGCATTATTTATCCCGATTATCGCGGATTCGATTACTGCGGCATTTTTCGTGGCAACAATAACCACGATAATCGAGGTATTCCTGTATTTTAAAAAATAACAGTCAGAACTGTATAAGGGAGAGGAGACTGCCACATAGCCTTTAAAGGAATGCAGAGACCCAACAGGGCTTCTGACGTAATGAACAATCCTCACTTTCTTGTGGTGCACCCTGTTAGGTATCTACCTGGATACTGAACGAACGAGGATGGGCTGGCAATTTGGGATTTAGCCAACCAAATTATATTCTTATTTGCTTAAACCAAAATATAAAATGATGGTACAACATGACAAAATTTCATACTGGATGGGATGTCGCTTGGTTAAAAAAGAACCTCGTTCCCATTGTTTTCGGCAGGGAATCAAGGCAAACAGCAAAATGTCAGCTACTGGAACAAATCCTAAAACACACCCCAACTCAACATCACCAGAGTTCAAGATTGGTACAAGATAGCATAAGAAACCTGTACACCCCTTGAGGGTACATGTCAGGAATTTAATGATGAAAAATAATGAATAAATAAATTTGTTTCATTCAGTAGCAGAACTGTAGAAGTGTCCGACTAAGTAAATAATTCAAGTTAAGGTCAAGTTTTTGTTAAAGCAAGACTGACAAAATAAACTTATATAGAAAGAATAAAAGTTTAATCACCTTAAAAACATATATGAGTTCAAGGATTTTTTTTTTTTTTTTTTTTTATGTGGTTCCCATCCATGAAAGGTTATTAGTAAACATATAGCACATTTGTGCCATCGGTGGGCTAAGGATTTTTTTTTCCCAAAAAAATTCCCATTTTTATCAATATATTTTATCAATATATCAATTTATATATATATATATATATATATATATATATATATATATATATATATATATATATATATATATATATATATTTGTAATTTTTTTATTCATTTTTATATAGTCCAGAAATCCTGCTCTTGAGGCCAAATATTGAACCTTCTCAAGCCATTTCAGGCCTCCAATAAGCAAGACAGTGGGCTCATGTCCATGGGTTCAATGCCCATGGTGAGATTTGAGCCCACGACCTGTAGATGGAGAGTTGGTGTGCTAACCACTCGGCCAACCAGGCCAGATGAAGGTATTGTTCTATTTTTTTTTTTTTTAAATCTAGATAATGCAGAATATGTACCTATTTGTGGTACATATGAAGTAGTACAATATGTACCACAAATAGCATTATAGATACATTTCAGATTAGAATTCTAAAACCCATAAAAATCTTTAAAAAAAAAAACTCCCTGTTGCTATATACAGCAAGATATTATGCCCAATATTGAAAAATATGGTTGCAAAATGTAGTTATTTTCTAAAAAAAAATAATTACTATTTAAGAATTAATAAAAGTTTATTAAGCTTAAAATAATTTTCAACCTGCATCATCAGAGCAGTTTATATTAGAAATCTCATTTCATTATCTTCTTGAAGTTGTTTCGACTTAAGTAAATCAACTGTAAATCAAATTTGCATACTTTTGTTTACCTTATCAATTGTAAATTAGTTTACAGTTTATCTACTTAAGTTGATCTGACCTATTATCTCATCTTATTATCTTTCTCTGAATTATTTTCACTTAAGTGGATTGATAGTAAACTGGTTTATACTTAATCAGACCTACTTATCTTGTTATCTAATGGCCAGGCTATCTGTAGATGCATATATGCATTCAAGAATTATCAGACCTACTTATCTTGTTATCTAATGGTCAGGCTATCTGTAGATGCATATATGCATTCAAGAATTGGTTTTCCTGCTTTGATGGAGAGAAAACTCAATTTTACTACAATAAAAATCCTACCTATTAAGTGCTTTTGAAAAAAACCTAATAAAGTTCTTCCCATTACAATGACTAGTGATCATTCACAGCCACTGTAATGCCTTAGTTAGGGATCCCAGATACATTGGAAAAAAATACGGGACACTTATGACTGAGGGTGAAAGTTTAGTATGTACATCCATCACATATGCCAGTCTTACAAAATGATTCTAACTTTCCAAGTGTGTGCGTGGTAAGGTTTGCTATGCACACACACACTTTACCAAGTATAAGTAAACAAATAGTAAATCAAAACGCTAAACAAGCCACCACAAACTCCACGTTATCTGTCTCGCCCAATTTAGTAGATTTTTTTAAAAACGGAAATTGAGTTTTTAAAGCGTCTGTGTATAATCACAGTTCCTTTTCGGCATTTTCAACATTCAATAGGGCCACAGTAGAAATGAAAAACCATACATTTTAACAGCAGAAGTACAGTAATTAATACTCTGCAAGCACCAACATGTTTCTCTTAGAGCAAGCCTCTAAAATGGTGTGGGTCAAGCAGACCGTTCCGTGCTATTTAAAGCTGAGCCAATATCATCGCACATGCACATGCGCACTGTTCTAATGAACTTATCATTGTTGCAGTGTTGCCATCACTCGCCTTGAGAAAATAACAATGCATCTACAGTTCCCCGTAATGACGGAGAGCGATGTTTGTAACAGAATAGAAATTGTAACTCATCGATTTTGTTATTCAGTCTTGAACTCTAAAATACGAGACAAAAAGCTGTCCCGAAGAGTTTTCTCAGGACAACGGGACGCATTAGCCAAAAAGGGAAAGATCCCGTATTTTACGGGACGTCTGGGATCCCTAGCCTTAGTACAGAAGAATACGAGTTTCAACTGTGAACTCTTCAATTTTTGCATACTATTGTTTACCTTAATTGTATAAAAGCAGTTCTTCCTTAGCGAATCTCCAAAATATGAGGGTTGTTTGAAAAGTTTGGTAAATTTCCAACAGACAGCGACACATCTGGTTCATTCAGACCAGTGTCAGCACGCATCATCTTTTTCATGACCCCTGGCAAAATTTTAGCCACATGTGACATGTAGTTCTCATTTGGCAAACATTTAAAATGACCATGTTCACATTTTTCATAAAAATGAAGAACGAGTTTCATGCAGTGATAAAACACTTTTATTTGAAGAAGTGGACAGCCACACAGATCAAAGCTGAGTTAGATGCAGTTCATGGGGACTCTGCACCAGCATTGAAGACTATTTATTTTTGGATAAATGAGTTTAAACATGGTCGTTAGTCCATTGAAGATGAAGTGCGCTCCAGACACCCAACTGAGGTCACTACGAAGGAAATGATTGACAAAATCCATGGTATCATAATGGAAGACTGCCGAGTGAAAGTGCGTGAGATTGCTGAGATTGTAGGCATCTCAACTGAATGAGTGTATAATATCCTGCATGAAAAATTGCACATGAAAAAGCTGTGTGAACGATGGGTTGTTTGTTAACTGCCAATCAAAAAGGCATGTGAAAAGACATTTCAACGCAGTGTTGCGATGTTTAATCGCAATTCGCAGGATTTGTAACTTGTGACTGTAAACGAAACTTGGATCCACCACTACACACCTGAGTCCAAGCAGCAGTCAAAACAGTGGACAATGCACGGTGAAAGAGCACCAAAAAAAGCAAAGACCATTCTGTCAGCTGGGAAGGTGATGGCCACTGTTTTTTTTGGGGTATTCCTAAGAAATTATCATGATAGACTATTTGGAAAAGGGTAAGACAATAACAGGAGTCTATTATACATTGTTGTTGGACTGTTTAAAAGAAGAACTGAAGAAAAAACGGCCAAGATTGGTGCACAAAAAAGTGCTCTTTCATCAAGAAATGAACCATCCCACACATCAGCTGTCGCAATGACAAAATTACACAAATTGAAGTCAAATTGGTTCCACATCCACCGTATTCTACAGACTTATCCGTGTGACTCTTGTTCCCAAACTTTTGAAAAAATTGGAAACTCGCTGGATCAAATGTGTAGACTTCGATGGAGACTATGTTGAAAAATAAATGTGATTTTTTCCAAAAAAATGTC
Source organism: Typopeltis vanoorti (assembly GCF_054136105.1). Taxonomy (NCBI): domain Eukaryota; kingdom Metazoa; phylum Arthropoda; class Arachnida; order Uropygi; family Thelyphonidae; genus Typopeltis; species Typopeltis vanoorti. The sequence goes on along the minus strand of NC_143550.1, from coordinate 176,724,132 downwards.
TAACTTATTTTTTTTACCAAACTTTTCAAACTACCATCATATTTATTCCATTAAACCTTACAAGTTCAAACCAGCATGCAAGTCAAACTTTTCAAACAATCCTCTTATATCTTCAAAATCTAAATTATTTTAGGTTTGTAATTACAAACCTAAAAATCCCTCTCCCTTTTCCTTTCCACTTTAGTTTATAAAAATAAACAGCTAAAGGCTTCATTCTGGCAGGATCAAATTATCTAAAGAAGGATAAAATAACCATTTAAGTTTCAAAGTCAGATTTAAACTTTCCTGAGAACTTATGAGAATATAACCTTCGGGATGAGGGCTGCCTTGGTTTGCACTAAAGATTTGAACAACTCAGCTCAACAGCCCATACATTACCTTTTATTAGTATGATTTAGCTTCACCAACCCTGTTTTGAACTGTTTAGTTCTCACCAGAAACAAAGAAGAAACCTAAGAGGACAAAAGTTTTCGTCTGACCATAGTGATTATGTCACGTCAGTTATATTTTTCATAAATGAACTCTCAATAGATTTAAAAAAAAAAAATCAGCTAATGCCTTTTATTCCCTATAAGGGAACAGGCAAGGCCTTTCAATCCTACCTAGCTTTTGGAGACTGAGTAGGCAGTTCAATCTCCACAAATAGCCAATCAGAGATAGGTGACCTATGTCCATCACTAATTATAGGCAGCACCAATACATATAAATTACCAAAAATACAGCAAAAGCTTTATTCTGGCAGGATCATTTAACTTCCAAAGCCAAATTTACACTTTCCTGAAAGATTATGAAAATAACCTTCAGCATGAGAGCTGACTTGGTTTACACCACTTAGTTTGATCTCCGATGAGAACCAAACAGTTAGAAACAGCTGTCAGGCCAGTGAAACCTAATCACATTAATAAAAGCTGAATACATGGGCTTGCAGGCTGAGTTCAGGTTATATGAAGGCTATATTCTCAAACTCTCAGGGAAAATCTAAATCTGGCTTTGGAAATCAAATGGATATATTATATTCTTCGCTTAGATTACAACAATTTAGCACTTTCAGTACATGATAAATCTCGCTTTCATCTGGTACCTTCTGGTAAAAAAAAAAAATAATGCCTCCAATGCCCCTTGTGTTTAATAAAACTGAAGGAAAAAAATCATCATAATTGCTATTATTGAAAATAACAAAAAACATCGTATTTTAATTAATCATTTAATCACTCTATGCTTTAACACCTACCTGGATTACTGTTGGTGGTTCGGCAAATTGACGACGGAATTTCTACATAAAGAAATAATAAAAACTAAATATATCTTTACAAAACAACTGCATGCTGAAGATCAAACACAGATCAAACTAATCTGTAAATTTCAGATTTCTATGAACAAAATATAACATTCACAAGTTATGCTCTTCTTAATCAAATAAGGACTCTTAAACAATCAACAAGTTTAGAAGACAATGGTTTTGGATCAGGGGTCTGTCCAAATTACAGACACCGAAATGCAGCTAGTCCAGAAAGTAAAGGAAAACTAATTACAGTTATATACTACTGTCATTTAGAGACTACAAAAATACAGGAGAAATTATCAACACAGTTTGGCCCTCAGGTTTTACAGGGAATAATCTTCTCCACATTATTCACTAGCTGACATCCCCCCATCACCCCCCCAAAAGTATTAAAAAACTCAACGTAATGCTTTTCTGACATTTCCAAATTATTCAACCAGATCAGACACAGAGACATTCTTTGGACTTTTACAAATTGGGTGACTAGTTTTCATTTATACAACTCAAAGCATATCTTGGCATTCTTCCTGTATATCTGGCATCCAAAGTTATAGCATATATATGAAATATCAGTCTGCTTTGGTTATGTACTGTAAACATAATTTGGTTTTAAATAATTTCACTATTACAAAAGATTTGATTGAAATTGAAATATTTTAATAGAAATACTAAAATTCATTAAATGCTGTTTAGCCATTGCAGACATCACAATCTGTTAGCATCACTGCATTAATAAAAAGGATTTGAGCAAAACAAAAATTTTGTGCATACATTCTACTGTATATCCTAAATAAAGTACACTCCTTATTCTTGTTGAGAGGCTTATACGCTGGTTAAACATGATAACTAATATTTAAGGAATTCACAGCGTATACTAGAAATATAGATTAAATAAACTTTAATATATACTTTCCGATATTTCGGCGAACGTCACGTTGCCATCTTCTTGGGAACTTACTACAAAGACACGTGCACACAAGTACTAATAACAGCAAATGAGACTGAAGCTAGGAAGCTAGTGTTTCCTAAAGTCCTGATGGTGCCCCCTGGCGGGCTATATTGGTAGTTTTTGGCCTTTGGGCTGAAGTTCTTCTGATAAAAGTTTCCCAAATTTGGGGCAGTTTCATGCATCCAAATTTGTTGAGGTTTGGCATGTTCCTAAGGGCCGAGGCTGATTCCATGAATAGTCTTTCATACTTGAACTTGCTGCGGTGTATTACTGTGGCCTTCTTCCATCTTATTCTGTGGCGAGTATCCAGAGCGTGGTCTGCAAGCCCAGAGTGGCTGTACTGGTGAAATCGGATGTAATCCTTGTGTTCTGAGATTCTGATATTTGCTGTCCTGCCTGTTTGGCCAAAGTAGGATAGTTTACAGCTGCAAGGGACCTGGTATACACCAGGTAGGTCTACCAACAGACTAAAACCCTATAACTCTAGACCCCCCCCCCGCATATATGGGCTCACAAAAATACACAAAGAAAATGTGCCATTACGTCCCATAGTGGATGGCATTGATTCCCCCACTTACAAACTAGCCAAGCATTTATTTTTTTGGCCACATGGCCCGGATTCACTCCTCTCCTTCCTAACACACTTGAACAACCAACACCCTAGAATCAAATTCACCCTGGAAAAAGAGGAAAACAATAACCTCCCCTTCCTAGACACACTAGTCACCCGCCAACCTGATGGAACCTTGGTTTTCTCAGTTCATAGAAAACCCACCCATACAGGCAGATACATTCACCAACAATCCCACCACCCCCCCTCACAACAATATGGAGTTATTAAAACATTATTCAACAGGGCAAAAATAATCTGTTCTAATGATCAAGCACTAACCACTGAACTAAATCACATCCGTGACACTTTCTCAGCCAACGGCTACCCCTCCAAAAAATCCAAAAAATACTTAACCCAGTTATCCACAACCCACCACCCCCTCCCCTTCACAAAAAAGATTACTCTAAATCTATCACTATTCCCTACATCAGAGGCACCTCGGAAAAAATCAATAAAATCCTAAAAAAACATGACTTGACCACTTGTTACAGACCACATAGAAAACTGGCATCCCTTATCCGCTCCACCAAAGACCAACCACTTCCCCTAGACCTACCTGGTGTATACCAGGTCCCTTGCAGCTGAAAACTATCCTACTTTGGCCAAACAGGCAGGACAGCAAATATCAGAATCTCAGAACACAAGGATTACATCCGATTTCACCAGTACAGCCACTCTGGGCTTGCAGACCACGCTCTGGATACTCGCTACAGAATAAGATGGAAGAAGGCCACAGTAATACACCGCAGCAAGTTCAAGTATGAAAGACTATTCATGGAATCAGCCTCGGCCCTTAGGAACATGCCAAACCTCAACAAATTTGGATGCATGAAACTGCCCCAAATTTGGGAAACTTTTATCAGAAGAACTTCAGCCCAAAGGCCAAGAACTACCAATATAGCCCGCCAGGGGGAACCATCAGGACTTTAGGAAACGCTAGCTTCCTAGCTTCAGTCTCATTTGCTGTTATTAGTACTTGTGTGCACGTGTCTTTGTAGTAAGTTCCCAAGAAGATGGCAACGTGACGTTCGCCGAAATATCGGAAAGTATATATTAAAGTTTATTTAATCTATATTTCTAGTATACGCTGTCAATTCCTTAAATATTAGTTATAAAGTACACTCCATCCAGCTAAAGCATCACATTTATCCCCATATTATCATTTGAAATGTTCTCTCTCCCCCATTTTCCCCCCTTTCCAAATGATCAAATTCAAACAAAAAGTGAAATGGCTAGACAAATTTTTGTAGCCATGAAGACTATTTCAATTCTAGTAAAATCTATGTAACTAAGGTAAAGGCAGATCGAGAAAATAAATCTAAAAGATTTCTGTACATTGAACTTACACTGAAGTGAACTTAGAACAAAATATATCTTTTGATTGTAAGGTTTTGTGAAAATCTTGCCTAAAAGAATACATACTCTCTCTGTCTGTGTGTGTGTGCGCACGCGCGACAAAAATATTAAAAATTAGATTTACACAAGAAATTAAGCATATTTTTCTTCATTAACTTGAAGGCAAAATATAATTTAACTGCCAATGAACTCTTTTAATGATACCAAATTCAAATTTTTAGTAAGTAAATAACCAGCAGTCACCATATCATGCAAAACCCACTCGACATGTAAAAAATCCACTGATCCAACATCCATTTTTTTTTAAATAATATGTCCTAATAAGTCAATAGAAGTTTCATCAAGTGATTAATGATGCTGCATCTGAGTTTTCTTGAAAACATTTTTATAATTTTTTTTTTTATTACATAGACATAATATAATATTTTGTCCAGTCTGCTCCTAGTAAGTACTTGGCAAAACTTACTCACAAGGGATAAGCAAATGAGTGCATGTGTTGGGCCCTGTAAAGAACTAATGTACTATTTTTATTTTAAATTTAAATTACACATTTTATAAAATATAATACGCACAACACAACATTTAAAGTTTTCTTTTTTTTTTCCCCCTTGGTTGTCTGGAGGCTTGTAGCATCTTTTGCAGTGCTGAATAGAAGAAAGACTGCTATAGTTTTGCTTCTAGTCACAGACTAGTTCAACTTTTTTTCTTAAGCAATTTTTTTAGTTTATTCTTCAGTCTATCTTTGGCAAAAGCATTGCAACTTTTTTTCTGCCAGAAATCCAGAAACATGAAATGTAGCAGTTGTGCGATATCTTAAATAACTCATAAATATACAAATCATCAGAAGTGTTAGAACTAAAAGATGTGAAACTCATTACAGAAGTTATTTACTTATGAATTTATTCAACGCATCTTAATATGATTTTTATGCAAATTTTTATCTCACCCATGAAAGGCTGTTAGCCTATATAGTACATTAGTATTAGTATTTATGGGAGGAAAACTCTGCTCCGGAGACCAAACATGGAGCTTTTTTTCCCAAGCAACTGCAGGCCTCCAATAAATAGAATGGCAGCTTCATATCAAGAAAAAAAAAGTTCATCTACCACCAATATTCAAAAAACATCCATGATCACAGCAGGATTTAAATCCACAGCCTGTTGGTTGGAAAGCAGAAATGCCAATGATTCTTCCAACCAGGCTGTAAATAAAAGTAATTATGGAGTTAACTTTAACATAAACTTACTAGGGCTATAAACACACAAATATACAAAATATACATAATCATATAAAAGGATGAAGGATACTTAAGTCAAAGTCTCATATTAAGTGAAATCCCACACACACACATGATAGAACTAGACTACAATGAAGGTTACTATCAAATGCAATACAATAGCCTTCATGATGTATCCCATGCCAACAGCACCAAGATACAAATGGAACTAACATAAAAGAGGATAGCCAGCAGAGGATTTTTAAAAACATCATGTCAACATAAATGATGTTACCAAGATCACCCACAGGTGAGGTACTAAATAATAACTGAGACATAACAGACTATGGTGATTAAGGAAAGAAAGGAGTAGCTACTGTCTTACATAGTAAACAGAAAATTTCTTGCATGACAGCTAATTTCAAGTAAAGTGATGCGAGTAAAAAAATTGGTCAACCATTGCCAAGAACGGAGAAAGGTGGAAAGAACTGGAGGAGGAGGCCTTCGTCTAGCAGTGGACAGAAAATGGCTGAAAAGAAGATGATGTAAATTTGAAAATGGGAAACTTAATGATTTAGTTGTGCTTATGGTCCTACAGCATTTTCTTTCTAGAAAAAAGAAAAATATTTTAAGCCATTAAAGACAGCAGACATTTAGTTCTTGTGGCACACCTTAACAGCATAGCAGGACATAATCCTTAACTTTATCAAACATATGAAAAAACTCATTAGGGTTTAAACACACAAATATACAAAATATACATAATATCAAAAAAAAAAAGATGAAAAACACTTAAGTCAAAGCTAAAGATAACTGAAAAAAAACCTCGACACAGGAATGCGAAGAAACGAATGGAGAATATGATCCAATAGTCGTGTTTTACACCCTGGATGGGTTAAATGTGTACCGATATTGTCTAATTTGTAGAGTGAGTGTTACTGTCAGATATCTGAGTGTGGAATACAGTGTTTGGATAAATGTCTAATTGTCTAATTTGTAGAATGAGTGTTACTGTGAGATATCAGAGTGTGGAACACTGTGTTTTGGATAAATTTCTTAGGCAACATTGTCATAAATTCATTATTTTTGTTAGAACACTGATAAAATTTAGCCGACCAAATTTGTCTTTCACCATGTTTTATCATTGTGGTGAAAGGCAAATTATTGCATAGGTTGGCACAGAAGTGTACCATTTTTGAAAAATACAATTCCGTGAATGTAGTACATGTGTGTGGGAAGATGTCGTGGATATTCATGTAGAGGCTGAATAAGAGAAAAGAACTAGTGTGCATATGTATGAAATGCGATATTCTGACAAACCACAAGGCTTACTTAAATATGAGTTGAAACAGTTTAAACAAGAGTAGGGAACATGGCGTCATAATTGCCATGGCAGTTGAAGATTGTACAAATGTTCAGAGTGTGTGGAAGTGATAGCAAGGAAAAGAGTTCAACTGGCAATAAAGCAGGCAATAATGATGTTGAAAAACAGAGTGAAATTAATGATAAAGTGGGCAATAATGACATTGAAAAACAGAGCACAATAAATGTAATGTGGCGAACAGAATTGATGGGTGAACAAGGGAGTGGGAGTGTGACTGACAATAAAATAGGGAGAATGAATGACAGCAAAAAAACAGGATGAAAGATTTGAAAGCAGAGTTGAAAATGAGACAAGATATGAGGTGGATGCAAAGTGAAATGAAAAGAATTGTAAATATGTAAGAAAAGTGAAGAAGATGGAAAAAAGGATGTCAGTATGAAACACCCGCAAGTGGTGTTGTATGGCAATTCAATTATAAGATGTGTTGCAATTATAAGAGGGGTGCTTAAGGGGAAAAGCTGTATAACTGAGAGGAGATCACCACAGGAAAGGAGATAGCCTTTAAAGGAATTTGGAGAATTGACCAGGGCTTCTGACCTAATGTCCAATCCTCACCTTCTCGTGGTGCACCCTGTTAGGTATCTATCTAGATAATGAACGGACAAGGATGGGCTGGCAATTTGGGATTCAGCAAACCAAATTGTATTCTTATTGGCTAAACAAAAATATAAAATGATGGCACAACATGACAGAATTTCATTGTGGCTGGGTCATCGCCTGGTTAAACAAGCTCCCCCCCCCCGTTGTTTTGCCAGGGCAAACAGCAAAACATCAGCTACTGGAGCAAATCTTAAAACACACCCCAACTCAACATAAGCAGTTTCAAGATCGGTACTATCAACATAAGAAGCCTGAATGGCAAAGAAATGGAGCTAGCTGAGAAATTGGATAAGTATCAGATCAACATAATAGGGCTGACTGAAACAAAAAGACAAAAACTGGTGAGATCTTTCTGATCAATAAATACAAAATGTTATATTCAGGCAATGACAATCAAGGAAAAGAAGGAGAAGCCATAGTATTCAACACTAAATATGAGGCTCATCTTCTTGAATGGTAGGCAATTTCGAGTAGAGTGATGTGGGCAAATATCAGAATGGAGAACTGGGCAATGAGACTTATTTGTGCCTATGGTCCCATAGAAGGTTCTACTAAGGTAGAAGTGGGAGAATTTTTTTGAGGCTTTAGAAAAAAGCAACTGACAGAATGAAAAACGAAAAGTTGGTCCTTGTTGGGGATCTGAATAGCAGAGTAGGAAATCATTGTCAGACATACAAAAATATTTTGGGAAAATATGGAGAAAAGAGCAAAGCCAATAATAATGGCAAATACCTGTTGGACTTCTGCCAAGGACATGGACTGGTTATTACTTACACAATGTTTCAACATAAAAATGTGCACAAATTCACATGGAGAGAAGAGGGAAGGAATAAGAAAAGTCTCATTGACTATGTTATTGTTGATAGTGATGTTTTCTCCCTGGTGCAAGACACCATGTAGAAAAAGTGATCACCATTTAGTCTTGAGCAGGATAAAACTGAATTTCATATTGAAAAGAAGAACATGTAAGAAAGTTTTGAAGCGAATAAAAGTTGAATAGCTCTCAGATATGAACTGTAGACTAAAATACACAAATAAAAAAATGAAAGGGTTTGAGAAAAGGAACCAAACCTTGGAGATTCAGCGGCAAGTCCTGAAGAAAACGCTGATTGATTCAGCAGCAAGAGAGGCATGTGGTGAGGTTGTCTGCAAGGATAAAAAAATCAGAACTCCATGGTGGACACAAGAAGTTAAAAGAGGCAGTGAAGGAAAAGAAGAAGAAAGCCTATCAAAAGTTCCTGGCAAATAAGTCAGCTTGTGCTCTTAGAGAATACAGAGACAAATGTAATAAAGCTAAGCAGTGTGTAAAACTAGCTAAACAAAAGTCATGGGAAGACTTTGGTAAGAACATAGAAATTAAATATCAAGAATGCACAAGATATTCTAGAGGTTGAAGAATCTCAGAAATGGAGGAAAGAGTGCTGTAAAAGGAATTACAGATGATAAAGGTGACATGAAAACTGGAGAAAAAGATATCCTTGAAGTATGGAGTAATGACTTCAACAAATTGCCAAATGAAACAAGCAGTGATAGCACAGTGGTAAAAAACACTCAACAGGCATGCAGTCAGGAATACATATTTATACCTGAAGTAGAAAAAGTCAAAGGCCTGAAATGTGGAAAAGGAGCAAGAGCAGATGATATTCAACCAGAAATGCTGAAGTATAGAGGTATAAATGTCTTACAGTGGCTTCACTGAATAGTTCAGAAGGCCTGGCCAGAGGGACAAATTTCAGATAATTGGAGTAGAGTTTTCATAGTACTCATATATATAAAAAGGTCACTGAACAATTTCGAAATCAATAAAGGTCGAAACCAGTCTGGGAAGTGAACTTCCCTTAATGCATAGCATTATACATGTCCGCAAGGAGATGTGCTAAATGATGGAATATTAACGCAAGTGATGAGAACTTATACCACCTTTGCCATGAGTTGCCCCAGTCCTGAAAATACTTTAGGTGCAAACTTTGTTTTGCTTACACTTGGATAAAGTATCAAAAACCAAATATATAATTGATAACAAAGATCTGTATTTAAGTTTTGAGGAAAGGTATATGACAAGTTTCCAAAAGAGAAGCTATTGAAAATGCAACAGTTATATGGTGTCAATGGGGTATTATATCAAGCAATACTGAGTCCTTATTTCAGTTCTAAGTTAGCAGTTAGAATTGAAGTACAGAAGGATGGTTGAATGTTAAATCTGATGTCTGACAAAAATGTACATTATCCCCTCTGTTATTCGTTATCTATATGGATCACATTATGAAGGAAAGTGGTATTAAACCTGATATCAGAATTGTTGATGTTAATGTCAGCTCTTTGCTTTATGCATTATACCTCTAAATAAATCTGCGACAAGTCTGCACGATTTCCTGACTAAATTGAATAACTGTTGTAACAGATATTGTATGAAGGTCAGCAATAACAAGACAAAGAAAATAAGCAGAAGCATTGAAAATATCAACTGCATTGTGAATGGAGAACGTATAGAACAAGTAGCTCTAAATCGTGCCTAAGTAGCTGAAACATTTCAGCTACTTAGGCACAATTTTTATTGAAGATGTAAATATAGAAATAGACAACAGAATCAAAGCTGGTATGGTAGGAAGTCAACTGAATAAATTTATATGGAATAAGAGAGAAATTAGTCAAAACACTAAATTAGCTATACAAGACAGTGTTAAAATTAGTTAAAAACACTAAATTAGTATACAAGACAGTGTTTAAACCAATTTTAACTTATGGATCTAAGAGCTGAGTTAGAAATAAAACACTTCACCAAAGACTAGAGACCACAGATATGAGTCCTGAGAAAGATTAGGGGTGTGAACAGATGTATCAATGGCAATATCATATTAAAAACAAGGATATTAAGAAAGAACTTGACATTGTCAGCATCCAGGAATGTTAGCAGAGCTAATCTCAGGTGGTATGGTCACTTAAACAGAATGGGCAAGGAATAGCAAAAGAAGTGTTCTCTGCCAGATTGGCAGGAAAAAGACTGACAGGAAGACCAAGATGTAGGTGGATTGATATGGTAGAAAGTGCCTTAGAAGACAGAAATATAAGATCTGATAACATTGGAGTCTTGACAGGTAACAGACTGATTTGGGGGAAAACTGTAGATATGAAGTAATGATGTAAATTTTCTATGTAGTACTATCATATCCTGTACACCCCTTGAGGGTATATATCAGGAATTTGGTGATAATGATGAGGTGTTGGATATGAGGTGTAGGCAAGCAGAGGAGTTAGTAGTGATAGTAGGGACAAATGACTTGACTGGGAACAAGGAAAGTGACATCGGATATCAGGAGGTTGTTGAGAAGGATAAAAGATAACAGTGTAATAGGAAAGGTAGTCAATGTGTTGCCCAGGTATGACAGTGATGAGATGAGGCAGAGAGCAAAAGTTATTAATGATATGTTAGCAGAAATGTCTGAAGAGAAAGGAGTGTGGTTTGAATTTGTGGAATAAGTTAAAAGGAAGAATTGAACTGTATAAGAGTGACAGAATGCATGTGAATGGTTTTGGTGTAAGTCATTTGTTAAGAAAGAGACTGATACTTGAAGGGAGAGTAATGAGTGCAGAGAATGAATCTGAGCAAGCACAAAGTGATGTGAAAGAGCAGGAGAGTAAGGAAGAAGAGACTGAAATGATGCTTATGAATGAAGAAGTGGGTAGCATGAATGTATAGAATGAGAGAACAAGTATGCAAGACAAACATGGAGACTCAGGGTGGACAGGGGAACACAGCATGAGAAAGGTTGATGCTCCAAGAGGATGTGAATGCATGCGTAGACAAAAAGGGAAGGAGACGACCTGGGATGTAGGGAAAACAGTTGGATTTCAAGAAGGTTCTACGATGAGTAAGGAGAAAAAGAAATGGTTTGAGGAAGGTATGGAGAAGTCACATCTAATAAGAGTTATCTGTGAAACTTGTTATAGATCCAGGAATGCTAGAAATATCAGAAACAAGGGAAATGAAATGGTTGCTTGACTGAGTTCATTCACCCAAAAATTATTGAAATAAGTGAGACATAGTTGGATGACATCCTGACAGGAATAGAGATGGAGGGGTAGAATGTATTTCGTGAAGATGAAAAGGATAAAAAGGGAGGTGGACTGCTATTGATAATAGAAAGAGAGTTATGTCCATACAAGCTAGAGATACAAGGGAGAAATAGCGGTAGCGGTTTTCAGGCAGTATGGTGTGCGATATAGGAGAATAAAATGAAATAGTTCATTGGATGTTGCTATAGATGTGGTAATATGGAGGGTAGTGATCAGGAAATGTATAAGCAAATTAACAAAGCAAATGGGAAAAGGGTGATCATTATAGACAATATAAATTGAGATGACAAGATAGCAACCAGAAGTAAAGCAAATGAGTGCGTTTTTGAGGGAAAACTACATAAGGCAGTATGTAACAGAGGTTACACAAGGATTTGGAGATTTGATCATCTCATCAGCAGATATTATACAAAATCCTAGCTGATATCCCATCTAATCCCACAGCTGTATTTACATTGAGATTCTGCAATATCGTAAGGACCTCCTATTCATCCACCTCTGTTTCCACATTAGTGTCTGTCACATAGGTTAAAAGTAGTAACCTCACTTGGAAGAATGAGGTGTCAAATCACCCTCCAGTTGGTGAGTGTGACCATGAAGTGATTATCAACCATATGTGGAATGAGATAGCCTGCAGCTGTAACATGGAATGAGGAGTTGGATGGAAAGGAGAGATCAATGCTGCTGCTGCTGCTTGGGAAATATTCAAGAACTATCTAGTAGAAGCAATGTCTAAATGCATTCCAAAGGTCAGAAGGTTAAATAAGGTAGGTATGGAATGGATGAAATGAAGAGATTAAGCATGTAATACAGAGAAAAAAAAAGGTTTATGGAGGCAACATAGGAGAAGTGGTAATCAACTCCATGAGGAATACAAAGAACAGGCAAGGAAGGTGACTCAGTAAGGATAGCAACAGTTCAGTATCAGCAGCAGTTAGCTAATGAAGCCAAAAAAATGCTAAGAAATTCTTTCTATATGTAGCCAGCAAAAAAAAGAATGATTATGGCAGGATGACATTGATTGGAGAAAATGGTATAAAGGACAACTGCTGCAGGATATAGTTGAGACATTTAATAATTCATAAAGGTCTTTCATCCTTGTGAATGTAACATCATGGAGAGTTTGAGATGAACTGTGAGTGAGGAAAAGGTATATGGGGGAATTAAGCAAACTTGGTGTTGATAAGGGTGTGGGACTTGACAATATATCACTACATATCTTGAAGGAATGTGCCAGGGAATTGACAACTGCCTTGACATATTTGTTTAATATGAGTCTTACACTAGATCAAGTTCCAAAGGAGTGGAAGGAAGGAAGGAAAGATTGTACAGCTTCATAAAGGAGTTAACAGAACAAGCATCAAATTATAAGACAATATGTGTGCATCATGTGTTGTGGTTAAAGTGTTGGAGATGTTGGTGAGAATCAAGAGCCAGAATTGGGTTGATGACAATGGTATTATCTTTGATGGACAGCAAGGATTTACTAAAGGGAAGTCATGTTTTAGTAATCTACTTGCTTATTATAATAAGGTGACAGCTGCATTGGATGAGAGAGATGGATACACAGTAGTATACTTAGACTTTGCAAACACTTTTGATAAATTACCACATGATAAGCTGATAGTCAAACTAGAGTGAATAGGGTTTTATATTAGATTATTGCATTAGATTGGAGATGGGCTGCCCAATAGGTATCAACAAGTTGTGTATGCAGGAGCAATATTCCAAAATAGGAAAGTCACTAGTGGCATGCCTCAAGGATCTGTTTTAGAGCTATTGCTGTTTAACCTGTATGTTAAAGATACTGGGGAAGATTTCAATGGGGATATTCAGTTATTTGTAGATGATGCAAAATTGGGAAGAAATGAGGAGTAGAACAGATGTTGTGGCCTTACAAGAAGACTTGAATAGACTGAATGAATAGGCACAGGAATGGGAATACCAGTTCAATGTTGCAAAATGCAAAGAAATTTGGAAAACAAAGATGGGATGTAGAATTTACTCTTGGTGGCGATGTATTTGGAGGTGGAGAAAATAAGAGATCCTGCAGTGTGTCCTCTAAAATTTAGAGGACACACTGCCAAATTTGTGAGGATAACACAACGAATTCTGGTAATGATCGAGGACACTGACTTCTGGTTCCATTATACGAGGGCTGTTCATTAAGTAATAAGACTAATTTTATTGTCGCAAAACCACTCATCACAATATTAATTTCTTTGGAATAAAGAAATGTTGCTGTCTGTATTAACAAGAGGTTGATAGATGGCATATACGGGCTGATGTGCCAGAGTGTCACGTGACTAAATGCAAGCTTGTTTCACCGCACCTATGAACCTCGACCAGTCGTTGGAATGGAAGCATCCTTGGAACAGCGTTATGCGATTAAATTTTGTGTGCATTTGCAAAAATCGGCATCGGACACTTTTAACATGATACGCGAAGCTTTCCACGATGAAGCAATGTCGAGGGCAAGTGTTTTTCGCTGGCATAAAACTTTTAAGGAAGGAAGGCAAAATGTGGAAGATCTTGAACGTGAGGGAAGACCTTCAACGTCCATTACAGAGACAATGATCAACACAGCAGCGATTATCATCAAGGAGGATTGCAGAATTACAGTACGCCAGCTGCATGTTGTCCTGAATATTTCTGTGGGAAGTGTTCACTCATTTGGGACTGAAACATGTTTGCGCCCGATGGATTCCCAAACTCTTGACACCGGAGCAAATGCAGCATCTAGTGGATGTGTGCACAGAATGGAAAGAAAGACTGGCACAAAAAGACGACAACTTCTTAAGCTTGTCTGATGCAGATTTTTGCAAACGCACACAAAATTTAATCGCTCGTAGGCGCACCAAAACAAACTTGCTTTTAGTCACGTGACACTCTGGCACATCAGCCTGTATATGCCATCTATCAACCTCTTTTGTTAATACAGACAGCAACATTTCTTTATTCCAAAGAAATTAATATTGTGATGAGTGGTTTTGCAACAATAAAATTAGCCTTATTACTTATTGAACAGCCTACGTATAAGGCTCTGATTAGGCCACATATGAGCTACTGATACACAGATTCGGTAATCTGGTTTTTTCAAAAGGATGAAGAGATGTTGGAGAGGGTCCAGAGGTGATTGACTAAAATAGTTTGTGATCCCTGGAATGTTGAATATGAAGAAAAGTTGAGACAATGCAATTTGCAGAGTCTAGTGGATAGGAGGAAGAGGGGTGATATGATAGATGTAAAAATTGGTAAAGGGTTGTTATAGGATTAACAGTGAAAAGGTTTTTCATAAAATGGTGGAAGATGTAGGGAGAATAAGAGGTCATCTCTGAAAGCTGTATTAGGAAGGTGTGAGCAAGGGAATGAGAAACAGGTTTTTTTGCATGGAGTGTTGTGAATGATTGGAATGCACTGCCTGAGAGTGTGATGCCTGCAGAGAATCTGAATGTGTTTAAGAGATGGTATGATGAGCTGTGTGTATGACAAAAGGGACCTCCTAGATGAGTATGTGACTCCATGAGGTCTTAGAATAATAATAATCCCAGATATATGTTTTGAACAAAAATACAACAAAGAGCAAAGATATTAATAACAATTACCTGCTAGATGATGGCATAGACAAGTGTTACTTCTTCAAGTGCCATCTCTATCGGAAATCAGTGACCACCTTGGAAAATTTTGAGCACTCCTCAGCCACTCTGAACAGTCCCTCAAAGCTCATGCCAGTCCACTGTCTGATGTCTGCCAGCCAAGATTTTCTTCATCTTCCTTGTCCTCCTCTTCCATTAATCTTCCTTTTTATAATCAATTGAAATATCTTATTTTCATTATGAAGTAGGTGACCAAGATATGCAGTTTTTCTTCTTTTTAAGGTATTTAAAAGTTCACATGATTTCTCCATTTGTTCCAGTACTTCTTGATTAGATGTTATTGCTGTGAATAGGATTTTTATCATTCATCTGTATAACCACATCTCAAAGGCTTCAAGTTTTTTTGTTTTTTTTTTAAAGCGATGTTGTCTTCAAGGCACAAGTTTCTGCACTACAATAGTACAGACCGTACATAGCATTTAACCATGCATACTCTAAGCTCTAAATTGAAATTGGGGTTACACAATGTTGATTTCATCAGGAGAAGTTATTTTCATTATTTCAATTCTAACTTTCATTTCCATTTCTGGACTGAATTCATTTAACCACCATCCAAGATATTTAAATTTTGATACTATTTGTTTCCTATTTAAAGAAAGTGCTGATTTAAGTATGTTTCTTGCTTATGATCATGAATTTAGTTTTGGTGATATTTATTCTTAATCCCATTTTTTCACTCTTTGTTCACTAGTTCGAGAAGATTTTGAAGATCCTGAATATTGTAAGCCAAGAGAGCGTGTGTCATCAGCATATCAGATGTTATTGGTGATTTCACTATTTACATTAATCCCTTCCTCTGTTCCTTTTAAGATTTTTTGAAATATGACTTCTGAGCATATGTTAAAAAGGAGAGGCAACAGCACATATCCTCGTTTGATGTTAAGTGGTTACTAACACTTAACATCAAACATAAATAAATTCACAGTGTGATGACGTGAATTTATTTATGTTTGATGACGAACTGAACAGACAAAATAATGCAGGTGAGTTCTATAATTTCAACTCTTTAAATATACTAGAAGACAAAGTCTTACTGATTATATTACTATTGATAATCATCTTGGCACTGTTTAAGGATTAAAAATATACAAAGGAATGAAACAGAAAATGAGAATCCTTTTGTTTTGAACAGGATAAAAACAAATACACAGTTTCTTTATAAATTTTGGTATACATTTATTTTTAAAGTTGAGAAGGCTTCAGAGATAAACAGTGTACACAAATAAACCTCCTATAAACATTTTATAGGAGGTTCAAAAGTTTTTTTCAACTGCATACATCCATAAATTTTTACCTATTGTTTTGGAGAGACCTCTAATATACATGACTTATATATATATTAGATAAATATGGCTTTGCTGAAATCGTTGTTTTGGTGCGTTACTTTTCTGTTCAGTAAAATACTCTTATCTAATTATTTTATTAGATAATAAATTTTAATAGATAAATTTTAATATTTTAATAGATAATAAGATAATTATATCTTATTATCTATTAAAATTATCTTAATTTAATTATATCAATTTCTTAAAAAGTGGATCAAATTAAATGTAGTTCTGTTTTGAGTTCTTTTTCACTGGAGCAAATTGTTACTGCTCTCTTTTTTGAGGATATTTATTATCCCTAGTTTGTGCTGGGTGGTGATTGACCTCTTTATGTATATAGTGAGTAAGTGTAAATGAGCAACAAACACAGAATAAAAGAAAACTCAACAAGTGTATTCCAAGAACAGTAAGATTCGTTTTTTTTTTTTTTTTTACTTCCATCATGAATTGTATGAACTATACAAAAAATAGAGGATACCTCTATTTGTTTATAAAATTTGTTCTTCCACAAGAAATTGCCAGAATGGATGGCATTCGATAAATGGAAGAAAAAAAAATTGTAAAGAGACAGGGGATAATGCTATGGTAACCTCTGCTTCTCATAACTGAGTTGTTGACAAAAAATAAAATTTAGTTCACAAAATTTCAACTCATTCTAGTATACTCAACTTGCCTAACATCACTGAAACCTGAAATAATTATCTGCAGTGAAAATCCACTAAGTTAGCAAGAAACTTTGTTCCAGTTTTGTCACAAGTAGTTCCATGTTTTTGTGACAAATGAACTGCTCAAAACTAACTGTTCACAGTATCTGATAGTCATAACACACAGCACAATCTCAGAATTACATTTAGCCAAGTGATGATATCAAGAAAGCGTAATATTCAATGATAAGAACAGCTGATGTACAGAAGCAAAAAGATAGTTGTTACTGCTCAAGGAGAAAAAAGAGAAACTTAAAAAGATTTATTATTAACAGCAGTAGTTCAGCCTTCTGGTTTCTCACCAAGGCTAATGATTTAATTTCTGCCCTTCCATCTCTCTCACATCCTGATGATAAAATACTAATAACTCAAAGATAAGTGATATCTCCGTCACTCTTCTCCAATGTGTTGGGTGGTGACTCAATTCTTATATAAAAAAAACAATGAAAAATTACTTCTCATGGTGCCAATCTTGAACTTTGTTGATGCTGAGTTGGAATTTGTTACCGATTATTACTGACTTAGTGATAATTATTGTACTTATAATCTGAATGAATTGAGAATGAGCATATATATTACATTAAGTACAGCAGAAAATGCACTCATATGACAAAAAAACTAGAACAGAATTGTTGGAATTAATGTTTGAAATGATAATCACCATTCAAATATTAACTATATGACAAATGTGCACTAAGAAAATATACTGCAACTACACCCAGTGACTGATTATATTTATTAAGAAAATCTTATGTCACTATATCTCCAGTATGGAATTTTATTCTTATTAAAGTCAGGTGATCATGAGTGTGAACAAGCCACTTTTTTCTCTCAGAATAATATAGAACTATAGATTAAAAAATGGATTTTTTGTTTGCCTATTTGTAGCTTCTTTGCACACAAAATTTACAAAATTTGCATTTTGAATCAAAAGAAGTAAATTTATAGGATTTCAGAGTATTTATTTTTATTTTTCTTAACATGTCCATTAATCTATGTTATTTCAGACAAAAGCATTAGCAGCAAGAATTTATTCACTACAATGTTTTTGGAAGAGTATATGAATGAGTAAAAGGCTGTTATTTTACTTTTTTTTTTTTTTAATTAATTCTTATAGACATTTTATTAATACAGTTGTAAAAGTATTCCTTTATATTTTTTATAAAATGCTTGAAAAGCAACCCTGTATTTAAGTATGCACACTATTTTTCTTAATAGAAACACATTTCTGCTTCTTCAAGCAATACTCATCTCAGTTTTCCTAATTGTACTCTTTGATTATTTTCATCTCAAATGTGACATTTGTACACAACCAAGTATATAATTTCATGGTATCTTTAATTTATGTACACAACTGTTCTAGTGACTTCATGATAACTGCCTTCCATCACGTTAAATCTCTTCCTCACTAGTGATCCTTTAAGTATGATGGAGATGTTTGTTCTCTAGCCAAATTAGACCACAATTAGTGGCTATATCCTCCCATTGAGGCAATACTTTAAATGCCATTCACATCCACATAATGTCTGGCATTATAAAACTGGCAAGTGGGATTATCTTTGACTTTTACATTTAACATTTACATATCTATGAATCCTGAATATATTTGAAAAAACATCAATACAAACATTAACTATTTGCATTCCTGCAAAAGTGTTCCCAAGTAACTCTACCAGTCACATCGAAGACAGTGATATAAAATTCACCGAAATTGGCTAAGAAGAAACCAAATTTTGAAGTGTTGAAAAGTGAACAGAGAGGACTGCGGTCAACAATGAGCAAAGAACAAAGGACTTTGCCATCTTTACAATCACACCACAAATGCTCAAGGGAAGAAAGGTGAGTCATGAAGTGTATCAAATGCCTGGAGGATTTATCGTTCGATGGAAATCAAATAACCTGCACAAAATGAAGTAGGATTCTACACTTAAGATGTGCTGGCTTTTCAGAAGCACCTTGCAACATAAAACCAATGCAACACACGACGAATGGAAGTGTGTAATCTGCAGGAGGAACAAAGAAACGCACCTAAGATAGCCACCCACAATGCAGCCGATTACACCGGAGGCAAAATCAGATGACGAACTGAACAGACAAAAAAATGCAGGTGAGTTCTATAATTTCAACTCTTTAAATATACTAATAGAAAATGGTCTAGACACTATAAAAGTCAGCTTAGTAGATCATGTGCAAGAACTCTTCGACAAACAGAATGAACAAATAACAAAATAACTAGCGAATATGAAGATTTGGTCAAACAAAATAATTTAGCAGTGATAGAAGTGTTGCAAATGGTAAAAGACATCAAAATCAGCATTAATGCCCTAAATGACAGGCAACACAATTTGATGAAACATCCGAACTCCGTCAAGAACTTCATTCTCTAAAACTACAATACGAACATTTAAATCAGCAACAACATAAAGAAGATCTTATCATAAACGGTCTATATGAAACTGCACCTACAGAAAACCTGAGAGACGTAGTTTTAAAATTAGGCCGTACAATTGACATCCCCCTACAGCTTAATGACATTCAGATCATAAATCGGATTCCTAGGAAGAGCAAAAAACAAGGCTTGTCACGACCTGCACCAGTCATAGTTCGTCTTACAAGCAAGTCCACAAGAGACAATCTCATAAAAGCCAGCAGACAGAAAAAATCAGTTGCTAAGGACTTGTATGCATTGCAAGACGACACACCAATCTTCCTATCTGAATATTTAACACCATTCAACCAGAATCTGTTGTAAAAAGCAAAAAAAGCAAAAACAGAAAAAAATTACCAATTTTTGTGGATGAGATGCCAAGATATTCTTGAGGAAGTCACAAACTTCAAAATCGATACAAATTAAAAACTCAGAAGACATAGAAAAGCTGCCACGGTGGGAAAAAAAAAAGTCTCCTAATTAGTTCAAAAAGAAGACCACAATAAAAATGAATGTGAACCACCAAGAGAGATGCAATAACACCAGAACATACCGGCAATTTCACTTTGATCAGACCTTTCAGATCATTCATTTGACCTCCCAAACATCAGCCTACTTCCAAAACAGCAATCAAATCAATAATAATAAAAAAAACATACATCTAACTGGTGTCATCCTCAGATAAGCTCGTTAAAAAGCTTCGAGGATGCAGCTGAGACATTATATCTCAACTGAAATCAACAGAAAGGGAGGGAAAAAAAATTATTTATTACATTGAAGTGCTGTAGTTACAGCAGTTAAAAACATTAAAAAGCAAAAATCGTAAAATATATATAACTTACTGTTATACTACAAATGCTGTTAACAAAATGTAACCTTATCCAATTGCAAACTATAAATTACCATCCATAGTAACTATTATTAACGCATTTTAGAATACAAAAAATGGAAATATTTGTATGAAATTCACTGTAAAAAAATATATATATATGTAAATATATTTATATATATATATGCAAATACTCTGTAAGATGATAAATAAAATGGTAATGATAAAAAAAAGGGGAGAAAGTCATAAATTAACAAATTTTAAACTGATACACTTAAGTCAAAGAAATTGAAAAAAAAAAAATAAACAGTATCTATATGCATCCTACTGACTTAACATATTTACATCTACCTATGAATCATGAATATATTTGAAAAAAACATCAATACAAACAACAAGATATGCAATAAAGTAACTTACACCACAAAAATACTACACATATATTTACTAATGTACTATGTTAATATTTCCATTTTTATTAGTAGTAGTATATTGCTATAATGCTTAATAGTAATTATATCTGTGATTGCTTATTTATATGTAAGCACATGCAGAAGTTCAATTAACACCAAATTAGCAGGGAAAAAAAACATAACAGAGGAAAAAACAAATATTGAAACATGCTATTAATAAAATGCAAAACTAAGAGAAATCTCATGAAAAAATAAATAATATATTAACGATGCCTTACCAATGCTTCGGTAAGAATATCAGAACGATGATCAGAAGAAAACCGCATTGTATCTGTTTTCTTTCCTTTTTTTATTGTGATAATGAATTCATTTGCAATCTGACTCTTTAGATTTGGAGATATATTAATGAAATCACTATACTGCCACTACAAAATTGTAAAAAAAAAAAATAATAAATAAATAATATATATATTGGCATAATCAAATACAGTTTAACTAAAGAGTTATGTACACTGTTATATTATATACAACACTTGCATTGTAAATGATGGTTTATCACTAGCTTAATTATTCAGAAGTTAAAGATTTTAGGAGGATCAAACATATACAGTAAAAGATTTACTGAAAGTTAAGCAAGATATATTTCATAGTGGAAATAACAGCATGTCATCAGTGTGAAATGAACAAGCAATTCAAATGAGGCAAAATACAAAATAAATACAACAAACCAATGAAGGTAAGTGATGCGAACTAGAGAAGTAATATTAAACAATCAGTCATAATGCTATTTTCAATAACCCTGAGCAAAGTTCACATTTAAGAAATTCTAGTAATGTACTAAAACCTTCTAGTTCAACAGAAGAAAATCAAGCTCTTGATATTCTCTTGAAGATGAAATGATTAATAAGGATTTTGCAATTTGACAGTTAATAGAATAACTATGATTATAGGATAACTATAACATGGTTATAGTTATCCATTTAATGATAACTATAGGTTATAAGATCAGAAGAAATCAAGTAGAGCATTCAGCACATGTGAATGATATTCCTGTCCATGTTAAACTCCTCAGAAGTTCGTGGACAAACTTAAAAAGGTTACTGTACAATTAAGAAAATGCCAACAGAATTGAAAAATATACTTCTCAACAGAACAGTCCTTTAAAATTCAGAAGCCAAATATAAATTTAAGGTTTAACTTAGATCAGAAATCTATAAACAAAGTTACAAAAACTTACTGGCTTTCCTTTATGTAAAATTGAGGAATTAATGTTTGATGAAACAGATTGCTGTTCAAAACTTGATTTAAATTCAGGTTACTTTCCAATTCCTTTAAGAAAAAAGACAGAAAATATTTTACATTTTCTCACAGATGGCAAAAATATCAATTATGCAGAATGCCTCAGGTGCAAGAAATTCTGCTATGTCATTTGAATCTCTAATGAATTCAATCTTAGCTGATTTAGGGAAAAGAGTTCTATTCTTCAAGATAACGACTTCCATGAAAGGAGAAGAGTATTTCAACATTCTCTTTGCAGTAAGTAATTTGGCAGCAGCAAATCTTTCTTTGAAATGATCAAAGTGCAAACTCTTTTTGAAAGAAATTAATTTCAGGCATGAGATTATCAAGGATGAAATAACTCTTTCTGAATTATATATAAAAGCTATTTTCGATTTCCACATACAAAAATTCATCAATTTAAAGTCAAAGCCAAATAACTGGGAGGAGACCTCCACATCACCTTTCAGGAATACAGAGAACCAACTGGTGCGTCTGACCTATTCGTTTGTTCAGCACCTACTGATTAGGTACTGAACAAAGGAGGATGGGATGGTAATTTGGGACTTAGCAACTAAATTGTCCTCTATTGGCTTAAACGACAAATGCATATGATCGTACGACATAAGATTTCATGCAAGCTGGGGAATCGCCCAGTTAAACAAGACCCCCTGCTATTTTAGTCAGGGAACCAAACAGTGAAAAGTCAGCTACAGGAGCAAGCTCAAACTCAACATCTAGAAACAGAAAAATAAACCCAAGCTCAGAAGAACTGAAGATAACTATTTATATATGCGAATTAATGGAAATGAAATCAAACCTGCAGAAAAATTGAAAAAGTATCACATGGACATAATTGGCATTACTGAGACAAAGAAGACAAAAAAAAAAAAGGTGAGATCTTACTAAACAATAAGTATAGAATGTTATATTCAGGCAATAATGATCAAGGAAGGGAGGAAAGGAAGGAGTAGCAATAGCATTCAACACCAAACATGAAGACAAACATCTTGATCGGAAGGCAGTTTCAAGTAGTTATGGGGGAAATTTTCAAAATGGGAGAATGAACAATGATTTATTTGTGCCTATGGTCCCACAGAAGATTCTTCTAAGGAAGAAGTGGAGGAGTGTTTTGAGTCATTAGAAGAGGAAGGTGACAGAAAATAGAAAACGTGATCCTTATTGAAGATCTAAACAGCATAGTAGGAAATGAATTCCACCAGGCATATAGGAACATTTTGGAAAAATTTGGAGACAAGAGCAAAGCTAACATTAATAATGGAAAGTATTTGCTGAATTTCTGCTCAGGACATGGACTAGTCATCCCTAACACTATGTTCTGAGCATAATATCACATGGAGAGAAGACACAAGAAATAAGACAGTCATGAATGACAGTGAAGATATCAGCAATCATGCTGGTTCAGAATACAAGAGTGCAGAGGATTTGAAATTGAAAGTGACCATTACTTAGTGCAAGGCAGGATAAAAATGGATATCACATTAAAAAGAGCAGTATGTAAGAAAGTTTTAAACAATTAAAGTTGAGCAGCTTTTACAAGTAAATTATAGATCCAAATATACAAACTTTATAACAAAAAAAAAAAACTAAACCAAAGGTTTGCTTCTTGTTTGAAAACAAGAACCTAAAAATAAAAGTAGCTAAACAAAATCATAGGAAGACTGTTAAGAATATAGAAAACAAATATCAGGAAGGTGGCAAACTGTACTGGAGGCTATTGAAAAACTTATAAATGGAGAAAACATACTGTAAAAGCAATCAATGATGATAAAGGTGATATGAAAACTGAAGATAAGGATATCCTTTATGTCTAGAGCAGCAGTTCTTAACCGGTGTTCCGCGGAAGATGAATAGGTGTTCCGCGAGAAGTTCTGGAATTTGTCATTTTAAATTAATTTGTCAGCACAAATTAATTTAATGATGGTTTAATTGATGTTTAATTATTAATTAAATTATCAGTTATTGATTAATGATAATAAATCAGCTAAATTACCAATTATTCATTCATTTATGCATTACAAAATAACAAGGTGTTCCGTAAAAATTTCAGGATTTGTGAAGTGTTCCGTCGTCGAAAAAGTTTGAGAAACACTGGTCTAGAGTAATTACTTTGAAAGACTTAGATGAAACAGGCAGTAACAGAATTGTACTAAAAATTTTCAAAAGAAATGCAAATAGGAATACATATCAATGCTTGAGGTAGAAAAGCCATCAAAAACTTGAAATGTGGAAAGGCAGCTGAAGTAGATGATATTCAACTAGAAATGCTTAAGTATGAAGGTATAAAAGTTTCGTAGTGGCTATCCTGCATAATTCAGATGGCCTGGTCCGAAGGTTGAATTCCAAATGACTGGAGCAGAGTTTTCATTGTTCCCATCTATAAAAAAAAAAGCAAAAAAAAAAGGGAATAAAGATAATGTGAGAATAACAGGAATTTCTCTGTTGTGTTCCAGGTAAGATTTATGCAAGCATATTTGAAAAGAGGATGAGAAAGATTGTGAAAGAGAAATTAGGAGAACAACAATCTGGATATAGGGCCAAATAGAAATTGCCAAAATCATATTTTCACTTTACGATAAATAATTCAAAAAATCATGGGAATATGACAAGGATCGGTATTTAAGTTTTGCAGATCTGGAAAAGGCATATGACAAGGTGTCCAAAGAAAAGCTTTTCAAAACATTATATGGGGTAAATGGAACATTATACAATACATCATCTATATTTAAGCTGTAAATCAGCAGTTAGAATTGAAAATACAGGGATAAGTACAAGGATACACATTATCTCCACTCTTATTCTTCAGGTATATGGATCACATTATGAAAGAAAGTAACAAACCTGATAATAAAATCATAGATATCAAACTTAGCTCTTTGCTGCATGCAGATGTTGTACTCCTGAACACATCCACTTCAAGTATCCAGTATTCTCCAACTAAATTGCATAACAGCTGCAACAAATTTGACATTAAAATCAGCAATAAAAAGAATGAAACTATGAAATAGGCAAGAACATAGAAAACACCAGTTGTATTCTGGATGGAGAACCTAAAGAAGTAAAATATTTCAGCTATTTAGGCACAGTTTTTAATAAAGATGGCAAATTAAATTTGGAATAATAAACAATGCTGCAATTGTGAAGAGTCGGTTGAATAAGTTTATATGGAATAAGAGAGAAATTATCCAATACCACTCTAGCAGTATACAAAGACAGCATGCAAACCAGTTTTAAGTTATGAATCTGAGAGATGGTTCAGAAATCATTCCTCTTTATAAAGTCTTGACACATCTGGATTACTGTGACCAGGTCTAATCACTTAGGGATGAGGAAGTAGTTCAGAAGATACAGAGGCGAGCGACCAAGATAGAGAGTGGTCTGCGATATGTTTCTTATGAGGATAGATTGAAGGTTTATGGATTACAAACGTTGGTTGATAAGTAAAATAATAAATAAAAGGGGGTATGACAGAAACATGTAAGTTACTTAAAGGATTTTATAGGACTGATGCAGGGGAAATGTTTCTGACTTGGCTACAGAGGGTAGAACAAGAGGTCATCCTTGGAAGTATGGTAAGCATGTGATTAGCAAGGGTGTGAGGACTAGATTTTTTCTTATAGAGTGGTAAATGAATGGAATGGGTTGCTTGAGTCAATTGTGAGTACTTTGTTAATGCTTTCAAGGAAATGTATGATAGATAGTGTTGATAGTTTGGGTCTCCCACGATGAGTCTTAGAACTCCATGGAGATGCCCATGCAATATAATAATAAATATTACTATTATGAGGTGCATGTGCAATAATAATTAAATAAAAACTTGATTAAAGAGTAGAGACCACAGATATGAGTGTTCTCAGAAAAATTTGCAAAGTGAACAGATGGCATCAGTGGCAGAATCGCAATATCACGTTTCTTTCTAACATCCTCAGTTTTAATGCGATTCTGCCACTGATGCCATCTGTTCACTTTGTAAATTTTAGGTGGTATGGCCACTTAAAGAGAATAGGCAAGAATAGGTTAGCAAAACATGTTTGATGCTAAGATGGCAGGAAAGAGCCAAAGAGGAAAGGCAAAGATATAGGTGGATTGATTCAGTCAGAAGTGCCTTAGAAGCATGTATGAAATGTTAGATACGACAATAGTGGAGTACTTCCAAGTAATAGAGTAATTTTATTATTATTATTCAGGCCTCCATGGAGTAAAAGACTCATCGTGGGAGATCCTTTCTAGGAAACAATAAGTCTATCAAGACTCATTGTGGGAAGTCCCTCTCAGGAAACACAGTCCATTATACCACTCCTTAAACCCATTGCCCATTCTCGCTCTCACCATTCCATCAGGCAATACATTCCATGGTTCAACCACCACCCTCCATGCAAAGAAACAACTCCTCACCCTCTTTGCTCAGTTTCCTTTCGTGACTTCCAGGGATGGCCTCTTGTCATCACTCTTTCCTGCTGTTCAACCAAGCGAAAGAACTCCCCAATGTCAACCCTGTAACCACCTCTCAACAGTTTAAAAGTCTCAATCATATCACCTCTCCTTCTTCTATCCGCCAAACTCTGCAGTCCACATTCCCTCAGTCAATCCTCATAACTAACACTGTACAGTCCTGAAACCATCTTTGTTATCTGCCTTTGTACCCTTTCCAGTTAATTTATCCCCTTCAAATTCTGGGGAACAAATCTGAGAACAATAGTCTAAGTGTGGTCTGATCAGAGTCTTATACAACGGAATGATAACTCTTTTATCTCTGCTGGCCAGTGTCCTCATTATTGCAGCAATCCTCTGTGTTACCTTCACCACCTTTGCAATATGTCCCCTAAATTTCAGGTTTCTAAGAATCATCAACCCCAGATCTCTTGTCTCCCCTACTTCCTCCAGTATAGCTCCTCCAATAGAGTATGCAGTGTCCCATCGATGTGTCCCAACCCTCAAGACCTTACATTTTGCTGCATTAAACCGACACCCCCCATTCATTTGCCATCTGTCTAGCTTATTCAAATCCTCTTGCAGGGCTACCACATTTGCACCATTACTAATAACCCTTCCCAGTTTCACATCATCTACAAACAACTGAATATCCCCTTGCAATCCACTGACATGTCACTGATATAAAGGTTAAACAATATAGGTCCCAGTACTGAGCCCTGTGGGACTCCACTTGTAACCCTCTGCCTCCTTGAAACTGCCCCACCATACACAACTCTGATACCTATTGGATAGCCAATCCTGAATCCAGTTGACCAACCTCAGATCCAAGCCCATTTGCTGTAAAATCAGTTTATCATGTGGCACCTGTCAAATGTCTTTGCTAAATCCAAGAAAATGGCAGTATATGCCTTTCCCTCATCTACTGTAAATTTATTATAAAAGGCTAGCATATTACTAAAACAAGAGCACCCCTTCACAAATCCATGTTGACTCTCACAGATAACATTACCCTCATCTGTCCAATGCTGTATACGGTCCCTCACTAATTTCTCCAAGATTTTAACAACTACTGATGACACACAAACTGGACTATAATTAGATACTTCCAGTCTGCTACCACCCTTATGCAATGGCACTATCTTAGTTTCCTTCCATTCCCTGGGCACTTTTCCCATAGCCAGACTTTCACTGAAAAGCCAGGTCAAAGGAGCTGTCAGTTCTTTAGCACATTCTCTCAAAACTTGTGGTGAAATACCATCCATTCCCACAGCGTTACTGACAACCAGAGTACTCAGCATCTGGAATACACTCTCCTCCTGCACCTCTAAACCTCGAACCTGCCCTATCCCTCCAGTATTAAAATTTACTCCTCCAGGATGAAATACTCCAATAAAGTGTTCATTGAACAATTCCGCTATATCCTCTGCATCAGTCACTCTATTCCCATTTTTATCCCATAATGTCATTCTTCCACAGTCATTTCTCCTCCTACTGTATTCCACATACATTTCTCCTCTAAACCTCGAACCTGCCCTATCCCTCCAGTATTAAAATTTACTCCTCCAGGATGAAATACTCCAATAAAGTGTTCATTGAACAATTCTGCTATATCCTCCTCTGCATCAGTCACTCTATTCCCATTTTTATCCCATAATGTCATTCTTCCACAGTCATTTCTCCTCCTATGACCACATAGCTAAAAAATTCCCTAGGATTTTCTTTGGAACTTAGGGCCAATCTCTTCTCATATTCCAGTTTCACCTTCCTTACCATACTAGTCACTCTCCTGGCCTGTATCTTATATTCTTCATACATCTACTCTTCACCTGTCTCCTTATATCTCTTCCATAGCCTCTTTTTCGCATGCAGTTCCTGTTTAATATTGATTGTCATCCACTTTACTCCAAATTGTGTCCTCTTCTTCACTCGTGGAATACAGCTTACTATTGCTGCTAACAAATGTTCCTTCACAATTTTCCAAGCACTAATGATATCCCGTCCCCTCCAATTCCTCCCTCCATGAAACTTCCCCAAGTTGACGTCTAAGACTATTATAATCACCTGCCTTATAATTCCACATACGTTCCTGTCTCTTTGATACTCCTGCATGCCTATTCATCTTCCAAGTCAAAGCGACATGGTCACTCTCTCCAACTGGTGGGAGAGATGTCATTTCAGTTATTATCAACTCTTCTGATGCTATGACCAAATCCAAAACTCTTGAACCTCTTGTTCCCTCTATTACATGTTGCCTAAGACATTTGTCACTCAAGAAGAATTCTAGAAATTCCATTCCCTTATTGCTACATGCATCTTCCTCTCCCCAATTTATACTGCTGTAGTTAAAATCTCCCATAACAATCATTCTTCTTGAACTTGCCAAGCTCAACTGTCTATACATCTCCTGGTCCCCACCCTCTGTGCTCCTTGGTCTGTAGCAACACCCCATTAAATATCCTGTTCTGCCCACTTCTACCTCACACCATATGCTTTCAAAATCATTAGTGTCACTGCCTTCCAAAGCCTCCACTCTTAGAGGACATAGGTCGTCACTTATCATAAGCAGTACTCCACCACCACGCTTCACCTTCCTATCCTGCCGAAAAATGTTGTACCCTGCTACTTCTATTCCTGTTATTATATCCTCTTCTGTCAATCATGTCTCAGAGATCCCAATAATCTTTGGCTAGGCTCATGCTATCAGCGCCACCAATTCCTCTCCTTTATTTCGGATACTCCTGGCATTGGTGTAAAACATAAAAATGCCACTGTTTCTATATCCAGCATTATCCCCTCTATACTCCATTGGGCTCAGTGTTACCTGATATCATTCCCTTCTCCCAAGTACCCATTCCCACAAGAGGCCACCCCTTGCTACCATCCACCCTGGGACACACAGACTCGTTCAGAACAACAATCTCTCCAGATGCCTACGTCCTTCCTCATTCAAATGCAAGTGGCCTCTCGTATACAATTCCTATCTGTCCTCAAACACCCTCCAAGCATCTACATATTCCAATCTTCTCTTCTGACACATTCTAGCTATTATGTCATTCAATATTACTGCTCTTCTGCTCAGCTAGTCACTATCTTAACTATTCAACACACACTATCTTTCCGCTCTCTGTCTTCTGTCACACAACCTCAAGCAAGAATCTCATATCTCTTGCTGCCCAATTTAGATTACCTGCCAAGTCATTTGTTCCTACCATCACATCCACCCTTTCACCCCTCTTAATTGCCATAGCCACACTTTTTATCGTTCCTCCAGGCAAACACTCCTCAAGCATCCTATCTTGAACACCACGGATCATTGAGTCCCCATACATTACACCTCTCACCACCTTGTTCCTCGATTGCTCACATGCATCCCTCACTCTCTCTCCTCTAACATCCCGCTCTCATACTGTTTCCATTCTCTCCTCTTCTATCATTCCCATAACTCTCGCTCATTCCCTCTCATCCACTTATCCTATTCTCTTCTATCATTCACACAACTCTCTCTCTCTCTCTCATTCCCTCTCTTGGAGGAAAAATTTGGAGGAAAATTGTTAACAGGAAAGAGCCTGTGTAGCTCAGTGGATGTGGTGTTTGTACACCACGGTGCTTGACCGCACGAAGGAAGACATCTTGGTTTCGAATCTAGTTGGCAACTAGAGGAAATTTTTTTAAGCCTTTTTTCGACCGGTTCCCAAGTTAGTTGATCTCTGGCACGGGCAAGCGGGTTTTTTCCTCCAGGAAACTCGGGTTTTTCGTCACGGAAACTCAAGAAAATCGACCGTAGAACCCACAAGATTTCAGACACTGAATATATTGTGTTAGAGACCACGAGATGGTGTCTCTCTTCACTGCATGCCACTTGATTAGTGATAGCCTTGGGCCAACTATCTCTGATTGGGTACCAGTGGAGATTGAACTGCCCACTCAGTCTCCAAAAATTAGATAGGGCTGAAAAATGGCCTTGCCTACTCCCTATATGGGAATAAAACGGCATTAGCTGATTTTTTTTTTTTTGTTAATAGGAAATTAATAATGTAAACTTAATCATGTACTGTATGCCAGATGCGAGATCCTTTGACACTTGTGCGCATGTCAGAAGGAGAATCCATTCCGATAATAGTGTAATCAATCCGTCTTGTATGATGAGTTGTTTATTATTACACGTTGGAAAATTAACTTTTCTTTTAAGAACATTGTAGTTTTTAAAGTGATAACAATTTTGCTTGTATAACAATTGGAAAATTTTATGTATAAAGCATGTGATTTCGCATGTTGGTGATGAATTCGTACATCCTTTATTTCTTTCTCCTCTTCAGCATGAATTGACTATTCTTAGCAGTCTGCCAGACCTGGTCCTATGAACTGTGGGTGTACAATAGTGGTGTCATAAGAACATGAACACACTTTGAGGTTACATATCAAGAAACTGATCATGAAGATGACATCCAAAAATTGTAAAACAAGCAAGATATGAGAATGATAAATTTTATTAGAAGTTCATTCCAGACTGTTCATAAAATACAAGTTCATTTAATGAAAGAAAGAAGAGAAATAGAACAAAAAGGCATTCCTATTTTTACAAACTCTTTTATCCGAACTCATCCAGAGTTTGGTGAAACATTTTATTTATCCAGTAATCACGTGTCATCATGTCATATGTTGACAAGTGATTACTCTAGTAATCACTTGTCAACATATGATAAGATGAATCTTTGATACATTTTAGTTCTAACACAACACATTCAAATTTCTATGAACACTGTGTAATATACTGCTATGTTGGTCTTTTTGTTGCTTTCTCTCTGAAGCAGTTAATTTGTTCTAAAATCTCGTTTTCAATTATGACTTCTATCACTTCTTTACTTTTGTCATATCTTCTTGCTATGATTATTTGGTCATCTGAAAACAAAAGAGTGTTAAGAGATGTCTCTTTTTATTAAGAATTATCTCTCAAATATATTATTTGAGAGATAATTACTTAAGGCAGCATGTGATGGAGGGGACTAGGGGTGGGAGAGTATTGGACCTGGTCATAGGATCAGAAGAGCTATCCATACCCAAATTGATAACATTGCCTCCAAATGGTGAAAGTGACCATGCAGTCTTGACTTCGGAAATTGTAAAACATGAGGGATATTCTATCAAGTATTGCCTGCCTTGTAGTTCTGCCTTGCAGAACTACAAGGCAGGCAATTATTATATGCTTAGGAAGAAACTTAAATCTGTACCATGTCATAAAACACTGCAGGGTAAGGATGTTAGTAGTGCATGGGATATAGTTAAGGTCATTTAGAGGAAGCAGTATTAAATGGTATACCTCGGGTAAGGAGGATTAATTAGAAAGGAGTTAGATGGATGAGTAATATCATTAAGCACAAGCTGCAGAAGAAGAAAATGCTCAGGAAAAAAAGGTGACCAGCATGGAAGGCAAAATCAGATTATGAGAAGAATTTAGCCAAGCAGGTCAAAGGAAATCCCAAAGAGTTCTTTCGTTATGTGGTAAGTAAGAGGAAGAATGGCTATGCAAGATTAACCTTAATGAGTGATGATGGTCACAAAGAGACAGAAGTGGATAAAACAGTTGAGTTGCTGAGTGACAACTTTGTAAGCATATATCTTCCTAGTGTGGTTACTGCTTTAACCTATGTGACAGATACTGATATGGGAACAGAGGTAGATGAATTGGAGGTCCTTACGATATTGCAGAATCTCAATGCCAATATAGCTGTGGGATTAGATGGGATATCAGCTAGGGTTTTGCGAGAATGTGCAGAAGAACTGGTAATGCATTTGACTAAGCTGTTTAATTTAAGTCTCAGCTCTGGTAGAGTTCCACAGGAGTGGAAAGAGGACAAAATTATTCCTTTGCAAAAGGAAGGTTCTAAGACTACAGTAGCAAATTATAGACCAATCATCAGTATCTCAGGTGTGGTGGTAAAAGTATTAGAAAAGTTTGTAAAAAAGAGAATTCAAAAAGGGTATATAAAAATGTGACACTGTAAAAGGGTCAACATGGCTTTGTGAAGGGTCGGCCTTATTGATTTACTAACTTTTTTATAATAGAATGACAGCTGAGTTGGATAAAGGAAATGGCTACATGATAAATTGCTGAATTTTGCCAAGTATTTGACAGAATACCACATGGAACACTGTTACGCAAATTAGAACAAACAAGGATGGATATGGGGGATGGATATGAGGGTGGCTGCTGGACAGATATCAAAAGTAATATTTGGAGGGGCAGAATTGAGGCAAAAGAGGGTGACTAGTAGTGTGACACAAGGTTCAGTGCTGAGACCAATGCCGTTTAATTTGTACATAACTGATATAGGAAATAACCTGAAAGGAAATATTCAGTTGTTTGCTGATGAAGCAAAATTAGGTAGAGTAATAGTTAATCAAGGTGACGTGGAGAGCTTGCAGGACGATTTTAATAGGCTCTCAGTATGGGCAAAAGTTAACGGGTGTCAGTTTAATGTCGAGAAATGTAAAGTTATGCACTTCAGGATAAATAGATTACAAGCCGTTTATCACATTAATGGCACTGTACTCCAGGAAATAGATGAAGCCAGAGATTTAGGGGTGGTGGTAAACAGTTAAAGTTTAAAGGACATATTGCTAAGGTGGCACAAAAGATTACTTGACTAGTTAAGAACACATTAACAAGTAGAGATGAGGAGGTTCCACTTTATAAGGCCTTGATATGTGCCCTGGATTACTGTGCTCAAGTCTGGTCTCTTGGGTTTCTTGGGGATGTGGAAGCGGTGGAATGGATTCGGAGGAAAGTGACGAAGATGGTGAGTGCCCTGTGGAATGTGCCCTATGAGGATAGATTGAAGGTGTGTGGACTGCAAAAGTTGGTTGATAGGAGAAAAAGAGAGGATATGATAGAAACATTTAAGTTGCTTAAAGGATTTTATAGGATAGATGCAGGGGAAATGTTTCAACATTTGGCTGAGGGACCAGAACAAGGGATCATCCCTGGAAGTTGAATAAAGATGTGGTCAG
Organism: Typopeltis vanoorti; assembly: GCF_054136105.1. NCBI lineage: Eukaryota > Metazoa > Arthropoda > Arachnida > Uropygi > Thelyphonidae > Typopeltis > Typopeltis vanoorti. The sequence goes on along the minus strand of NC_143550.1, from coordinate 176,690,562 downwards.
TATGGTTTCAAGGAGGGGTACAATAGATTGGGTCTCGCGTGACTAGTCTTTATACACCATGGAGGTGCCGTATAATAATAATAAGTATAGTCCCATGATCCAGTTTAAATGCCGGAATATTATATTTCATCATCAAATTCCTGCCATGTACCCTCAAGGGGTGTACAGGATATGATAGTACTACATGAAAAAATTACATCATTACTAATTTCCTATCTACAGTTTTCCTCCAAATCAGTCTGTTACTTGTCAAGACTCCAACATTATCAGATCTTATATTTCGATCGTCTAAGGCACTTTGTACCCTATCAACCCACCTATATCTTGGTCTTCCTCTGGGTCGTTTTCCTGCCAACCTGGCAGAGAACACTTGTTTTGCTAATCTTTTCTCTCCCATTCTATTTAAGTGACCATACCACCTGAGATTAGCTCTGCTAACCCATTCCTGGATGCTGACAATGTCAAGTTCTTTCCTAATATCCTTGTTTTTAATATGATATTGCCATTGATGCCATCTGTTCATGCCTCTAATCTTTCTCAGGACTCTCATATCTGCGGTTTCTAGTCTTTGGTCAAGTGTTTTACTTCTGACCCAGCTCTCAGATCCATAAGTTAAAATTGGTTTGAACACTGTCTTGTATATAGCTAATTTAGTGTTCCGACTAATTTCTCTCTTATTCAATATGAATTTATTCGATTGACTTCCCACCATACCAGCTTTGCTGATTCTGTTGTCTATTCCTATATTGAATTTACCATCTTCACTAAAAATCGTGCCTAAGTAGCTGAAATGTTTTACTTGTTCCACAGGTTCTCCATTCACAACACAGTTGACATTTTCAATGATTCTGCCTATTTTCATTGTCTTTGTCTCTTTATTGCTGACCTTCATACCTATTTAATTTAGTCAGATAATCTTGCAGACTTGTAGCGGATTTATTTAGAAGTATAACATCATCCGCATAAAGCAAAGAGCTGACATTAACATCTCCAATTTTGATATCATATTAAATACCACTTTCCTTCATAATGTGATCCATATAGATAATGAAAAACAGAGGGGATAATGCACATCCTTGTCTCACACCAGATTTAACATTAAACCATCTTCCTGTACTTCCTTCACTTCTAACTGCTGACTTACAACTCAAATAAAGACTACGTATTGCTTGATATAATGTCCGATTGACACTATATAACTCTAGCGTATTGAATAGCTTCTCTCTTGGCACCTTGTCATATGCCTTTTCCAAATCGACAAAGCTAAAATACAGATCTTGGTTATATTCCCATGCTTTCTCGACTATTTGTCATAAAGTGAAGATCTCTGATCCTGACAGCCTCTATTTGGCCTGAATCCAGCTTGTTCTTCACCCAGCTTTTCTTCCACAATTCTTAATCGTTTCTCAAGTATACTTGCATAGATCTTGCCAGGAACACTCAGTAGGGAAATACCTCTGCAATTCTCACATTCAGTTTTATTTCCCTTTTTATATATGGGTACAATGAGAGCTCTACTCCAATCATCGGGAATTCGTCCCTCTGCCCAGGCTTTCTGAACTATGCAGTGCAGCCACTGTCAGACTTTTATACCACCATACTTCAGCATTTCTGGTAGAATATCATCTACTCCTGCTGCCTTTCCACATTCTAAGCCTTTGATGGCTTTTTCTACTTCAAGTATGGATATGTATGCCTGGTCAGTGTTTTTTTTTTTTTTTTTTTATCACTGTGCTGTCATCACTTTAACATCTTTATCATCTTTTTTTTATCATCTCTAACTGCTTTTACAGCACTCTTTCCTCCATTCCTAAGCTTCTTCAACAACCTCCAGAATATTTTGCCACCTTCTTGATATTTATTTTCTATATTCCTGCCAAAGTACTTCCATTTCTTTTGTTTAGTTAGTTTTACAGTGTTTAGCATTCTTACATTTGTCTCTGTATTCTCTAAGAGCCCAAGCTGACTTATTTGCCAGGAACTTTTGATATGATTTCGTCTTTTCCTTCACTGCCTCTTTAACTTCCTGTGTCCACCATGGAGTTCTAATTTTTCTATCCTTGCAGACAACTTCACCACATGCCTCTCTACCTGCATAGATCAGGGCTTTCTTCAAGGCTTGCCACTGAATCTCCAAGGTTTGATTCCTGTTCTCAAACTCTTTCATTTTTTCTTCAATAATCTTTGTGTATTTAAGTCTACAGTTCACATCTGAGAGCTGCTCAACTTTTATTCGCTTTAAAACTTTCTTACATGTTATTCTTTTCAATATGAAATTCAATTTTATCCTGCTCAAGACTAAATAGTGATCACTTCCAATTTCAAATCCTCTGTACACTCTGGTGTCCTGCACCAGGGAGAAAACATCACTATCAACAATAACATAGTCAATGAGACTTTTCTTATTCTCTGCCTCTTCTCTCCATGTGAATTTGCGCACATTTTTATGTTGGAACATGGTGTTAGTAATAAACAGTCCATGTCTTGAGGATAAAACCAACAGGTATTTGCCATTATTATTAGCTTTGCTCTTTTCTCCAAATTTTCCAAATCATTTTTGTATGTCTGACAATTACTTCCTACTCTGCTATTTATATTCCCAACATGGAGCAATTTTTCCTTTTTCAGTGTGTCAGTTGCTTTTTCTAAAGCATCAAAAAATTCCTCCACTTCTACCTTAGTAGAAGCTTTTGTGGGACCATAGGTACAAACATATTTGCCCACATTACTCTACTTGAGACTGCCTGCCATTCAAGAAGATTAGCCTCGTATTTTGTGTTGAATACTATGGCTACTCCTTCTTTTCCTTGATTGTCATTGTCTGAATATAACATTTTGTATTTATTGCTCAGAAAGATCTCACCAGTCGATCTGGTACTTATCTAATTCCTCAACTAGCTCCATTTCTTTGCCATTCAGGCTTCTTATGTTGATAGTACCGATCTTTAACTCTGGTGATGTTAAGTTGGGGTGTGTTTTCAGATTTGTTCCAGTAGCTTACTTTTCGCTGTTCGCCCTAGTTCCCTGGCGAAAACAACTGGGGCCTTGTTTGACCTGGCAAAGCCCCAGCTGGCATGAAATTTTGTCATGTTGTACAGTGGTGACAATGGACATCCTTGACAAACGCCTTCTGTTTATTGATTTCAATTCTGTAACTTTTTCATTGATTCGTAGAGCTATTTGGTTGTTCTGATACATGTTAGTTATTGCAGCAAATAGCTGATTTGGAATGTTTATATTCTTGAGTATGATCCACAGTTTGTTACTTAAGACTATGTCAAAAGCTTTCTGATAGTCTACAAAGTGTGTTTCTATGTTGTATTCATAATGTTTTTCGATTAAGCTTTTTTTATTTATTCATCTGCAACAGAAGGTTATTAAGTATTGTTCCATGATCCAGTTTAAATGACAGTTTTATATTTTCCTTCCATTTCTAAAAATAAAATAAAAAAATTAAAAAATAATGAAACCTTGTAATATAAAAAAATATACTAAAGGAACAAAAATTCAATTTCATGTGAGCATACTTGAATTAAGAGTACTCCAATCTTCAAATTTCCACATTTTCTTAATGAAAGTAATATAAAGTTCGAAATAAAAAAAATTATAATAATAATAAAATTCAAAAAATTCTGTAATAATGTTTAATACAGGAATTATTGGCATTACTGAAATGATTATTATTTACAGCATTTAAAGGACCAAACAAGGGGTCAAATATAATCCTTCAACTTTCTATGTATATACGAGGGCTGTTCAATAAATAATAAGACTAATTTTACTGTCATGAAATCACTCATCACAATATTAATTTCTGTGGAATAAAGAAATGTTGCTGTCTGTATTAACAAAAGAGGTTGATAGATGGCGTATATACGGGCTGATGTGCCAGAGTGTCACGTGACTAAATGCAAGCTTGTTTCGGTGCGCCAACGAGCTGCGACCAGTCGTTGAAATGGAAGCGTCCTTGGAACAGCGTTATGCGATTAAATTTTGTGTGCATTTGCAAAAATCAGCATCGGACACTTTTAACATGATACGCGAAGCTTTCCACGATGAAGCAATGTCGAGGGCAAGTGTTTTTCGCTGGCATAAAACTTTTAAGGAAGGAAGGCAAAATGTGGAAGATCTTGAACGTGAGGGAAGACCTTCAACGTCCATCACAGAGACAATGATCAACACAGCAGCGATTATCATCAAGGAGGATCGCAGAATTACAGTACGCCAGCTGCATGTTGTCCTGAATATTTCTGTGGGAAGTGTTCACTCAATCATGGCTGAACATTTGGGACTGAAACGTGTTTGCGCCCGATGGATTCCCAAACTCTTGACACCGGAGCAAATGCAGCATCGAGTGGATGTGTGCACAGAATGGAAAGAAAGACTGGAACAAGAAGGCGACAACTTCTTAAAGCGTATCATTACAGCAGATGAAGCTTGGTTGTATCACTATGATCCTACAATGAAACAACAAAGCAGTGAATGGAAGCATCCGTTTTCGCCTATTCCCCAAGAAAGCAAAAACTGTAAAAGTTATGACCATAATGTTTTATGACTATGACGGCATTGTTTACCAACACGCTGTAGAACCTGGGAATACTGTAAACGGCTCATACTATGTGGATGTTTTACGGACAATGGTACAGCACGTCAAAAGGAAGCTGTCAATTGCTGAAGAATGGCTTCTTATTGCACCACGATAATGCAAGGCCACATATTGCTGGTGGAGTAGTGGACGTTTTGCAGAAGAACAACATAGATATCCTACGACAACCTCCATACAGTCCTGATCTCGCACCGTGCAATTTCTGGCTGTTTCCTCAGCTCAAGAAACCACTAAGAGGCCGCCATTTCGAAAGCAACAAAGCATGTGTAAAAGCTGCGGAGGCGGTTTTGAAAGCACTCTCAAAAAACGGACTTTCACATGTGTTTAAGAAGTGGACACAACACTGCGACAAATGCATCGCGTCTCACGGTAGTTACTTCAAAAAAGACCATGTAAATGATGAGGATTAAAGGTAATCTGTTTTCTGTATAAATAGTCTTATAACTTATTGAACAGCCTATATATGTATATACACATGTTTAATTTATATTATAACAAACCTCCATGCAGTCAACAAAATCCATGGAGGCATATAATTGTTATTTATATAATATAAATATGTATGCTTCATTTTTACTGCTCACCTGATTAGTTATCTCCATAGTACTGGGATTATAAGTAGAAATCCCATGGGTTCCTACAGAAAATATTCTTTTATACCTGCATTAGAAATATGATGTAAAAATTAGTTCTGACTTCAGAATAACTGCAATATTTCAACTAAATACTGACTGTTGAAAGAAATAATTTTGTCTCCATATTGCTGGAGAATGGGTAGGGTAAAATATGTACAAGAAAGATAATTTATTCTGAAGGGAGGCATTAAGCTCCCACAAAAAAGGATTTGTATTATACCTCCATAGTGAAGTATTTCTAGTTGAATATCATCTACTCCAGCTGTTTTTTTCCACATTTCAAGTTTTTAATGGATTTTTTTACCTAATATATTGATACACTTAGGATTTTTTTTTATGCAACTCCCACCAAAAAAAGATTGCAGACCTATAATACATTAGTAGAGTGGGCTAAGGATTTTTCCTTATTTTTGTTTTTTATATTTAATTTTTATATATATTTTTACATAGTATGCAAATCCTGCTCTAGAGACCAAACATGGATCTTTTTCAAGCCACTTTTTTTCTCTCTCTCTCTCTCAGCATCAATAAATCAAAGATGGAACTCTATTGCTACCTGGTTTTGAATATACAGATTCAATTAGAAAAAAAGAATCAAAGCTGACTTGAGCTTGTACAACTTAGGGAAGAAGTGATGACAAGAACTGCAGAACATAGAAGGCTGTCAGAATATAGAAGCTTTGGCTCATGTTGCTCATTGTTGTTATCTTACACATGGATTATGGGTCAGAAAACACAATATAATAGTGAGGTTACCAAGAATAGATTGAAGAACAAAGGTTGGATAACTGCAGCAGAACCGCACTATAGGGATTGAGGAAGCCTGACCTTGTAGTAAAAAGAGGAGATGAATTAGTTATTAAATGTATAAGTTGTCTATGCTAGGTAACCATTCACTACCCACCATCATGAAAAAGCTGCCTACTGTGCAGAAAACCGACTTGCTACAGCTACTTCAGAAAGAACATCCCATCTTATCAAAATTTACCTATGCAAATATATCTTTCAAAGGTTTATGGTGTCAGCAGAGTTATATGAACTTACTAAGCTTTGCTCTCTCAAGCTGATTTCAAGATACTCTCTTTGTATACCTTGCAGGATACACTGACAGGGAGGACTTACCAGAGAATGATTTTTCAAATTCCCAGGTCTAGAATTGGATAGTACAGGATATTGTTAGGGTCTAGGCCTCTTCTTGTCCTACATGTGGAACCATAGTAGGTAGCACTATTTCAGTGTGAAGTTAGAAAATAAATATCCAATAAGCAGGACAGTGGTCTTACAATGGGCAATGAAATTCATCTCCTAATTTAAGACAGCCACAAACATTCATACCAATGGTAGGATTCAAATTCACAGCCTGTTGTTTGAAGAGTAGATATGTCAACCACTCAGCCAACCAAGGCTGGCAATTACATGTCTTGTGAGTGTTTTCTAGCACTGTTCTATAACTTCTTGTTTTATTTAACAATCTTTCCAAGTAATTACTCCACAGACATTTAGAGTAACTTTATCTTCGGTTATTGTGTCATCTTTATCATCTGACTCCTTTTACAGTGCTCTTCCATTTCTATACTTTTTCAATAGCCTCCAGAACACTTTACCAACTTTCTGATATTTATCCTCTATGTTCTTACCAAAGCCTTCCCATGACTTGTTCAGCTTCTTTTATATACTGCTTCATTTTCATACATTTTCTGTGTACTCTCACAGAGCATGTGCTGACTTACTTGCTGGGACCTTCTGATACCCTCTTCATTCTTTGTTTCAAATTTCCTAAGTCCACCATATAGTTCTAATTTTTCTATCCTTACACACTCTCTCTCTCTCTCTCTGGCTGAATCATTGTTCAGTGTTTTCCTCAGTCTGCCACTGATTCTTCAAGATTTGGGTTGATTGTAACTGTGTTACACTTTTCTTTCAATATAACATCTAAATGGTGATTACTTCTTATATCATATCTCCTGTATATCTCATGTCCTGAACCAGAATTAAAGTACTACTACCAACAATAACATAATCAATGAGACTTTTCTCATGTCTTCTCTCCATGTGAGTTTGTCCACATCTTTATGTTGGCCCAGGTTAGTAATGACTAGACCATATTCTGAACAGAAACCAAGCAATTACCATTACTATTAGCTTTGCTCTCGTCTCCAAACTTTTCCAATACATTTCTATATCTTGTAATCAATTTCCTGCTCTACTGTTTAGATCTCCAACAAGGAAAAAACTTTTCCTTTAGTGTTAATTGCTTTCTCGATTGCCTTGAAAAATTCCTCCACTTCTTCCTTAGTGAAACTTTGTGGAACTTTTGTGAGACTATAAGCATAAAAAAGCATTATTGTCTATTTCCCTATTCTGATGTTCGTCCACACCACTACTTATAGATTACCTACAATTTAAGATTATCCTCGTGTTTAGTACTGAATACTATAGTTACTTCTTCCTTGCCCTGATCATTATTACCATCTGATCATAGCATCTTGTATTTGTTATTTTGAAAAATCTCTCTTTTTTTTTTTTTTTTTTCAGTAACACCTTTTATGTCAACCTGTTACCTCTCCAGTTCTTCTGCCTGTTCTACATCATTTCCCAGGATGCTTATGTTCATAGTTTTGAATTCTGGCGATGAGTTCGAGTTTGTTCAAGTAACTGACATTCCAATGTTCATCCTGATTCCCTGATGAAAACAGCGTGTGTGTGTGTGGGGGGGGGGAACTTGTTCCAGTCGTCAAATAATTCCATCATGTCATATTATCGTTTCATTTAAACCAATAAGAATACAATTCGGGCAGCTAAATCCCAAACTGCCAGTCCACCCTCATTCAGTGTCCAGGTAGATGCCTACTAATGGTGGTGGTGGTGGTGTGCTACAAGAAGGTGAGGATTAGACATTAGGTCAGAAGCCCAGGTCAGCTCTCCACATTCCTTAAAAGACTATGTGAAGGGCTCTTCCTACTTACCCAACAAAGCAAAGTTTTTGAGATGAAATGTAAAGATCTAAAAAAATGTATCACCACAAGGTCTGTTCATATTTTGGAAGAGATGAACAGTGACGGTAATACAGTACAGCATTGATTACCTGAACATAGATTATCCAAACACATTCCAATGTTCATTCCACTGCCCCCCCCCCACGCAAAAAAATTACAGTATCTACTTTTAATGCACTGACTGATACTGAAATATTACTCCTGCTCCTTGATGCATTCATTTCCAATTATTTATGCAAAGATAAATGCAGTACTGATTATAATTTGTCATTACAGGAGTTAAAAATCAAATATTGGCTTTAGCTATGTGGACCCAGGACCATCTTCAGTGACCTCGTTGGTGAATCATTATCTGTTGTACCATTCGAAAGGGCAAAAGGACTTATACAAGGATGATTTGCATCTGAATGGATTTAGTGTTCAGAGACTGGAAAAAGTGTTGTTGAATGAAGTTAAACTGGATGTGCAGAATCAGGGAAACTAGAGCTTTGGGGGGGGGGGGAGATAAGCTGTTGAGTGGATATGCAGACATCAGTGAGGCAGTTGAGTGTAAGAATATGTATAATATGCCAAAGTCAGTACCACTGGTAACAAACCAGAATGGCATAGTTAGTATAAAGCATCAGGATAGAGGTGGGCCTAAAAGGCTTTTGCAATTTATATACACTAATGCCAGGAGCATTCAGAACAAGCAGGAGGAATTTTTAGCATTGATTAGATCATCTTGACTAAAGGTTACTGGCATTAGTGAGACATGGCTAACAGAAGATGATATAATTAGTGGGATAGAATGTGAAGAGTATAGTGTGTTCAGTCTAGTCTTGTTTTTTGTGCCATTTAGGAAAGTGGCACAAAAAACAAGACTAGACTGAATAAGAAATCAAACTATAAGAGACAACCTTCAAGTTGCACCTCTGAACCAATTCATAACACAAGCCCAAATGAGGTGGTTTGGACATCTTATTCAAATGGAAGAAGAAAGAATAGCAAAAACTGAATATGAAAGCCAGAAAATAGGAAAATGAAACATAGGCAGACCCAAGAAAGGTTGGCAAAAGAAAATTAAAGAAAAATTGGAAAAGAAAAGAATTAACTGGAAAGAAGCAAAAGAACAAGCCTTGGACAGGACGGCATGGAAATCTCTTTGGCAAAAATCTCAACGCCTAGAAGCACAAGAGATCACAGACGAAGAAGGGAGGACAGCGAGGGAAGAATGGGGAGAGTATTATTGATGATAGCCGATGAACTGCAACCAAAGAGAGCAGAAGTTCAACTGCAGGCCAGTGAAAATAACACATTTGTGGCTATCTGCTGTGAGATTGAGCAAAGCAGAATAAAATATACAGTTGGATGCTGCTATAGACCAGAGGATGAAAAAGATGGAGATAGTATGCAATGGCAAAACGACTCAATGAGTGAAGACAATTATTATGGGAGATTTCAACTAAAGGAACATAGATTAGAAGGAAGAGAGGACACATGGGAGGAAGGAAATGTATTTTATGCAGTTACTTAGAGATAATTACCTGAGACAGAATATGATGGAATATACTAGGGGTTCAAGAGTGCTCAACCTAGTAATTGCATCTGAGAATTTGTCTATAACAAATATGACCAAGTTGCCACTTGGTGGCAACTTGTGAATAAAAGGGGGCAACAAGTTGTCACCAATTTGTGAGAGTGTTCACATGGTCTTAACCTGGGAGGTGGCTAAATGGGTGAAATTTTCAGTTAAGATAGGGTATGTGGAATTACAGGCCTGGTAAGTATGACAAGCTTAGGAGATTGCTTGGATTGGTGACATGGCATGTAAAACTGCAAGGGCTAGATTTCGATAGTGCATGGGAAGTGATAAAGGAGTGTTTGAGGGATGTAATGGCATAGAGTCAGGGAAGTAAATCAAGTAAAAGTTAAACAAATGAATATGATCATTAAGTGGAGCTGCAAAAAAAGAAACAACTGAGGAGGAAATTTAAGGAGAAGAGTGACCAGCAGGCACATGAACAGTACAAGGCAAAGGCCAGAAGGGTAACTAGTGTGGTAAAAAAGGCAAAAGATGATTATGAAAGGAAGTCAGCAATGAAGGCTAAAGGGAATCCCAAACAGTTCATTCCATATGCTGCAAATAAAAGAAAGAATATATATGGCAGAATTATTGGCGACGGTAGAGAGGCAACTGAATCAGTAGAAATAGAATTACTAAGTGAACACTTTGCAAGAGTATATCATCCAGGTGGTGATATTACAGGAATGAGAAAGCCAACGGCTTATATAGGAACTGAGGTAAATAAAATGGAGGTGCATAGCATATTACAGAACCGTAGTGCGAATACAGCTGTGGGATTGGATGATATATCAGCTCAAGTTTTATGTGAAGTGGTGAGGGAATTATCAGTGTCCTTGACCATATTGTTTAATCTAAGTTTCAGCTCTGAGTTAGTCCTGAGGAAGGTGGAAAGAGGGGAAAATAGTTCTGTTGCATAAAGGAGGCTCCAAGACTGATGTAGCAAATTACCAACCATTCAGCATATCAGGAGTTGTTGTCGAAGTATTAGAGAAGTTGGTTAAAAGCAAAATACAGAAATGGGTAAATGGAATACGATATGGGGGGGAGGGGGAGACGGCATGGTTCTGCGAAGGGATAGGTCATGCCTCAGTAACTTGCTTGTTTTATAATACAGTGACAGCTGAGTTGGATAATGGTAATTGGTTTAGTGAGTGCTGGACTTTGCAAAGGCCTCTGACAGGATACCACATGGAATTTTAATCAGTAAATTGCAGCACATGAGGATGGAGATAGGTTTGGTGAGATAGATAGGAGGGTGATTGATGAAGAGATATCAGAGTAGTTTATTCAGGAGTAGAGTCCAAAAGAAGGTCTGACTAGTGGTTTGCCACAGGGTTCTATTCTTGGACTGCTACTGTTTAATTTGTACATTAATGATATAGGAAAGGATCTGAAAGGAACTGTTCAGTTATTTGCCAATGATGCATAATAAGGTAAAGCAATAGTTATTACAACTGATGTCAAAATTTTTCAGGATGATTTGGATAGATTGGCAGACTGGGCAAAGGAGAATGGAAGTCAGTTTAATGGGGCAAAGTGTAATGTTATGCATTTTTGGGTGAGAAGATTACCAGCTGGAAACCACATTTGTGGAACTGTACTCTAGGAAATTGATGAAGCCAGAGACTGTTAGTTGACAAGGAGTTAAAGTTAAGGGAGCACATGGCAAGAGTGGATAAAGCAGCTCATCATATTACTTGGTTACTGAAGAATACTTTGATAAGCAGAGACAAGCGGGTTATTGTTCTTTCTTATCGAGTCTTGATAAGACCCCATCTTGACTACTGCGCACCAAGGTTTCTTGGTGATGAGGAGGTGGAGAGGATCCGGAGGCGAGTGACCAAGATGGTAAGTCTATGGAATGAATTTTATGAGAATAGGTTGAAGATTTGTAGGTTACAGAAACTGGTTGATAGGCAGAAAAGGGGCGACATGATTGAGATATACAAATTACTGAAGGGTTTTTACAAGATCAATTCAGAGGAAATTTCTCAGAACAGGTCTGGTGATGGGAGAACTAGAGACCATCCAGGGAAACTGAGTAAGAGTGTAGCCAGCAAAGGTGTTAGAACTAGGTTTTTGCTTGGAGCGTAGTAAATAAGTGGAATAGATTGTCAGAGTCTGTTGTGGGTGCCATGAATGAATGAGTTCAAAGCAGAGTATGACAGATTATTATCATGGCCACATACTACACACACCAGCTATCATACTTATTCTTGAATTCATTCACACTGCTTGCACTCACAACATTCAAATGTAATCCATTCCAATCATGCATCACCCTCTGAGAGAAAAATCTAGCCTTCACACCCTTCTCGGTAGATTCATTCTCAGCTTCCAAGGATGACCTCTCATTCTTTCCCCACTATCCATAAATTGAAAAATTTTATCAATTGAAATCCCGTATGACCCTTTTAGAAGTTTGTAAGTCTCAATCATATCAGCCCTCTTTCTCCTGTTTGCTAGAGTCTGCAGTCTACAAATTCTCAATCTGTCTTCATAATCAGTATTCCACAATCCTGATATCATTTTTAACACTCTCCTTTGTACTCTCTCCAATATATCAGAATCACATTGGAAACCAGTAGACCAGACCTGTGCACAATAGTCCAAGTGAGGTCTTATCAAGGCCTTGTAAAGAGGCAAAATAACCTTATCTTTACATGTGAATGTTCATTTCAGCATTGCAATTATCTTTTGAGTTGTATTTGCAATCTTTGCCACATGACTCCTGAACTTCAACTTCCTATCTATTAACACTCTAAGATCCCTAGCCTCAGTTTCTTCAAGCGTAATCCCACCAATATAATACGATATTAGATATCTAATCATGCCGAAGTGAATGACTTTACATTTACTGACATTGAACTGATACCCATTTTCCTATGTCCACAATTCCAGCCTATTCAAATCATCCTGCAAAGACTGCATATCAGCAGCATTTTTAATTAGCCTACCTATCTTTGCATCATCAGCAAATAGCTGTATGTCGCTTGTCAAATCCTTCCCAATATCATTAATGAACAGACTGAATAACAGTGGACCAAGCCTGATCCTTGTGGTACACCACTTGTTACCTTAAACATTGCAGATTCAGATCCCCTGTATACCACTTTCTGATTTCTGTCAGTCAGCCATCCTCTTATCCATGCTAATATTGTATAACCCAAACCCATTTTCTTCAATTTATGCAATAGTCTACCATGCTGCATTCTGTCGAAAGCCTTAGCAAAATTGAAAAGTATCATGGTGTATCCATTCCCCTTATCTAACTCAGCAGTAACATTATGCACTGTGCAATGGGTGGTGCAAAGCAGAATCTTCCCTGTTCTGAGACTCAAATTATACAGCTTGGTCAAAGAAATAGCCAGTTCAGCTGAACACTATTTTAGCATCTATGCTGATGTCACATCAATTCCTATTGCTAAATTTTTATTTAGTTTGTGTAATAGCTCTAATACCTCCTCCTCATACACCGGACATTTCTTCATCCAGTGAAAAGGTAGTGGTCAGTTTCAATGGTGCATATACCAGGTTGATAGCTATTAGCAAAATGGCTACTCATTAGTTGAATAATCACTTCTGCATCAGTCACCCCTCATACCATCTGTATTAAGAGTTATTCCTTCAAATTCATTATTTCTTTTACTTTCAATATAATGATAGAATTCTTTTGGATTGTCTTTAACTTGCAGAGCCAATTTCTATTCATACTCAGAGACTTAGCTTTCTGTACAACAGTTGTGACTCTTCTGTCCTGCTGCTTATATTTATCATAACTGACATCTTTCTTATGATATTCCTTCCACATCTTTTTCTTATAAATCTCTTGCTTAACTAGATTACACATCCATTTAACTCCTACTCTATTCTTTGAACTCTAGGGACACATTCTGATATCACATCATTTAGGTATTTTTTAAACACTTCCCACATGCTGTTGATATCCTTCCCATCCAACAACTGATACCATGGTACAGAACTCAGCCTACTCCTCAGATGGTAATAATTTTCTGCTTTGTAGTTCAGCATGTAACCTTTCCTGAATGAAACATTCATAAACTGAGCCACTTCCCAAGTGAATACTGCATGATCACAGTCACCAATCGAAGGCAGAATGGTTACATCTTTAACTGAAACCATTTCTGACACTATAATTAGATCTAACACTATTGACCACGAGTTCCTTCTGTCACATGCTGCTTGAAGTTGTCTCACAACAGCTCAATAAAATCAGTTTCATTCTTCTCGTGAGATTTAAAAGCTACTGAATCAATGTTCAGATAATTAAAGTCCGCCATTATGATTACTCTCTTCTTACCCATCCTGTTTACCTGATGCATTTCTTCATCACTAGCCAATCCACCAGGTCTGTAACAACACCCCACTATATATTTGATCTTGTTAAACTCCACCTTACACCAGTGGCTTAAAACTCACTGCCACATGAAAAACTGTTCCTAGTATTGCAGTCATAGGTCTCAACTCTAACTGGATTCAAGTCATCTGATATCATTATCAGTGCCCCGATCCTTTCTAAAAAATAGTACATCCTTTGCACTTGATACTAGTTAACATGTCTGCTTCTGATAGCTAGAGTCTCACTAATGCTTAAAATATGAAGTCTGAATATATTAACCAAGGCAACAAACTTCTTCCTTGTTTCTGATACTCCTAGCATTCGTGTACAGACATAAGTTACCTGCATGCTCTTTTGTATAATCCTGTCTGTGGTCTGCATGACACGGTTCGACAACCTACAGATCTCTGTCCTTATCTAGTTCCTTATTTATGTAGACATCTTAATACATGCTTGATAGGTCTGAAACAGACAAACACAGAATCATTCTCTCTTCATAATCATTTCCATAATAATAACCATTCCCATCATTAACAGTTACCTAACATTGTCACTCTCACACAGATTCTCATAATTCCTTCCACCAGAATTCAGTTTCCCTGACTCTGTGTTAGGTCTCGTATTAATTAATTTTTCAAGATTCCTGATGCCAAATGCATTGAAGCGTAGCTGTCCTTCTTATACAAATCCAATCTTCCCTCAAACTCACTCCACACACCTAAAAACTTGCATCCAATCATTTACCATCATAGTCCTTCTTCGTAATTCAATTCTTCTTATTGGATCTCACTGTGATGCAATTTGTATATTAATGATATTAGAATGGGTTTAACTGGTGATATGCAACTGTTTGCAAATGATGCAAAATTGAGGAGAACAATGCTGAGCCAAGCAGATGTTGTGGTCTTACAGAACAAAGAACAGATTGTATAAGTGGGTAACAGTATGCTGTTAGTTCTGTGTTTAAAAGTGTAATGTTTTGAAATTTGGTAAGCAACAATGAGATGCAAAGTATACACTTGGTGAGGAAACTTTGGAGTTAGAGAAGAAGAGAGATCTGGGAGTGGTAGTGGACAAGACTTAAAATTCAGGGGCCACATTGCACAAGATGTGATATAATGGCAATGATGCAGAGAAACTTGATTTGCAAAAATAAAGATGTTATGATTCCATTGTATACAGCCTTGATCAGGCCTCATATGAATTATTGTGCATAGTTTTCATGATAATGAAAATTTGTTAGAAAAGTCCAGAGAAGACTAATAAAGATGGTAATTGGTTTTTGAGATGTGGAGTTTGAAGACAGATTAAAAGAATAATTTTCAAATCCTCATGAATAGGAGGAAGAGGAAGGAAATATGACTGAGACATAAGTTGAGAAGGGGTTATTACCAGGTTAACATAGGAAAAATTTTTCATAGAATGGGGGGGGGGGGGAAATAGAACAAGAAGCCATCCCAGAAATTGTATATGGGAGAGTTAGGAGCAGGTTCTTTGCACAGACTGGTTGGTTAGTACATTGCCTCAGTGTTGTGAATGTACTGAGTGCTGAGCCAATCCAGATTTTTCAGGTTTGTTGTGATGAATGGAGGATTGATGTTCTTGGATTCTTTTTTCAAGAGAATGTGCAGTTTGTCCAAAATAGGAGAGATCACAGTTGCAGGGAAGTTGATAAACTCCAGGAAGAGACATAGTTGAGCGTTTGTCTTTAGGAGAAGGAAAATGGGAAGATAATTTGTTAATAGGTGAATACGTAGCTGTTAACTCATATTTCTTCAGAATTCTTGCGACAGGTTCTGAAATCCCAGAGATGTATGGAATTGGAACTCGATGTATTGAATCTTTGTTGTTTTGTGGTGGATTATAAGAATCGAGAAGATGTTGAGCACTCTTTTCGGAAAAGCCATCGAGTTTCATGTGTTGTTGGATAGTAGAAAGTTCTTTCTGTAGAAAATTAGAAGTAGAACAATTAGTTTTGGCTCTTCTGATTAGAGATTTTATGATTCCTGTTTTTTGACAAGGATGATGGGCTGATTCTTTAAGAATATAACGACCAGTGAACGTTGGTTTCCTGTAAACTGCAGTTGTAAGAGTATTTGAAGGTGACCAGATGAGGAGAACATTTAAAAAAGATAACTGGTTGTTTTCTTCCATTTCCATAGTAAACTTTATACAATGATGTAAGGAATTGATACTGTTTAAAAAAGAAGGTAAGGAGTCTTTGTTGTGCGGCCATACAGTAAAAATATATTCCCTTTAATACTTAGTGATATAATATCACGCGGCTTATTCTATTTTTAAATGATCTATTGTTAGTATTCCACTTTATATTTTTTTTTAAAACTGTTCTTGTAGTGCCACTGAAGATGGTCTGCTATTTCCAGACCAAAATATTTGGTTAATTAAATATCTTTCTTGTGTTTACGTGCTTATATTATTCAGTCTTTATGTCACAAGTATCATTAAAACATCAAATCTCATAATAATAATCATCATCATCTTAAATAATCTTACTGTTTAAGATTTTATACAATGTCCATAAGTCATAAAATAGTCATTTTAAAGCTTGAAGTAGTATATCACTCCCACCAGTCCATGATTAAACATACAGCAAATGATTTTTAGATTGCTGCCGACAGTAATACTTCTGAGAAAAAAAAAAAAAAAAAGAAGTAAGAGGTATCTTTATATTATGTTTATTAATTTCATTTTTATACATACCTTCCTTTCCAAGAATGTTTTGTGACAAAATAGCAAGCTTTATCTTTATTTTCTTTCATTGAACTCATCTTGTGTGACTATACCTAAGACACAAAAATGTGAAAAAAGGAAATAATTAGTTTTGAATAACCACTGATCAGCAATTAGTAAATTTTGCTTCACTTTTATTGTAACCTATTACAAGAATTTTGAGACAGACCATTAAACTGTATATTATATTAAGAGAAATATCCTGCACGTCCTCAATGATTCCCAACGGCAAGGAAGCAATTCACTAGATATGACCTATCAGCATTCATGAATTATCAATATTTTACATTTTCGTAAATGTTCAACTTTTATGAAAGTTTAAATTTAACAAGATTTGCATATTTAAAAGTATCCAAAAATAGCACTACTTATTAAAAGTAATAAGTAGTGCTATTTAGAAACAATACTAGCCTGAAGAACTGAAGTAAATAAAGCCACATACGTTGCCTTGATAGATATGGAAAAGGCATTCAATAGTGCTCAGTGGAACAATCTTTTTCAAATAATGAAGGAAATGGGAATAAACTGGAGAGATAAAAGACTAATTAAGAAACTATATACCAGTCAGAAAATAAAAGATATCAATACGGAGAAAATGAAGCAACTGCAGAAGTAAAGAAAGGCATAAGGCAAGTTGCGCATTGTCACCCTTACTTTTCACAACCTATATACAGAGAATGCAATGAAATTAATAAAAGAAATGAATGGGATAACTCTATAGCTGGAATGTAGATATTATGTATATGATATACTATGCTGATGATGTGGCTGTATTGGCTAACAATGAACAGGATTTAAAACAGATATTTAGGATGAATGATGTTTTATCTCATTATGGACTTGAGATAAATGCAGCAAAAACTAAAATAATGTTGGCAGGTTCAAAGGAACAAAACAGAATAGATAAAAAAGACAGCAAAGGTAAGAATATTGAATAAGTAAAATCATTGATATATCTTGGAAGAACTATTCAACAAGACAGAAGATGAGTTAGAAATCCGAAGAAGAATTGCTATGACAAAAGAAGTATTAAAGAAAAAAAAAGGAGATCATTTATTAAAAGATAAGACTTATGGAAAGATTTATAAAAACATTCCTCATAATTCTCGTAGAAAGGCTTATACGTTGGTTATACATGATTATTAATCAACTTAAGGAATTAATAACGTACCAATATCTTAAAAAAAATGTGACTCTTGACCATATAGAAAATTGGCATCCTTTATCTGCTCCACTAAAGACCAACCACTTCCCCTAGACCTACCTGGTGTATACCAGGTCCCTTGCAGCTGTAAGCTGTCCTACTTTGATCACATCCTCAACACTTTCTCAGGCAATGGTTACAAACATGACCTGACCTCTTGTTAGACCATATAGAAAATTGGCATCCCTTATCCTCTCCACTAAAGACCAACCACTTCCCTTGACCTACTTGGTGTATACCAGGTCCCTTGCAGCTGTAAGCTGTCCTACTTTGGCCAAACAGGAAGGACAGCGAATATCAGAATTTCAGAACACAAGGACTACATCCGTTTTCACTAGTATAGCCACTCTGGTCTTGCAGACCATGCTCTCGATACACGCCACAGAATATGGTGGAAAAAAGACGCAATAATACACTGTAGCAAGTTCAAATTTGAAAGACTTTTTATGGAATCAGCCTCAGCCCTAAGAAACATGCCAAACCTCAACAAATTTGGCTGCATGAGCGTGTCCCAAATTTGGGAGACGTACATCAGGAGACCTTCAGCCCAACGGTCAAGAATACCTACATAGCCCGCCAGAGGGCACCATCAGGACTTTTAGGAGAAACAACAGCTTCCTCGTTTCATCCTCATTTACTGTGTGTAGTGACTGCATGCACATGTCTTTATTTTAAGTTCCGTTGAAGATGGCAACATGACATTGCTGAAATATTAGAAATATATATTAAAGTTTAATTTATATTCTAGTGAACGTTGTTAATTCCTTAAGTTAATTAATAATCATTTCTTGGGAGAATATCTTCATATGGTTGTGAGACTTGGAGACTATAAAAAAGAACTGGAAAAGAATTGAAGCATTCAAAATGTATTGTTCAAGAGTATTGTTAGGAGAATTGGAGAGAGAAAAAGCAATGAAGTCTTCCATGAAATAAAAGACAACCAAGAATTGAAGAAGACAATTCTCAGCTCGAAGAAAAAAAGATGAAATTCCTGGGACACCTATGGAGACAAATGGATTAGAAGGGATGATACCAAGGAAAAGAAGAGGATGGCTGAAATATACATTCTTAAAAGGAAGTGTTTAGATTAATTGAAAGAGGTTATAATCTACTAAAAGGGAAAGAAAGCAATAGGATGACCTGGAAAAGGAAATTCTCCATAGTGACAAGAACTGTCCCTTAGAATGATGAACTATTCTGTCCACTTTTTCAATATGCCCTCTGGACTTCAGCTCCCTGACCACTATTATTGCCAACATTCATCAATTTCCTATAGTCCAGTGCTGTCAATGAACTATTTTCCATTGTATAAGACTCTGATCAGACCACACTTAGACTACTGTTCTCAGATCTGGTACCCAGGATTTGAAGGGGATAAATTAACTGTGGAAAGGGTACAAAGGAGGATAACAAAGATGGTGTCGGGACTGTACAGTGTTAGTTATGAGGATCGGCTGAGGGAGTGTGGACTGCAGAGTTTGGTGCACAGAAGAAGGAAGGGTTATATGATTGAGACTTTAAACTGTTGAGAGGTGGTTACAGGGTTGACACCAGGGAGTTCTTTCGCTTAGTTGAACAGCAGGAAGGAGTAATGACAAGGGGCCATCCCTGGAAGTTACGAAAGGAAACTGTGAGAAAGAGGGTGAGGAGTGGTTTCTTTGCATGGAGGGTGGTTGAATCATGGAATGAATTGCCTGATGGAGTGGTGAGAGCGAGAACGGTCAATGCATTTACGGAGTGGTATGATAGACTGTGTTTCCTAGGAGGGACTTCCCTCGATGAGACTTGATAGACTTGTTTCTTAGAAAGGACCTTCCACAATGAGTCTTTTGACTCCATGGAAGCCTGAATAATAATAATATTAATAACTAGTTTGTACAGTTTGTTTTTTTCATCAAAAGTGCATGAACTTATACACACTGTCATATTAAACTGACAACCATTACCCTTTGCCCACACTATTAATCTATTTCAATCATCCTGCAGAACAACAATCTATTACATCATCTTGATTAATCCCAACTGGATATTTCCTTTCAAATAATTTTCTACGATATACAAATTAAATAGAAACAGTCCAAGTACAGAGCCATGCACTCTGCTGATCACCCATCCTCTTCTGGATTCTACTCCTTCATATACTATGCTTTTGTCTGTCTATCAGCCATCATATTATCCATAACACATGGCTTCATATCCATCCCCATTTGTTCTAATTTATATAAGGGAGTTCTGTGTGGTATCCTGTCAGATGCCTCTTCAAAGTCAAGCAATATCACTGTGTAATAATTACCTTTAGCCAGCTCAATTGTCACTTTATTAAGGTAAGTAAGTTACCACGGCAAGACTACCCTTCACAAAGCCAGCTACAACCCATACAGGATTGTATTCCTATCCAATTATTTCAGAATTCTGCCTTTCAGCAACTTCTCCAATACTACAACTGCTACTCCTGAGATATTTATAAAGTCTATAAGCTTTTCTGCTTCTTCCTTGGAGTCTCTTTATACACTGAGATTGCATTAATAACACCCCCCCAACCCTGATTTACATATTCCGCACAATCAAGTACTAAGTGATATCAACGTCACATGCAGCTACTATAAATGAGCACAATTATCCTCTGTGCATAATCAGTAAATGTTTGCCAGATACATGGCAACGTAAGCCAATTTAACCGTAGGCAGATAGTTGGGGTCCGCAGAGCGGGTACCACTATTTCAGAAACAGCACACTAGTTGGCTGCTCCCATACTACTGTATCATGGGTGTACCAGGACTGGATTAACCATGAACAGCCATCCAGCAGAAAGGCTCGCATATTCTAGGGAGCTTTTCCTGGCATGCCCTAGGTCCGTTGGTTATCATCCCATGAACACTGAATGGTGAATGCTACAGGGACCATGTTAGCCATCTCCATCCATATCTGCAGGTGTCTAGCCCAACCACAGTGCCAACTTTCAACAGGACAATGCACCTTGTACAACTACTGAGTAGTTGGAGGAACACAACAATAAATTCACCACATTGTCTTGATGCTCAAATTCCTGTAACCCAATATGTGGGATATGCTAGTACAGGTTGCGAGAACTGCTGGTCTCCTCCACGGAATAAGTGTGAAGTGACAGAGTTGCTGCAGTGTACATAGGTTGAGTTACGCAAAGAGGATGTCTGACATCTTGTGGAATCTGTTCCTAGGCATCTGCGAGCTGTGACTGCACAGAGGTGGACCAACACATTATTATGGGTATCCCTAATGCTAAGCTAACTCAGTGTCATAGCTCTCTCTTTCCACTCTTATGTTCCCTGCATTGGTCAACAACAATCTATTACAGTTGGGTCAGAAACACTGCTAATTCCATTAAATATTCTCAATAATGCTCATAATATTCTCATAATATTTATTCTCATAAATATTATGCAAAGAAAGACCAGATTGCAGGACATCTTCTGAGAGGTTCTTCAGGACACCTGACAAGAACTATATTACAAGGGAAAGTTGAGGGGAAGAGAAGATGTGGAAGACCAACTAGAGAGTGGTTTAATGACATCATGGAATGGACTGGTTTAAGAATGATGGAAGCGACAGACAGAGAGAAATGGAGAAGAGCTGCTCATCTGCTGCAACCCTCTTGCTAGAGGATGTTACCAGATGACGACGACCATATACAGCGTTGCGCAGATGAAGGTTATGTTATCTGTGAGAGTTAACATGGATTTGTTAAGGGATACTCTTGCTTTATTAATATAGTTGAATTTTATAATAATGTAACAAGAACAGTTGCTGAGGGAAAGGCATATTCTACCTCTTTTTTTTTTTTTTTGCAGAAGAATCTGACAGGATGCCACATGATAAGCTGATATTTAAGTTGCAGCACATGGGTTTACATGTCGAGTTAGTCAACTGGATTCAGGATTGGCTATCTGATAGGTATCAGAGAGTTGTGTATGATGGGACAACATCAAGGAAGAAAAACAAAAGGTTACAAGTGGGGTCCCACAGGGACCAGTACTGGGACCTGTACTGTTTAACCTTTATATCAATGACATCGTCAGTAGATTGCAGAGGGATATTCGGTTGTTTGCAGATGGTGTGTAGCTAGGAAGGATTATTAGTAATAGTGCATATGTGGCAGCTCTGCAAGATGATTTGAATAAACTGGACAGATGGGCAAATGAATGGGATGTCGGTTTAATGCAGCAAAATGTAAGGTCTTGAGGTTTGGGACACATCGATGGGACGCTGCTTACTCTATTGGAGGAGCTATACCGGAGGAAGTAAGGAAGACGAGAGATCTGGGGTTGATGATTCTTAGAAACCTGAAATTTAGAGAACATATTGCAAAGGTGGTGAAGGTAACACAGAGGATTGCTGCAATAATGAGAAGGACACTGACCAGCAGAGATAAAAGAGTTATCATTCTGTTGTATATGACTCTGATCAGACCACACTTAGATTATTGTTCTCAGATTTGGTCCCCAGGATTTGAAGGAGATAAATTAACTGTGGAAAGGGTACAAAGGCAAGATAACAAAGATGGTTTCAGGACTGTACAATGTTAGTTATGAGGACAAGCTGAGGAAATGTGGACTACAGAGTCTGGTAAATAGAAGGAGAGGCGATATGATCGAAACTTTTAAACTGTTGAGAGGTAGTTACAGGGTTGACAATGGGGAGTTCTTTTGCTTGGTGGAACTGGGAGAAGGAGCCATCCCTGGAAGTTGCAAAAGGAAGCTGTCAGCAAGAGGGTGAGGAGTGGTTTCTTTGCATGGAGGGTGGTTGAACTGTGGAACGCATTGCCTGATAGTGGCGAGAGCACGAACAGTCAATGATTTCAAGGAGTGGTATGATAGACTGTGTTTTCTAGGAGGGGGGCCTCCCACGATGAGTCTCGACTCCATGGAGGCCTGGATCATAATAATAATAATCTGCTGACTTATTTGCTAGGAACTTTTGGTATGCTTTCTTCTTTTCCAAGACTGCTTCTTTAACTACTTGTGTCCACCATGGTATTCTTATTTTTCTATCCTTGCTGACAACTTCACCACATACCTCCCTAGCTAAATCAATCAATGTCTTCTTCAGAGTTTGCCACTGAGACTCCAAGGTTTGGTTCTTGTTTTCAATTTGTTCCATTTTTTTTTCAGTAATGTTTATATAATCGAGTCTACAATTTGCTTATAAAAGCTGCTCAACTTTAATTCTTTTTAAAACTTTCTTACATACTGTTATTTTCAATGTGATATCCATTTTTATCCTGTTTTATCCTTAGTACTAAGTAAGTAAATAAATAACAAAATAAACTGGTAAATCATATAAAATATATGTACAAAGTTATAAGAGGTAAAAGGAATAAATAAAATGTATATACAAGGTTTAGTAACTTTGAATAAATTAATGTTTTGCAAAAATTTAAGTCATAATTTGTCTGAGTCTGACAACATCTGCTTGAGTGTATAAGGCTTGGCCAGATAAGCAAAAATGTCATTTCTCTCTCTCGTGTGAAGCACTTGCATTCCACTAGAATACGACTAATGGTAACATCCATCTTACTAATGGTAAGATGTTGCATTTCTCACAGTCTTCAATAAATACAAATGTGGGCGATGACTGTGAGCTATGTGGAGGCTAAGCAAGAACTTCCTCTCTTCTGTTCCTACATCGACTAGACTACCAGTGCTTGGAATATTGCCATTGGGCAATTGACTGATTTTATAAATGCTGTGTGTAGTTATCAGTATAAGATACCATCAAACAGTATGTCAAGAAAGTATAAGCTGTTCTAGCAACTGTATCTGCTATGTCATTTCCCTTAATTCCAATGTTGCTGGAAATCCAACACAACCAGACATTAAAATTAAGGATTATTATTGTGTAAAAGAGCACCTCATCAAGCACTGCATTTGGATTATCTACTGGAAAGGAGATAGCCTGTAAAGAACTCAAAGAGGCTGTATAAATTATGCACTCTTGGTATGAATTTTCTTTGATATGCACAAGTGCGAGCTGAGAGGCGTGCAACTCTGCTGAACAATTATTGCAATCAAGAGGGATCTGGTTGGAGATTATAATGTTAGGAAACAGCAGCACAGCCAACAGAGATCTCTGATCTTGAACCATAAGTACAGATGGACAAGAAACCAGAGTAGGCTGCTCTATATGCAATGAACAATTGAAGATAGACAGATGAGGATGTATGGGACTTCTGCAGTTGTCAAAGTAGATGGTTTCAGGATGGAGTGTAAACAAGACATGGAGGAATACTGTTTTGTTTTGTGCAGGTAATGTTGTCAATACTCATGTCAATAGTTTCCATAGTCTCTTTAACATGCCAAAAGGATGGATGGCAGTCTGATGTAGGATGATGTGGAAGGGACTGTATTTTTAGGGCGTAATTATTAAGAGACAAATATTTTTGTCTAAGTGATAGAAGAGGTTCATTTGATTCAACATAAAGGCTTTGAAATGATGTGTGAAAAGCACCAGTAGCCAACTGGATACACAGATGACAGATCAGATCCAACACCAGAACGTGCTATCCCTTGTAGAACTATGCACCTGGAACCCATAATCAAGCTTTGACTGTACAAGTACACAATAAATGCAGAGCATGGAACATTGATCAGCACCTGATTCAGTAGAGGATATTCGATGCTTTTTTTTTCACTTATCCCTAAGATAACGAGAGAGAGAGAGAGAGAGAGAGAGAGAGAGAGTGTGTGTGTGTGTGTGTGTGTGTGTGTGTGTGTGTGTGTGTGTGTGTGTGTGTGTGTGTGTGTGTGTGTGTGTGTGTGTGTGAGAGAGAGAGAGAGAGAGAGAGATAGTTAGCGTTCTATTAAAGATGAGTCCCAAAAACTTGAGCTCTGGAACTAAAGGGATAAGAGTTTATCCCATTCATAAATCAGGATCAGGATGGAGAGTGCATTTCCAGCAGAAGCATACACAGTTGATTATTATTACGTGACACCTCCAAGGAGTCCAAAGACTCGTCGAGGGAGGGCATCCACTCTACAACTCTCCGTCTTTACCACTCGATTTACCAACTACAGCAAACTACAACTATCATTATCATCTACACCACTGCCATCTACTGGCCACCACTGTCGCTGGTATTTTCACAGACAATCAAACATCCATGCCCATGGCAGGATTCGAACCTGCAACCTTTTGGCTGGAGAGCAGATGCACTAACCACTCGGCCAACAAATAATAATAACATATGTTGAGGTTGCTAAGATTCCATTCACATTACTTTTTTTTAATTACAGTATTATTATTGACACCTCCAGGTAGTCAAAAGACTCATCGAGGGAGGGCACCCACTCCACAACTCTCCGCTTCCACCATTTAATCCACCACCAGTGGCGGATTGAGTGGTGGAAGTACAGCGAACCTCAATTGAGTGAGGTTGAGTACAGCAAACCTCATCATCTACTGACCACCTCAACCACTAGTATTTTTACAGACAATCACAAACATCCATGCCCATGGCGGGATTTGAACCCCCAGCCTTTTGGCTGGAGAGCGGATACACAAACCACTCGGCCAACCAGGCCAGCCTGGTTATTCTGCCGATAATCTGAACCTATGACCAAGAGTCCAAGAATAGACATGAATTGTAAATTGTGAAGTAATCGACGTAAAGACAATTGCCTACTGTGGGAGGAAGCTGTTCAGTAATTGAGTTTATTTACTTTAATAGTGAAGAGGATCACACTTAAGACAAGGCCTTGAAGAAACCCCCCCCTTTCATGATATGGCCAAGATAATGCATTTCCCAATCAGACTTGAAATACCCTGTTTGATAGAAAGTTCTTAATAAAAACAGGAAGGTACCCCTCAGACCAAGATTAAACAGGTCTTTTAATATGCCATATCTCCAAGCTATGTCATTGACTTTTTTCATGTTGAAGAATAACGAAATCTACAAAAGCCACATTGTGTTTTGGAAAGAAGTCTGTTGCTTTCTAAGTACCAGAGAAGCCTTGTGTTTACCATTTTCTTCAAGACCTTATAAAGACAGCTAGTCAAAGCAATGGGATCATAACTGTTGGCCTGTCCAGGATCCTTACATGGTTTTTTGAGAACAATGACAGTCGACTCATGCCTAGAGTCTGAAACTCTTATTCTGTAAATATTCTGTTCTATGGTAAGAGAAAATTCTATAGAACATGATTAGAGTTGTTTTATCATCTCATAATGGATGTCATCAGGGAGCTGCACTAGGGTGAGAAAGGGGAATTACTCTTTTTAGTTCCTCCTTAACAAATGGCCAAATCTATGGCTCAATCCCCATGATACAAAAGCTTAGTCACTGTTTCTCTTGCTTTTTCAAAATTAAAAAAAAAATCAGGAGGGTAGGAAACTTGCTGAGATCCTGACAATGTTTTCTCCCTAAGTGTCTGCTATAGATGTGGGATCAGCAAAAATACATCCATCATGTTCCAAGGTAGACAAATGTGGTGTATTCTATATCTATGTTTTATCTTCCAGATTTTATTAAAGATTTTCTTTAATATATACATTAATGATATATAGTTGAAGATTTGAAGTGGGATATTAAGTTGCTTGCAGATGATGCAAAATTAGAGAGGGCAATAGTTGATAAAAGTATGTAGAAATCTTACAGGATGATTTGAATAAATTGGCAGTGTGGGCAAAGGACAATGGTTGCCAATTCAATGTTATAAAATGTAAACTAATGATGCACTGTAGGATGAAAAGATTACATACTTTGTATCATATGATAGTACTGGTTTACAGGAAATTGATGGGCTAGGGATCTGGGGGTGATGGTAGATAGAGATTTGAAATTCAAACAACATATTGCAAGAGTTGAGAAAATAGCTCAGAGAATTACATAGATGTTGAAGAACACACTGACAAGAAAAGATAGGCTATTATCCCTCTTTATGAGGCTATGATTCAGCCACATGTTGACTACTGTGCAGAGATTTGGTCACCTGTGTTGCTTGGTGATCAGGAAGTGGTGGAGAGAATTCAGAGGTGAGTGACCAAGCTGGTGACAAGTCTATGTAATGATCCCTATGAGGATAGATTGAGGGTGTGTGGATTGCAATTTAGCTGACAGGTAGAGTGGAAGGGATATGATATAGGAATTCTATAAGATTGACAAAAGAGAAATTTTTCAATACATGGAGAGTAAGGGGAAAACAAGGGAATACTTGAAAATTGTCTAAAAATGTGGTAAGTAAGGGTGTGTGGACTAGGTTCTTTACTTAGAGAGTGGTGAATGAATGGAAGGGATTGCCAGAGGTGGTTGTGAGTGCCCCAACAGTGAATAGGTTTAAGGAGATGTGATACTGTGTTAATCGATAGAGTGGGTCTCCTGCAATGAGTCTTTTGACTCCATGGAGTACCAATATAAATAATAATACAGCATGGATTCATTAATAGGTGTTTGGCTGACTGCTTCAGTATTAAATTTTGCAAGATGGGGAAATGTATTCCAGTCAGTCTAGTTCATTTCCCATACAGGAATCCATTTAGGTGGACATGGTTCCTGTGAGGACAGTGCTGATAAGAGGAAAATGATCAATTCCATATATGTTTTCATCAACATCCTGTGTGAGCAATGGAAAAATGGCATGGAAGCAGACTAAGATTGATATGAGAATAAGAATGCATAAGCATATGGAGGAAGGTATATACGCAGTTATTAATAAGGGAGAGGTCGTGGTTTTGAGCATTTGCTCAATGATATTACCTGGTTTATTCATGTTGGCGCTATCCTGCAGTGTGTTATGCTCATTAAAGTGGCCCATTAGGAGTATAAGCTGAGGCAGTTGCATTATGAGTTTGAGTTCATTTCATTTAAATTCAGAACATGGCATAAATATATTGAGCATACTGTGATTAGAAATCCCACAGATAGGCAAACTGCTACTGCTTCCAGAGCAGCATTAAGTTGTACATAATGGAAAGTAGTATGACTACCCACAAGAATAGATATTCCATCTTGCACAGAGCCATCTCCAGTTCTCCTGAAGTGAAATTCCTGAAGGTTGGATCCTCACTTAGTTTTAAATACATTTCCTGCAAACAGAAACAAAAAGTTCGTGTTTCTGCAGCAGGTGCTAGATATTGATATTCTGGCAAAACCCTCAACAGTTCCATTATAAAACTTACTTGTTTAGTTATATGAAGAGCCAAAGGCTTCAATTCGGCGACATGAACTTATTTAAGTTAAGGGATATTACATCCCATATTGTTTCATAGCCAAATAAGAAACTCAGAGTTTCATGCCGAATATAGAAACTATATAAAGTTCGGCGAGTCCAAGCGTAAGCAAACACCTGGATAGTGCAACAACTGACCCAATTGGTAGTGCAACACTGAGGCAACTCATAGAAAGGGTGGAGCAAGTTCCGATCACTATTCTTGGTATTTACCCATAATGTGAAACCCGGCTCCTACAAACCTGGTATTACTAGGTCTACCTACTCACTGATGAGACCTCAATAAAGGTTGAAACCGGTCTGGGTAGTGACTTTCTCTCATAATGTAGAACAGTAATACAGCTTCTAGGAGCTGGGTTTCACATTATGGGTAAATACCAAGAATAGTGATCGGAGCTTGCTCCACCCTTTCTATGAGTTGCCTCAGTGTTGCACTACCAATTGGATCAGTTGTACTATCCAGGTATGTGCTTACGTTTGGACTTGCTGAACTTTATATTTATATATAGTTTCTATATTCGGCATGAAACTCTTTGAGTTTCTTATTATTCGGCTATGAAACAATATGGGATGTAATATCCCTTAACTTAAATTACTTGTTTAGACTTCATAGACTTGTCTGGTTCCCAGGAGGTCGAGGGCTTGCACTTATCAGGTTTGTATTTCTGTATGGATGATCAGTGTCCATCTCTTCTTCTGAAAAATATCCAATATATGTTCAGATGTATCAGAATCACTGGGTAAGTTCAAGTTGCTTTCAATGGACGGGTCTGGTGCGTGTTTAGGGGTTAAATAACCTTGCCATAATTTTTTTTCACAAATGGGTTCTTATTGAATGAAACTATTTTCAGAGTGGGACTGCATGATTTTGTACATTGTGTAATTGATGCATTCAACAGAGAAACAGTTACGATCATAAAGTTCAGGTATGGTGGAATGATAAATGGTGAAATAAACATACGATTTTGAGATGCTGTTGACATTTTATTAATTGTTACCCTCTCAGCATAAGAGGATCTCCGAGCAGGTGTGGTGTTGGCTAACTTTCTTTTTGCATCCTGATATGTTTTGTTCTGTTTTTATTTTTTGTATTTCTTTCTCATTTTTCCATTTCTGACATACACAGGAATATGGTGGATGATCTCCGTGACTTACTTATCCTCTTAACTCTCTGTGGAGCATAAAGCCTCAATCAATGTCCTCCACTGAACTCTGTTCATTGCTTCTTTCTTAATCTCATTCCAGGATTTTCCCGGCTATTTCATCTCTGCTTCGATTTCCTCTCCTCTAGGTTATCTTGGATGTTCCCCTTCTGCTTCCCTGTAGGTTCCATTCCATGGCTGTCTTTGCTATATCCTTATCTGGGTTTCTAATTGTGTGGTCCATCTGCTTCCATTTTCTTGTTATTATTTCTGTTGTGATATTAGATTGATTTGTTTTGTTCCATAATGTCTTGTTTGAAATTCTATTTGGCCAGTATATTCCCAATATCTTTCAAAGACATCTACTTATGTAAATCTTCAGTTTATTTACATTCCTTTTGCATAATCTCCAGGTTTCTGATCCATATAGCAGAAGTCTTTGGGTTCAAGTGTCAAGATTTATATTTTTACTTATCCATATAATTTTCATTGTAATGAAGACAAGTTGGACTTTTGTATTCTATTTTATATCCTCTTTTGTTCCTACTTAAGTGCTCATCACTGACCATAGATAAAAAAAAAGTGCCTACCTGTTCTAGTGTTTCTTCCATAAGCTGGAGATTAATGAAGAAGAAAAATGAACAAAACCAAAATAATGAGATTAATCTTCATTATTTTGGTTTTCTTTTGGTTTATCTCATCACCCAGTCTTACTTATTAGAAGACTGTACGAGAGAGCATACACCCTTGCCTTACACCTCATTTTTATTTCTTTACTTAAATTCTCATTATCTCTTGATTTGATAATTGTCATATGTTGCTTTCACTATATCAATTATTTTCTTTGGTGTGACATAATATTTCATTAACTTTTCATTAACATCTAGCTTTCTTGGCAGAGCAAGATTGGTTGGCATGCTCTTCACTACCACATCAGGCACAGGTGGCAAAGCCATGACAGGCAATTTGGACGTGTTCATATTTCTGGCATTTGAAGCATCTTGGTGGATTAGGAATGTACAGTCTAACAGCACAACTGAAATATCCTGCTTTAACAGATGTTGAGGCTTAGGAGCATCAAAGGTAAGGATGATGTTTCTGGTGGCTGGAACTGGTGACCATCCCTATGGATTAGGAATGTGCCTCATACCTGTCACCCCCCCCCCCCCAGATTTTACAGCTCTGAACATCCAGCAGATCCCATTCTGAGATCACTACTACTCTACAGGAATTCAGCATTTTATGAGGTATGAATGTTACTGGTATTCCACCCACTGATATAGCTCTGAGTAGTTTTTCGGAATGTTGTTGTTGTCATGTTGTTTCTATAGGACATTGCCAGAATGTGGTTTCTTAACTGTTTTGGGAGAACCTGCGTCCTTCTGGAGCCTTTTGAATGAAGAAGAGTGAAATTTTCCCTATTGGCTTTTTGCCTGTTGCATGAATGATCAGAAAAACTGGTACATTTGTATAGGTATCACATCTTTTGTTTCTTTCTTCTGTTATTGAAAGGTGTATCAATGGTATTAATGCTTGGTTGGAGTTCCGTTAGGGCCCCTGAAATGATTGAGGATGAAAAATTTATGCTCAAATGATTTTTTAATTAGTGTCAGAGCTCCCAGCCCACCAAATAGCCATGCACGGATGCTCTCCCCCCTTTTGAATAAAAAATGAAATTTTCCCTATTGATTTTTCCAGCAGGCAATGACTGTGCTCAGGAGTGGAATGCCAACTGTGGAACGTCTGAGTACAGGAGTTGAGTTGACATGCCAACTTTTTTCTACCATGCAACCCAGGCTCACCTTAAAAA
This sequence comes from Typopeltis vanoorti, assembly GCF_054136105.1. Lineage (NCBI taxonomy): Eukaryota > Metazoa > Arthropoda > Arachnida > Uropygi > Thelyphonidae > Typopeltis > Typopeltis vanoorti. The sequence continues at coordinate 176,659,292 of NC_143550.1, read as the reverse complement.
ATAATTAAATAAATACGTATCCAACATCTTCACCGAGTTGTATATTTTAACTTAATAGAATACAATTTTATTAAGTAGAGCGATACTAAATAAAATGCAATAAAGAAACAAACACTATCAACTGTTTTAGTAATAATAAGTAATAAGAAAATGAAACAAACATCCTATTTCCAAGCCATCTATCTCCACAATATACTGACAAATTTTGTCCCGTTCAGTTGTTACATCATTCGCCTTGGCAGCCAGACGTGGCCTGGTGCCTTTACCATCATTTTATATATTTTTTCGTATTTCGCAAAGAATTTATTGATTTTCTAAAGTGTATATATATGTGGATTTAGATTTAATTAAAGCGTAAGTCATTAAAATATGGATTGAGAGTATTTAAAGTCAATTAATGTGTTTAATTTATTATATATATAATCACTCTTAGACACTTAGACAAAATAATCACTCTTACAATATTCTTTGATTTTACCACTGTAGTGTGATTTTTGATTATTTGAAAAGGTTTCCCCAATACTTAAAGGACACCTAAATAACTTAGGGAATTGAAACAATGTAGATCCGAATATAAATTAAATAATACTTTAATAGATATCTCCGATATTTCGGCAATGTCTCATTGCCATTTTCTATAGGAACTTACAAAAGGCAGGAGCACAACAAGCTCTAACAATATAGTAACTGGAAATGAAGATATGAAGCTATCTTTAAAACATGACCTCACCTCCTGTTACAGGCCTCACAGAAAATTGGCATCCCTTATCCGCTCTACCAAAGACCAACCACTTCCCCTAGACCTACCTGGTGTATACCAGGTCCCTTGCAGTTGTAAACTGTCGTACTTTGGCCAAACAGGCAGGACAGCGAATATCAGAATTTCTGAACACAAGGACTACATCCAGTTTTACAAATATAGCCATTCTGGTCTTGCAGACCATGCTCTGGATACTCGCCACAGAATACGGTGGAAGAAAGCAAAAATAATACACCGGAGCAAATATAAATTCGAAAGATTATTTGTGGAATCAGCCTCTGCCCTAAGAAACTCTCCAAACCTCAACAAATTTGGTTGTATGCGACTGCCCCAGATTTGGGAGGCATACATCAGCAGACCTTCAGCCCAACGGCCAAGAATGCCTACTTAGCCCACCAGAGGGCACCATCAGGACTTCTAGGAGAAAGATAGCTTCATATCTTCATTTCCAGTTACTATATTGTTAGAGCTTGTTGTGCTCCTGCCTTTTGTAAGTTCCTATAGAAAATGGCAATGAGACATTGCCGAAATATCGGAGATATCTATTAAAGTATTATTTAATTTATATTCGGATCTACGTTGTTTCAATTCCCTAAGTTATTTAGAAATGCATAACCAACGTATAAGCCTATCTACGAGAAAGTTAAAGGACACCAAATGATAATGTTCCCCAAATTTTGGTTGGCACGTGAGAAAATTTTTACATCAAAGATTTGACAATTCTGGCATGCACACCTAAAAAGGATGCCCACCCCTGCCCTAAATGCTATACAAGCACCAAGCCAGCCTTGGAGCCTGTCCCTGGAGAAGGAGCCTTACTGCAACATCCTTGACCATTACAGGCAAGGCCAACGTAGTGCAAGACTACAGTTTCCCCTTTCCGGCTCGCACCACATGGCAAACACAGTGGCAAGGCATTGGATCCCAGTGATGGTAGTCTGGAAGACAGATATTGAAAAAGACTCAGAAGAAGTAGGGCAAAGAATATGTGAAGAGCAGCAAAGAAAAAGAAGAATGAAAATACCAGTATCATCACTGAGAGGTCACATCCACCACAAACAGGTGCCACACATGGAGGGGACAGAGTAGGAGTGAGATGGATGAACAATAAAATCAAGTGAACAGTGTGGGAAAAGTTATGGAAGTGGTACAAAACTGTTTGTAATGAACAGATGAATGGCAATACAAACTGTAGGACAGAAATGTAACAAGCATGGTTGAAAAAGTAGAATGAGGGAAGACTGGCTAACTAGCTCCCTCATACACAACTTGCTATATCATTCAAAAAGCCAATCTTCAATTAATCTAATCAAAATTTTTCTATTCTTGGATTTTGCAGCCTAAGAATATCACTGTATATGAATCTCCAACGTGTCACCTTATCATAAAATGTAAGCAGAATGTTAAAACAAGACCTGCCTTTCACAAACCCATGCTGAGAATCATATGTCCATCAAACCAATAGACTAATCTATAACAGGAATGTCCTAGATTTGGAGAACAGAAACTTTTGTCCTCTCCATGATTATGGAGAGGTACTATCTTGCCTTCTTTCCACTCCTTAGAAACCATCCAGCTGCAAGACTTTCATTAAATAACCAAGTCAAGAGAATAGCTAATTCTTTTGCACACTCCTTAAAAATATGTGGTGATATCTCATCCATTCCCACAGCCTTATTAGCATTTAATTCAAGCAATATTTAATGTACCTCATTATTTCAACTTTAATTCTCCTAATACTTTCCTCCCTTTGACATATTGCACAGTATAATTTACAACAGTATATACACTGATGGAGTGTTCATTAAATAATTCCACTATATCATATACAATAGTAACTCTGCTACCATAACTATCCACTATTGTCGACCTGACAAATATTTTTCCTCTTGCTTGCCACATAGCAGAAAAATTCCCTTGGATTAGCTTTGACCTAACTGGCCAATCTCCTCTCATATCCTGCTTTTACTTCATTAACCATGCTTGTCACATTTCTAGTATTTTATATTATTCATACATCTGTTAATACAAACTGTCTTGTACCTCTTCCATAACTTCTTCTGCCACACTTGCTTGAGTTCACAGTATAATTTATTCACAGTATAATCTGTTCATCTCACTCCTACTCTGTCAAACTCTTGGTCTGCAGTTATGCATTGCTTGTCATCTACTGTCTTACTTCCCATGCACTGTCAACATCTTTTCTGCACAGCTCATCAGTTCAATGTACTGATGCTATTTCACTATGGAGCTTCTCATTATCACTCACCTTATAGTTCCAATGCACTTCCAGTTTACCTAACTCTGTTCCTACATCAGTCAGTATCTGTCAAGTCTGTTCTGAGTGATCACAATGTGATCATTCAGTAACTCATATGTTTGTTCAGCTTGTGTGATCTCCCTACTCTTACACCAAGAAAAATGGATTAAACAATAATCCAACAAAATAATGTGTAAAAACAATGAGGCATGAAAACCATGACAAGATAATGTTCTTAACACCAAACAACACATGGACATGAGTGGATAAGCAGGTACCACTCTAAATGAGAAGAAATCAATTACACTGAAACTATGTGAATAACAGCTGCAGTAGTCCACAAAAAACATTATAAACAAGATCAACTATTTCCTAAGGATGCTAAGTGTGCTATTAAAATTTAATTCTGCTTTTAAAAAATAAAAAATAAAACTTTAATATCCTGTCAAAAGACCCTTGAGAATTTCATGCTACAGAAAAAATTAACCTGTGTGTGAGGCATTAAAAAAAATGTGGGAAAAAAATGGAAATACTGTATTTAGTTCGTAATATGTTCATCTTCTTATTAATATGCATTATGAAATTCATACATTTTGTAGCGGAAAGCTCATATTAAAGGTAATGCCAAAAAAAAAGAATAATAATAATAAAATAAAAATCCAAAATTTCCATATAAATTAACATTTTTATATTCTACAAAACAAACTGAAGTCATCTTCACACTAAAAAGCAGCAGTATATCAGAGTTCAGTAAATCTGTCAAAAGATATGGGAGTGAAGTGAGCTTTACCATCTGTTCATTTATACATGAGAACATTTTATTTTTACATCTTAAAATAATCTAGAAATGCTAGTTCTTGTCTTTCAAGAATAAGATAAATTTTAAATCACTTGAGTACTTTATATAAGTTTCTATTATTTTTTTTGTTTGTTTGTTTGTTGTTGTTTTACACTATTTACTGAATACTCAGGGAAGTAAGACCATGGCAAAATATAAAACGTGTGTTCGTGTCGTGTTTAAAGACTGAATTTTAATTTACTCAAATTATAAAGTCTTGAAGATTTATGACGACACTCTGGCCTATCTCATACACTTGACAACTGGGTGCGGACATTTTTTACTACATTAAAAATTACTAATACTGGGAAGATAGGTTATTCCAAAGACCTACCATGTCACCATTTCAGAGTTAGCCATACATAATTATCCCACAAATAACAGCTGATTAGTCCAGAAATAATACTACTCTATTTTATGATGTCCGTTAAGCATCATCAAAATACAGTATTAACAATATGCTTAGCACTAGTATTATCAGTACTACCGTTACTAATATATGATAATAATAAATAACACACTTTATAACATAACAACTTATTCCCACTCTGATAAGAAAGAAAAGTGCATTAACACAAAACTTACATCTGATCATGTAAATGAAATGTAATGGGATGACAGAAACTTTTTTTTTTAATACAAGGAAAAGAACTAAAAACAAAGAAGGATTTTGAAGATATATCACGCTACATATTTTCAAATGTCTAATTCGGCACAACACTATCACAGGGGGGTGTAACGTCCCGTTTACTCAGACATTAAACATACAGATGTAAGAAGCCCTCAAGTGGGAAAAAACGAAACTACGTATCTCCATCAATATTTAAATAACTGATGTTTTTAAGTTCTGAAAATCATGTTGCTCCAACTATTCACAATAGCACAGAGAAAGCAAAAAAAAAAAAAAATTTGCCTAATTTAAACAATTAATTTCTTAAATTCTTTCAGGATCAAATCCTTAAAAGGATTTATAGAAGTAATAGAGAAGCAAAATAATAATATGAAACAACTGTATGTGTCATATCTACACGTGCCCTGAGGGTACAGAGGTTTGACATACGTCAGTTTACAGACCGACGTTAACCCTGTGAGAATGGCCAATCCTCAACAGAGTGCTAGTAGCAACGAACGATTGATCCCCTTCCAACTAATAAACGAGCTCAGACTTCCTTAATCTTTTGCTTGAGCCATTAGTAGCAGACACTCTACCAATCGATCAACCTTTGCTGACCATGTGTAGCTCAGTGAAAGTGACGCTTGCGTCCTCTGCGCTGGTCGCTCGAAATTAGACTTAGGTTCAAGTCTAGTCGCCGCCTGGAGGAACTTTTTCCAAGCCTATTTCCGACCGGTTACCGAGTTAGTCGATATCTAGACCTGGCAAGCGGGTTTTTTCTCCAGGAAACTAGGACTTTTCATTCCGTAAACTCAAGAAAATCGACTGTAGTACCCACATCATTTCAGATAGCAACATATCCTGTTAAGGTCAGGTACCAAGAAATGGCAGCACTTGTTTGCCAGCCTCTTCATCGGTAGCTGCCTATAATTAGTGATACAGATGAGCCAACTATCTCTGGCTGGCTTCGTGTGGAGATTGAACTGTCCACTCAGTTTCCAAAAACTAGTTAGAGTATAAAGGCCTCGCCTCCTCACTATAAGATTAAAAAAAGACGATAGCTGATTTATATTGATTTATAGCGAAGCAAAGCTAAGTGTTGTTGCAGTAGAATAGCCTAATTATTCACCAAGCTACACTGCTTGGAAAAAAGTCAATGGGAAGCATAGCGCGAACAAACAGACATGGCGCCCACTTTAATACCATGTAGGACATTTCTCTGCGATGACTGAAAGAATACCCCAGGGCATATTTTCCACTATCGTACAATAGCGATCAATGAGGATTTGGAACCATTCTTCCTGAAGGCATGTAATGAGGTCCTGGACAGTTGTGGAGCGGACGTCCTTTGACCTCACTCACTCAAGGTAGCAGCCATTTCACCAGTACACAGTTTCACTGACTTGGGAGCATCTTAGTCCTCCAATTCATACCGGCTACAAACAAGTGACATGACACAATTCACCTTTCCCACGGTGTTCGTTGACTTCTTTCCAAGCAGTGTACTTCTACATGTAGATAATTTATATAAATTATATCCTGTTTTCAACATTACTACTGCTGATATTGTTACACGGGTATTCCCGGTGAATGGGAAGAATCGTTATGGTAGATCCACTAAATAATAAATCAATGTAATGTTGACATCGTTTATCTAAAACTAGATACAGTATCTGAAATAAGAGCCAACAGGCTTCACTTCGGCGAAGTAAAATTATTCAAAATTAAGTGGATATTGAATACCACATTATTTCTTAGCCGAACAAGAAACTCAAAGATAGGAAATCTAATCTAAGAGCTTCATGCCGAATGTAGAAAACTATATAAAGATAAAGATCGAGTGCAAGAGAAGTTTCTAAATTTTGACCCAGATTCGATGGACGACAGCTATTTAATAAAAGACGATCTTATTGAAAACGAGCCAATGCACGTATTCAAATGAAATTTGAAAAACTGGACTTTGAACAATTCTTAGCTGCAGCTGGCAAAACCAGCATTGCAGACAATTTTACCATTTGCCACCACCTACCTGTGTGAAATGGGATTTTCATCACTTTTGCACATAAAAACGAAAGTCAGAAATCGCTTAAATGCAAGTGATGACTTATGCGTAGCTATTTCAAGAAAGGAGCCTCGCTTCAAAAGAATTATTATGAATAAACTATTTATATTTTTTGTATGTATATGTAAATGTATGTGTTTATTTTTCAGTAAATAAATTATCTTACAATAGATATAATTTCTTAAATAAAGATATAGAAACACATTTTTCAAAGGGGTGCGAGAACTTATTTTTAGATTCAAGGGGGTGATCACTAAAAAGGTTAAGACCCACTGATATACATCATCATCAGTAATTAACGACAAAATTGCCGATCACTATTTTGTCTCAACTTCGTTTCATTACGGTACCTCACCCACCTCCCACCATCAGAAAAGTAAACAAAACGCGATCATATTAAAGAGCATTAAAGAGTCTTTGGACTCCCTGGAGGTGTCGAGTAATAATAATAATAATAATAATAATTGTCGACAACCTTTTTAAAAAATGCAGACTGGAATTGCCTACTTAAAATAAATGATCCCGTGACATTATATGAGAACTTCCAACTAATGTTCATAGAAATATACAAAAAAGCAACAAAGCCTACACAAATGAGACGACGAACAGACAATAATCCATGGATGGTGACATTCTAAATAGTATTACTGCAAAGGAAAATGTATGGAAAGGACTAAAAAATTCACACAATAACACTCAACTACAAAGATTATATAAAAACAAAAGAAATCAAGTAACAACAAAAATTCGTAGGGAAAATAAAAAGCCTCTATTACTTCCGAAAATTTACAGAAAATAATCACAATATGAAGCAAACATGGTTTATACTTAACGAATTACTCACTCGAAAAAAGAAAACTAAAAACGTCAGCACAAAATTTTATTGCAAAAAAGTTTCGGTCAGAATACAAACCAAGAGGAATTAGCAGACTCATTCAATTACGCATTAAAAAACATTACCACACAACTCAAAAAAGATAATCAACCAACGATAGACAAAGAAATACCGACACAAAGTGAACAGCAAACTATATTTTTCCACCTGTAACAAAACAGGAACTGATAAAAGCACTCTTACAATCAAACGCCGGCCAAGTTGGCCGAGTGGCTGTCGTATCCGTTCTCCAGTCAAAAGACTGCGGGTTCGAATCCCACCGTGGGCAAGCATGTTTGTGATTGTCTGTGAAAATACTAGTGATGGTGTTAGACGATAGATGGCGGTGGTGTAGTTGCGGATCGTTGTAGTTGGAGACAGAGAGTTGCAGAATAGGCTCCCTCCCTCGATGAGGCGCTTTCTACTTCCCAGAGGTACCAGGTAATAATTATAATAATTATAAAAACCAAGGATGACTTCAGGAATAGACAAAATAAGACTTATTGCCCTTTCAACACACTTTGAACAAATAAATCCAATACTTTGAGACTCGTGAACATAATATTCGACACTTGCATTACTCCACAACAACTAAAAACTGCAATAATTACGCCAATATGCAAACATGGTAAAAGAAATTATACACAGAACTACAAACCAGTAGCTAACCTACCTGTCATTTCAAAAATTCTAGAAAAAATAACACTCACCAGACTACAAAACTATTTACAGAAGTACAACATTATCTCACAAAACCAATTCGACTTTCAGAAAATAAAAAGCACTATCACTTTATTTTCTGGAAGACAAAGCCGATAAAAAAAATACACTGTCCTTATACTGCTTGAATTACCCAAACTTTTGATACACTTGAACATGACATACTACTGACTAAACTATACTCAATCGTTTTTATATAATGAAACCTGTGGTGAATTCATCACTAAAAACACACGTATAAACACAGTGATTAGTTTTAATACGTAAATATTTAATACCAAGTATCTTGGGACATCCTCAGCACAGTAATTCAAACAATACTAGGAACAACATACAGTTACGGCGCATGATATGATTACAATGGAATCACAATACTCGTGCAATAACGTGTTACAGAAGTAAATTTTAAAAAAAAAACATATAAAGAGACAATTTTGGATGACAATTTCCCATACTCTAGGAATAGTAAGAAAGTCGTTGGGGTTTAAATTTGGTCTGTGCAGAAAGGCTTCAGCACTTTCTTTATACAGACGTTCATGTTAAAATAAAGATCTATGTAAAAGTTTAGATTTTTCCCAATGGATCCTATGGTTTGCATTTTCAGCTATGTGTTGAGAGAGACCAGATTTCTGCTGCAAAAAGACGAATATGGTCTTGATGTTCCGAGATACGTTTCTGAACAGATCTACCTGTCTGTCCAAAGTAAGACAAATTGCAGGAGCATGGGATCTCATAAACGCCAGGTAACATCAGAGGTGAGAGTTTGTCCTTAGGAGAAGGTAACAAGATATAGATCTGGTTGATGGGATTGTAAGTAGTAACAAAATTATATTTCTTCATAATTTTTGAGAGACGTTCGGAGATACCTTTGACATAAGGAATGGGAATCCTATGGACTTCTTCTTGTCTAGGTTGATGTGTGGGGAAGTGACTGATGATTTTTTGGGTTGTTTTAAGATTATATCCATTTAGTATGGCTGTATATTTGATTATTTCTAGTTCTTAGTTTAGAGATACTTCAGAGGAGCAGAATTTGTGTGCTCTGGTAAGAAGTGATTTAATGATGCCAAATTTCTGAGATGGATGATGGCGGAAGAATTGTGAATGTAGCGACCTGAAAATGTAGGCTTGCAATAGATAGATGTGGCAATGGAACCATCTTCTTTTCTTTGAATGTGTAAATCCAGAAATGGAGATATCCTGTGAAGATTTTTTTTCTAGCGTAAAGTTGATGCTAGGGTGAAGAACGTTTATTTTGTCTAGAAACAGTTGTAATTCATGTTCGGGATGATCCAAACTGCAAAGACAACGTCGATGACATATCTTAACCAAATTTTTGGTTACTATATGTTTCCAACAAAAAAGGCGTTTTTTTTTTCCTCCAAAGTTATCAGTATCAGGTGGAGGTGACATCACTAAAAGATATTCCTCCAAATATCTTTTAGTGATGTCACCATCACTATGAGGAGTTCGCTCATCTCCACTAGGCTGAGCAGACATTTTCTGGAGGAAAGAGGGATGAGTGGTTAGAGTATGGGGTAGCTGAGCATCTCAGGAAAGCGTATCTTTCTTTTTTTTTCTCTCTGCATTTATCAGTATCAGTTGGAGGTTTTTCCCTCCAAAGTTATCAATATCAGTTGGAGGTGAAATCACTAAAAGATATCCGCAAATGATGAGCTCACTCATCTCCACTAGGCTGAGCAGACATCTTCTGGAGGGGAGGAGAATATGGAATGATTGGTTTAGGTGGGGGAGCATTGCAAAAACTGTTTGTATATATTTGGTGACAAAAGAATACACAGAATGTTTAGGGAGGCATGGTGTCATTTCCAGACTGACACAATATCAAATGTATGGAAGTGTAGTTACCATGGTATCTGATTTAAAAACTCTTTTGCATGACCAGCTATTTTGATGTAATGTAACCAAGAAACAGTGAGTAACAAAAATTTTATTCATTGAACTCTTTGGAAAATGTTAAGAGTCTAAACTAAATATTGTGAAATATTTTTAGGTAATTACATGTTTCAAATTTTTCTCTGTGAATATACTTGTAAATAGTATTTCAGCAAAATAAAATTTGCACTTGTAAACTTAAATGAACAAAGATCTGTGCTTTTGTTTTTCCACAGTGAATTTTTTCTCAGTTATTCTGATTAGAAATTGATATTTAAATCCACAACTTCATACCTTAATGCAATTCTGTTTAATTATTGTAAAAAAATCACTACTGTGAAATTAATGCCAAGATTGGGGGGGGGAGGAGTGTTGGAAACTGATATCCATGTAATTGATTATTTTAGAAATTGTCTAATGCTACCTATTGACATTGTTTGAGTTATCTGAAAACAATTCGTTCACATAATCGAAAATCCGAACTGTTAGAATTTGGTTGTTTTACAGAGAGACAGCAGATCATAACCCAAAAAACGTGACTTAAACATTTAAAGTTTGGTATAGAAAAAATGTTTGTACTTTCTAGATAACACAAATACAAATTTTACCTTTCCCACACAAAGTAAGATAAAAACACACCAACAGTATATCCAACAGCATGCGAAAACAAGTCATTGAGTGATCTGTGCAAAAGGTTCATTTTTGAAGGAACGGTCAGGGTAGAGCATAGTAAGGGTAAACAGTACTATAAGAAAAAACCATAGTCAAGTGAATTTGGACTTAAGGTAATTAATCATCCACTGCTGCTGCTGTATTCTGTTGTTGGGTTTTGTGTTCGGTAATGTAAAAATAATGAGTGAACCACAAAATTCTTTGAAAGTTCCTTTGTGAAAAGTTCTAATTGTTCAGAATTTTGTAACAGAAAGTTAACATAAAATATAAGATCAGAGCTAATAATCAGTGAAATAATAACAATAATTATAATAAATAACTATTTATTTGTGGTGCCAAATGAAGTAATGTAAGATGAAGAATGAAGGAAAACGAATATGCAAAATCTACAGTGGGTAAAAAATATGAATTTTCGGTTATAATTGGTATAATTGATGTACAATTTCTTTTGAATAATACTTCAAATTTATTTCCTAAAGAAATTTGTATTTCTGATGGAATTATTGTAAGATATGCATTGACAAAATCACCTTGTAGTTGGAAAGAATTACCTGAAAGAGTTGAAAAACAGAATTCTTGGTTAATAAAATATAACCATCAGCTGAAGTGGAAAATTGGTTCACTATCTCTGGACAAACTATGAAATTGGATGAGAGAATCAACATGCAAATATCAAATATTAAACTTGGTTAACAGGGAGGCCTGTTCCTGATTTAAATGAAATTGGATGTCCAAAACGTGAATACATAACGTGTACTTTTAAATGCTTTTGGAAACATAATGAAAGATTCTGTGCTTTTAATAATTCTCAGAAGTATATGTATTGGTTTCAAAAAAATAAACATCATCATCATCATCATCATCAAATTCCTGCCATGTACCCTCAAGGGGTGTACAGGATATGATAGTACTACATGAAAAAAATTACATCATTACTAACTTCCTATCTACAATTTTCCTCCAAATCAGTCTGTTACTTGTCAAATCTCCAACATTATCAGATCTTATATTTCTATCGTCTAAGGCACTTTGCACCGTATCAATCCACCTATATCTTGGTCTTCCTCTGGGTCGTTTTTCTGCCAACCTGGCAGAGAACACTTGTTTCGCTAATCTTTCTTCACCCTTGAATCTTGAAAATTAACTTTCAGATGAGAGTCACATTGTCAAAAACCACATGATGGCAATTCCACAAGCATGGGAAGAACCTTTGAACAACAGTGCAAATTTAACAATAAGAAGATTAAGGAACAAAAAAAAATAGATTGTATTTTTCACTTTATTTATTTTCTGTATGTTAGATTCAGTAAATAAAATTTGTAAATAATATTTCACTCAAATAAAATTTGTAAATTTAAATGAACAAATTGGGTGTCGTTGATGTGTTATACAAATTTAAGTAAGACATTTTTTTTATTTTCTTAACATTTTTTCCCTTGTGAAATTTCATGCCACAAACTAACCAGAGACTTTTTTTTGACTCAGTGAATTAAAAGTCTTATTTGTTCATGCAAGTCCTCAAATATTTCAAGAAACTGTCAACTCTTGAAGCAAAAGAATAATTGGGTATTAAATTAATAGCCAGAATTTTAGTGCAGAAGATTTCACCTGAAAAGTCACAATGCTGTTAGAATTTGGTTATTTTACAGAGAGACGTTAGATATTTTAAACCAACACATTACTAAAACTCTTAAAAAGATTGCTGTAGAAAAAAGGTATCGTAATGTGCAGTTAAAATCAAGTGAATCAACATGCATATATCAAATAATACTCGTCATTGAAGAGAAAATTAAAAAAAAAAACATTAATGAACTTAATAGCAGACCCCTGCTTCATTTAAATGATACCAAATGATGAAAACAATATTGGGCTGAATTTCAAAACTTTGAAAAAGCTGATGAATTTTTTCTTTGCTGTGATCATAAATATTTATTTGAGGGTAATTTTTTTTCTTTCTTTATTTCTTTCTGAGTTAATATTCATTTGAAATAAGAATAAATAATTATTTATTTGTATTGGAAAGAATATCTAATATAATAGTTGTGTTAAAATATATATATATATATAAATATCTCTACTGTGAAATTAATGTCGGGCTCAGAGAACAACAGTTAATCGGGACTAATGGAAATGAGTTTTACATTGTTGAACTATGTAAAAACCATAGTTCAACTTGTTTTGAAATATCACATGGAGAAAAATCATATGAATTATACATAATCACCAGTGGGAAATCATACAGTATGAACATCAGTGCAAATGTTAAATCAGAAGAATAAGTAGAAAAAAATACTGTCTTTTTCACTTTATTTAATTTCTGTATGTTAGATTTAGTAAATACAATTTGTTTAATAATATTACAGTCAAATAAAAGGTAACATAGAAATTAACAAAGTATATATTACAGAGCTAATATTCATTTGAAATAAATTCCAGTTTCCTAGCTACACAAAATGTAAACAAACAAACAAGCCATCTACTTGAAAGCAATAAGTGTATAAAATCTCTAATCAGGAATGAATAATTTTAGGATATGTGTCATCACAATCATGTGAATGCTAATCACTTAGTCATATGTAAGTGTTTGAGAAACATCCAACAGTGGGAAAATGATACCTTTTGAACAATACGACAACTCATACATTACAGGATGTGATTAATACAAACAGACTAAACTACAGATAGTACCAGAAATAAATGAGATTAACAGAAAGGTAAGCACTGAGTTTACTTTTCTTCCATGATGTCGGTAATCAGAGAAGCTCCAGAAGCGCGGGAAAAAAAATGTAGAAAATTATACTTTTTGAACGTCATCTAATGCAGGATGTGATTAGTTGTATAAATTTTAACAAAATGAGTAACTATAGTTCCATAGTCTGAAAAGAGAACCGAAAACTAAGATCGGAAATTAATGAGTCAACTCCAAGAAAACGAACAGAACCAAACGGGTGGTAATCTAAACGATGTGTCAACTATATTTTCTGGTTATTTACAGAAATATCTTTCAACTCTATATTTTGCGTGTTTTTTTGTTGTGAATATATATTAGCCCCAGTAACCAATAAAGAAAAACTCAACTGCGTTTTCGAACTTGTGTTTGTGTTCTGTGCTGTGAATATATGTTAAAAATCAACAATTTGGAATATTCAGAAAACCTAGATAGTACCAAGATATTTCCATTCTGGAAAGAGATGTAAGTTAATTTTTTTTTAACTTAAACATAACAATTGATAATTGTAATTTCAATAATCATTGCTCGTATGTTTTGGTAAGCGTAATTCTAATACTGAATAGTTTTTTTCATAAGAATAATCATAGGGTACATATTAGAGTATCAACATGGATACATTAGCGACTTTTCATGTCTAGTGTGTGTGTGTGTGTGTGTGTGTGTGTGTGTGTGAGGAACACCAGCATATAATTAAATTATTCAGAAACGCCTAAACGTTGCCGCCACTATACTCTAAGAATTCCCAGTCTTTAGAATATGAATATAGAATAAAATATGTATGAGCTATGGAAAAAAAAAATTGTGTGTTTGAGGGACACCAGCATATAATTAAATTATTCAGAAAAGCCTAAATGTTGTGGCCACTAGACTCTACAGTACTCTAAGAATTCCCATAGTCTTTTAACAGGAAAGAAATACCCCAAAGTGTATTGGAAAATTAGTACTGCCATCTATAGTCAACCAACACGAAACATGACGACAATGGCGGATGTTTGTCACCCAGGGAAAATTCAACGATATCTTATCTCAAAAACATCGCCGACAATTCCATAGGCAAACTAAAACACCATGTGTTTTAGTTTAATATATCTTCCTTTTCCATTCAAAACAATAACATCACTTATTTACAACTAACAAATTATGTCACTTATTGACAACAACAAATGACGTCACTTATCTACATCTGAAAACAACACACACCCACGACACGATTCCTTATCTTATCTTGATCTTGATCTAGTCACTAGTGCCCCACCAATCACAACACGAATCCTTATCTCAACCATCACCCATAATTCCATACGCGAACCAAAACGCAAGAACTGAACCCATTGACACATATGCCCCCAGAGAAATTTCAAATATTCCAAACTCATTACGTCACACACAATGACGTCTTCAAATGAACAACCAATCACGTCACGATTCCTTATCTTATCTTGATCTTGATCTGGTCACTAGTGCCTACCCTACTACTCTCGTCCATGCAGAGGCAAATAATCTTTCATTCTGCAATTACCTCTTCATCACTGCTAAAGCCGTACATACCACTTCTACCTCAGACATACAAGACCAGACAGTTCAGCAACTTTACTGAGAGAGGCAGCTGACCAACTCCTTGCAGCCTTCAAATAAAAGGTGAGAAGCCGGATCCTACACGAGCATCACCACCATAAGCAAAACAACGCCTTAGATCTTTTCCACCATCTTTTCAACTGGCTGAGCAGGGCGACTACATCATAGTCCACTTTCCAGCATAGAAGTGAGATTATCCTTCCCCAAAGAAAGGGGGAAGAAAGAACTTTGTGCTTAACAGTGCGAATATTAATCAGCTGTCACTCCAATGTAAATAGATAATATTTTCCTATAGAAACTGCTATGTCCTTCCACATGCATGTCAGATCTTATGTATACAGTGTCATGTCAAAATAACTGTTAATGGCTTTTATTTTAAAAAAAATATAATTCACCTTATAACTGATATTTCGATGTAGCATACCTCAACAAGGGTATTAGCATGTAACCTCTCTGCCTGACTGCAGAGAACCAAAAACCAGTTAATCCTGTACATAAGATTGTTATGTTTGCAATAACAGAAAAATCTATCAATCTATAGTCGGGTTTCTACTTATGTCCTGAATACTGCCTCTAGCACCTGTAACCGCACACACACACACACACACATACACAGTGAAGAATATTATTGGTGTTTAGTTCCATATAGGAGAGAACTGACACGGAATACACAACTTCCTCTTCATCTGAGTGGAGTGATCATCTACAGCCCCTACCTTAAGCGCGCATCAGAACCCATCAATCACCGAATCGGAACAAACCTCTATGCGGAACCTCCGTAGGAAACTAAAAAGCAGGCTTTGGCTGGAATATAATTATCACAAAGAAACAAAAACTGTAGCCAAATTCATTGAGGAATTTGGCTACATCGTCGAAGTGTGGACAAAGTCCACACTTCGACGATGACACACTTCAACTGAAAGATAGCTAAGCATGATACTGAGCTATAATGGTGACTTTTTCTAAAAGGACAAATCCTCACTAGCAATCATGTATCATCTGCCTCCTTACTATTGTATATCCAAAAGAAAATCCTTTTTCTCTGTAATATATTCTTATATGTAAATAGTCTTTTTGTATACCTCTCTTCTAAAGTATATTTATCAGTTTAAAAGAAAAAATATAGTTGATGGCTAGAGTAGAACTCTTGAAGCTCTTTCTTCTTCCACAGCACTAGATTTTCCGAAGGAAGAATGTCGCAAGTTCTATTCTTGTCACCAAAAGGAGGAACTTTCATTAAGCCTTTTTTCAACCGATTCCCGAGTTAGTAGATCTCTGGCAAGGGCAAGCGGGCTGGCTTTTTTCTGCCAGAAACTCGGGTTTTTTTGTCCCATACACTCAAGGAACTCAACCTGAGAACCCACACTGTTTTGGGACAGTAAAATATAGTGTTAGGATCACGAGGTGGCGGCACCTGTCAGCCGCATCTTCCGATGAAAGCTGTTCTCAGTTCGAATTTAGTCGCTAATTAGGAAAGCTTTCTCTAACCTTTTCTTTGATTGGTTCCCAAGTTAATATATCTCTGGAATGGGCAAACGTGTTTTTTTCTCCTTGAAGAAACAAGTTTTTCATCTCATAAATTCAAGAAAATTGACAACAGAGCCCATACTATTTTCGGACTATCACATGGCCGCACTTGTTAGCGGTCGGTTCACCAGATGTCATTTATGATTAGTTATAGTCTTGTACCAGCTGTGTCTGATTGGCTACTGGCAGAGATTGAACTCCTTCCTAGGTCTCCAAAAGTTACGTCACGCTCAAACGGCCTTGGAAACTTCCCATAGGGGGAAAATCATTATCACATTTATTTTCTATTTTAATATCCTAATTTATTCTAAGAATTTTATGTTTTTAGTTTAAAATAAAACTAGATCATGAATTTTTGTTGTAAGCAGTAAGACACACTTAAACACTGTGATGCACAACCATCTAAATTATATTGTTCGTAGACTTTAATAGACACTGAAAAATTGATTGTATATTGTATAATTGAAAATTGATTGCATTTTAAGACACTAGAAAATTGATTGTAGTATTTTAGTCATCCTGTGTAGCCTTGTTTAAATGGCGGTTGCATTCACAGCGATGAAAACCTGTTCTAAATTCGAATAGTTTTTTCTTCTTCAGGAAACATGGATCGTTAACCTCACATCTCAGGAAAATTCCACCATCGACCTCAAACTCTCACACACAATAATTCTACTGTTAGAATTGAGATCCACGGGATGGCAGTGGTTTCCACCATACCCTCTTGAAAAGCATTGCTTTTTTGATAGTTTGTGCTCACTGTTAGATGATTGAAAGAAGGAGTCAGGCTGCTCACTAGTCAGCAAAAAATTAAGGTTAAACGAAAACTGCATACTCCCTTTGGAGAATTAAAGACATTTTAGCATTTGATTATTTATTTTAACCTTTGTTTATGGTCGGCAATGACAAACATAAAGTTAAAAATGGAACTACTTTGAGCATTAATGTGCCCTAATTATTACATCGAGCAGAGCAGAAGAATAGGTTTAGAAATTTTTTCCTGAAAAATAATTCTTTTCATTTTTATGAATTTCTAATTTCTTAATTTCTTTGCTCTGAATCATGGAACAATTAAACAATGACAAGACAAGACAAAAAAAAAAAGAAAAGCAAAAGGAAATAGAAAAAATAAAAATAAATCCGCTAATAATTTCCAAAAGGGAGCTGCGCCCCTTCTGGTGGAAAGCTAATCTTCTCTCTAACCAGTCATTGACCAAATCGGGTTGTCAATTATTTTAATAGGTATCCAAGGAGATGAGTATCGTCTAAAACTGCAACTATCTCTTCATCCCGAACTTTAATACTTCTGGGGCCTGAAATAATTTGAGATCTGTGGTTTATTTATTTGTGTTGCCTGTTTAAAAGCCTGAATTTAGGGAGGAAAAACTACTTGCCTGTACCAAATTAACTCAGGATACAATTACCAAAGTAATGAATAAAAATATATTTTCTAGTCAGTGACCTGAATAAATTTCATAACGGCCTTTCTTTTAGCAATCTAGCACTGTGAAAGCAAACGACGTTTCGATAAAAATAATCAGGCATTCTATTAAGTTGCATACATTGCAAAATTTAATTAGCTTAAAAACATCCATAAAAATAATTAAAATGAATTTCGTGGATTAAACAATGAATAAAGATGCTGGAAAATTATCAAAAAAATCAGCTAACGCCTTTTATTCCCATACAGGGAGTAGGAGCGGCCGTTTTTGCTCTATCTAACTTTTAGAGGCTGAGGGAGAGGTTCAATCTCTACTGGTAGCCACTCAGAGATAGCTAACTCAATACTATCACTAATTATACATCGGTGAAGAGAGACGGCTGACAAGTGCAGATATTTCGCCGTCCCTAGTCCTAACACAATAATACACTATGTTTTACTATGTCAAAATAGTGTGGATTTTACGATTTTCTTGAGTTTTCCAGACTAAAAAGTCAAGTTTCCGGGAGAAAAAACCCACTTGCCAGAGATCGACAAACTCTGGAACTGGTCGAAAAAAGGCTTGGTAAAAACTTCCTATAGTAGGTGTAATTGAACTTACGACAACACTCTTTCTTTGGGGATATCTAGCCAATTGATGGCTTTATCAAGTTGCTCTAGTCGGCTACTAGAATTGAAGTTAGGCCGCTCTTAAGGCTGCTTAGCGCTTTGGAAGCAAACTCCACTTTCACTGAGCTACACAGGCTTCTTGAGCCAGATATGTTGACCTCTACTAGTGAGTTGAACTGCCTACCAGTGGCGGCCGGTGAAAGTTTAAGTGTGGATGCTGCGTATATAAAATAAATAAAAAAAAAAATTATTTTTTATTTTGTATAGGCAGTACCAACATTTAAAATTTCACCGGCCGCCATTGCTGCCTACTCAATCTCTAAAAGGTAGATAGGGCTGAAATAAAGTCGCGTACTCCCTGTAATGGAATAAAAGGGCTTTAGCAGTGCAAAAGAAAGTCAAATGATTAAAAGCTGAGCGATTGCAAACTACAAAAAAAAAAACTACTTATTATTTTAAACTCAACACTAATTTCCTCTTTGTAGAAGACTTCAATTTCTACGAAGCATAACGTGCATAACATGAAAAGAGAACTTATAAAGGAATAATATAAGTTAAGTTACAAACGGACTGCTGGCACTTGAAGATGTTCTGGATAGAAAAGAGTATTGTTGAGCATGGTTATATGAGTTATCTGGCGTACTCCAAAATCGGATCGCTGAGTAATAACAATCAGAGAGGTTATAGCTTAGGTTGGTATTAAGGTGAAAAGGACTGGGGATAATTTCTATTGATTCAATAATTCTTTTCTGAAGCTCAACATAGGATCAAAGATGTTTTTTTGATTTATTTCCGTTTTCTTTGTCAGTGGTAGAATCTTCATCATTACTGTTAGGAGAATTAAGAACGTGATTAGATAGAGCAGTGGCTCTAGTTCTGCCAAAAGTGATGTCTCTCAGATGCTCCTCGATACAAACTTCAATAGATTTTACCATCTGACCAAAATACGGCACATTGCCCTTACATGAAAGACGTTAAACGCTTGGATATTTTAAACGTTCAGGTTTGGGTGTTGCTGTACCAAGCAAGAAACGGAGTTTGGTTTGAATTACAGTTTAAAATATCCAAGCTTCTATCTCGTGCAGTAAAATCTCTTCTAGAATATTGGTTTGGAATTATAAAATATTAGCATGGATAAGACGGTGGCTGACTGACAAATATCAAAAAGTGGTATACGAGGGATGTGAGCCTGTAAGATTTCAAGTAATCAGTGGAGTACCACACAGATCAGTTCTTGGTCCACTGTTATTTAATCTGTACATCAGTAACATTGTGAAGGATTTGACAGGTGACATACAGTCATTTGCTGATAGATTAAGGAATGCAGTACTTGCAGAATAATTTGAATAGGCTGGAATTTTGGGCATGGGAAAATGTCTGTCAGTTCAATTTCTGAAAATGCAAAGTCATGCATTTTGGCGTGAACAGATATCCAATGTCGTATTATATTGGTGGGATTATGCAAGAAGAAACTGTTCTGGCTAGGGATCTTGCAGTGTTAGTAGATAGCAAGTTGAAGTTCATGGGCCATGTAGAAAAGATTGCAAATACAATTCAAAAGATAATTAAAATGTGCTGAAACGAACTTTAACATGTAAACGATAACGATGACATTTTGCCTCTTTACACGGCCTTGATACTTCTTACTTGGACTATTGTGCGCAAGTCTGGACTTCTGGTTTTCGTGGTGATTCTGATACAGTGGAGAATGAAAGGGAGTGTTAAAAATGATATCAGTATTGTGGAACAGTGATTATTGAAGCCAACAGACTTCAATCGTTTCCAGGTAGCAAAAATAATCTATGTTGCCAACCCTTCGGACTTATATATCCCATCATCAAAATGAAAAGCTCTTACCTCCTTAAAACGTAATAAAAACATAATCATTACCAGATCTGACAAAGGAAATACTACTGTGGTTCTTAATACCAATTCATATGATCGGAAAATGAATTTACTACTCCGAGATCGTAATACTTACACCAAACTGGATTATGATCCTGCAAAACGTCAACTCAGGAAATTAAATAAGTTACTTGATGAATCCTCCTTAGATGAAGAAACAACTAAAAAACTCAATATCATGCTAGACCGCCTATATGGTTTACCTAAGCTTCACAAGGTTAATGTTCCACTCACACCAGTCGAAGGTTTTATTGGCAGCTCTTACAAGTCATCAAGAATCTTATCTAACCTTTTCCGTCCTCACATAGGCCACTCGGTCTCTTCAATAAAAAATTCCACAGTTTCACGCAAAAATAAAAGACATTCAACTGTTAAAAACTCATTTGTTAATTAGCTTCGACATTGTCTACCTCTTCACGAACATTCCCCATAAAGAAAAGGTAGAATTATTAACTCAAAAATTTCCTTATGATATAGTTGAATTATTCAAATTTGTTATTGCATCCGGTTACTTCACTTGGAAGGGTAAAATTTACAAGCACGAAGAAGGAACAGCAATGGGGTCTCCTTTATCACCAAACTTAGCAAACCTGTTTCTAGAACACGTGGAAGAAAAGATTTTTACTTTTCAACCGTAAACAAAAATTTGGTTACGATATGTCATCGACGTTGTCTTTGCAGTCTGGGATCATCCAACATGAATTACACCTGTTTCTAGACAAAATAAACCTTCTTCACCCTCGCATCAACTTTACGCAATGCTGCTTTTGCCAGCTGTGGATAAGGTTCTGACTGTGTACACCAGAATTGTTCTAAGTGCAGTTTTTCAAATTCCATTTGAATACGTGCATTGGCTCATTTTCAATAAGATCGTCTTTTATTAAATAGCTGTCGTCCATCGAATCTGGGTCAAAATTTAGAAACTTCTCTCGCACTCGATCTTTATCTTTATATAGTTTTCTACATTCGGCATGAAGCTCTTAGATTAGATTTCCTATCTTTGAGTTTCTTCTTTGGCTATGAAATAATGTGGTATTCAATATCCACTTATTTTTGAATAATTTTACTTCGTCGAAGTGAAGCCTGTTGGCCCTTATTTCAGATACTGTATCTAGTTTTAGATAAACGATGTCAACAGTACATTGATTTAATATTTAGTGAATCTACCATAATGATTCTTCCCATTCACTGGGAATACCCGTGTAACAATATCAGCAGTAGTAATGTTGAAAACAGGATATATTTCATATAAATTATCTACATGTAGAAGTACACTGCTTGGAAAGAAGTCAGCGAACACCGTGGGAAAGGTGAATTGTGTCATGTCACTAGTCACTTGTTTGTAGCCGGTATGAATTGGAGGACTGAGATGCTCCCAAGTCAGTGAAACTGTGTACTGGTGAAATGGCTGCTACCTAGAGTGAGTAAGGTCAAAGGACGTCCACTCCACAACAGTCTAACACCTCATTTCATGCCTACAAGAAGAATGGTCCCAAATTACCATTGATCACTATCGTACGCTAGTGGAAAATCTGCCCTGTAGTATTCTTTAACCATCACTGAAATTTCCAATTTCCATCTTTAACCATCACTGAAAACAGGCCCCAAGGCCATCGGTTATTTCATACGCATCTGTATAAGTGAGTACGGTAGACAACTGTCGCGATCTCGTGTTCTGTATCTTAACGCCGTATATTTCTGTCTGGAAGCGTGTTTTACAGTTGATTTTGTTGAGTAGCCAGATAGCAAACCCGAGTTTCCGTAAGGCAAAAACCCTTGAAGGACTGTTCCATTCTAGTTGAAGTTCCATTCTAGTTGCTCACTAGAGGAAGTTATCAAGGCATGTTTACAGCCAATTCCCAAGTCAGTTCATCATTTACACAGCCAAGTACGATTTTGCTTGAAGTTTTAATCCAACAACTCAAGACAAGTCGACTTAAATTTCTTTTTTCTTTTTCCCTATATGATAATAATATATTTTTCTCTATGATAATAATATGCACTGTTAGCAGAGCCGGCGCTAGGGTCTTTGTCGTCCGCATGCAATGTCTATCTAAGCGCCCTTGTAACGATCCGGGCGTGTGTGGTTCTTTTACGATAATACAAATTTAAATTATTTGAAATTTCTTAAATAAATTTTGACAGAACAGCCACACGTTGGTTCGCTAAATGTAACGAACCGAGGTTATTGACTAGGCAGGATAATCGTAAAAAACCGGAATATTCAAAAAATTCTCAAAAGTTATTCTCAAAAGGTAAAGCAAATTTTGATAAAGCCACTTCACTTTTATCGTTGAATATAATGATACAGGGATTATAGCCTTCTCACCGACCCGAATCGCTAACAAAATTAAAATGAATTTTAATTAAAGTTAAAATTTATTTTAACTAAAGTTTGCATTTTACTAAATTCTTAGTAAGTTGTAAAAAATTTTTAATAATTTTTATAAGTGGAACTATCTTTTAGGAAAATAAAAGAAACTCAAAATAGATGAGAAAATAAGAAAATAATTCAGAAATAATTAGAACATTTAATATAAGTATTCAAAAAATAATATCTTTACAGAATGACAGAAAATAAATTAAATTATATAAATATACCTGAATTTTTTTAAATTAAAATTTTAGGGTTTTTGGTGTAGCTCAGTGGAAGTGGTGCTTGTGTCCTCTGCGCTTGGAAGCTTGAAGTTAGACCTAGGTTCTAGTCTAGTCGCTGACTGGAGGAACTTTTTCTAAGCCTATCTTCGACCGTTTCCCGAGTTAGTCGATCTCTGGCACAGGCAAGCGGGTTTTTCCCCCCCGGAAACTCGGGTTTTTCGTCCCGTAAACTCAAGAAAATCGACCGTAGTACCCACATTATTTCAGACAGTGACATATCTTGTTAGGGTTAGGTACCAAGAGATGGCAGCACTTGCTTGCCAGCCTCTTCATCGGCGGCTGCTATAATTAGTGATAGACATGGGCCAGCTATCTCTGATTGGCTACCGGTGGAGATTGAACTGCCCACTCTGTCTCCAAAAGCTAGATAGGGTATAAAGGCCTCGCCTACTCCCTATTAGGGAATAAAAGGCGTTAGTTGATTTTTTTTATTTCATATTCATAAAATTAGATATAATGGTTTTAACATCTAATTCCACATATACATTGTTTTCAATAGCTATTAACGCCAAACTAACAAGCTTTTTTGTCACATACTTGTTCTTAAGTAGGTTTTAATCAATTTCAACTTGGAAAAGGAACGTTCACCGCTCACTACACTAACAGGTAAGGTTAATAGTAGTCTTAAAGCAATTGAAAAGTTAGGGAAAGATAAATTATTGGACACAATAAAATTAAGAATATCGGGAGGGTTTTGAATATTTAAATTATCCTTTAAATTTAAAAAAAAGCACACAACTCGTCATATAGTTCTATTGCATTTACGTTTTTATTGTCGCAGCCGTTCAAGAGAATCTCTAAATCATCACAATTTTTTCGTAAATCTTCGTTATTAATTTGTAGTAATCTATACAAGAAATTGAAGTTATCATAATAAGTTTTTGGCTGTTCAAAACGTTCTATTAACGAACACATTGCAACGTCTAGAAGTGTATAAAACACATTCACTCTAAATTTATTTTCTGGCGATTGTGGCGTTTTGTCATGATGCTCGTAGTCAAATTGTCGTGTCTATTTTCGTCATCGAACTTCCGTACCAATTTTAAATTCCTGTTCTCCATCCACCTCTTCACTCAGTTCTTTTGCCGTTTTTAGAATTTCTTTAAAATTTGTATCTGATCGATACTCTTGTAAGAATATTTTTAAGTTTTCGATAGATTCTAAAGCAAGTGTAATGTTCACATTTTTTCTTGAAGCATTTTACTCACAGGGTTTATTCTGTTAAGTAAATCATGCCCAGTTATAAGAGAGCAAATAAATTTGTAGTCTTTTATTTTAGCACATAATGTTTGTGCTACATGTTGAGTTTCTTTATTAAAATTTTCATTATTTAAAATTTCAAAAAGGGCATCGTAAATTACTCGTAAATGATATCGCAGAGGGCGGATTGCATTAATTTTACTTTCCCGTCGCGTTTCTGGTGGCTGTTTCAATGTTAATTTTTTTACCAACTCAGGATGAAGGACATTTCATTCTCTTACAAACGTTGGGCAATCCTTTTAAAGGATTGCCCAACGTTTGTAAGAGAATGAAAAGAAATTGTATATTTCTTGAATAATTGCAAAGAAACTAATTGTATCTGCATTCATTTTGGCTGCATCGTTAATGATTAAATTTAGAGTATGAGCAGCACATGGCACGTAAAATGCTCGAGGAGTTTTGTTTAAAAGCAAATTTTGGAGCCCATATTTTTTCCCTTTCATATTTGCCCCATTGTCATACCCTTGACCACGCATGTCTTCAATGGGAATGTTCCATTTTTCCAGTTGTTCCGTTATTGTTGAACATAAACCACGTCCTGTGGAATCTGATTATCTGCAAAACCTAAAACGTTTTCCCTGATATTGACCATTCCATTGTCACAGGAAACAAAGCGAATAATAATGGTCATTTGTTCTGTTTTACTTGCATCAGGTGTGCAGTCTAAAATTATGGAATAATATTTAGATTTTCGAATTGATAATACAGTTGTATCCCTGATTGCGTTACTTAAAGTTTCCAATATTTCATTTTGACTGTCTTTACTCAAATAGTGTACTCTATTGTTTCGTTGTGGGGTCCTTTCAACATGATTTTCCATAACGGGATCAAACTTCCGTTATTCCTGTTATATAATTTATCAGATGATCCGCGAAAAGCTAAATTTTGGCTACCGAGGGATTTTATAATTTCAATCAAGCGTTCTAAAACACTGGTCCATTGTTTCTTTTCCATTGAGTCTGGCAATCAATAGTAGTTTTGTTTTTTAAAGTTTTATCGACTTCCTTCCATTTTAAGAAATTTTTCATGTGAGTTAAACTAGTCTCATGTCTATGCAAAGTTGTACTTACATTTCTCCAATCGTTATAACCTTATACAAGACTACTTGATTCGGTAGGTGCGAAAGATTTGCAACAAAAGCAAAAAAAAAAAACAGAATTTAAAGTTTCGGAATAAATGAGCCATGTTCTTGGCACGAGCTCCCTGTTTTCTATTTTTCTATTATAATACGTGTCGCCAAATTTACGACCATATGTATCTCTGGGATATATTATATTTTTATTTTGAACAAGCCCCATTTCAATTAAAACAACTGGTAATTTTTCATCAATATTTCCCCATTCACCTGGATCTTCTAAATTTACAGAGACTAACAATGTGTTAGTTTCGTGGTCAACTACAACCAAATCTTCTCCTAACTGTTTTTCACTTAAATCCTGCGTCTTGTTATATTGTTCAATAGTTGCAAACTCATGCAAACTGGATGATGTGCACGGTTCTTCAACCCTGATTTCTGATGTATCGAGTTGGTTGCAATCTGCATCAGAATATTTTAATATTTTAACAAATTTATTAAGAGCCCCAGTTTGTTTCTTAATATCTGCTTCTTTCGCAGCATGACGCTTACGATTTTGTGCACCGGATAACTTTTTTAAATTTTTGATTCCATTTCTATTTTATACCCACAAGAAATTATTACACAACATCAGAGACGAAATAATAGTCCGTACTGCGCTACTGTCAGTAGCCTACTGAGATGCGTACCATATGACTGGTTAACTAGCAACAAATGTTTTGTACGAAAATTCGTTTCTGCACATAAAAACCGTTCACCATTTCTCTTTAGATAGACTGCACTAGACACAACATTCTGTAGGCAAGCATTTAGCCTGTTCTCGCTGCAAAACTGTAAACAGCTGGCTGATCAAAGAGGCGGCAATACAATTTTTTAAAAAGTTTTATTCGGTGTATCCGGCCTTATTTATTTTAATATTGATCATTCTGAGAATTTTTTGTTTTCATGATAAAAATTTTGTTTCTTAAAAATGAACTTATGAACGGTGCCTCGGTGGCGGTGCCCCCTTCGTAGCGGCGTTCGCATGCTCTGCATGCCCGCTTCCGCCGGCCCTGATTGTTAGAATTAGAGAGTACGAATGGTGACGGTTGTCTGCCATTCATCTTCCTGAATGCATATGAAATTGTCAATAGCCTTGAGCCATCCATCAGTGACTACTGAGAATGGAGGGTGGCTGCCCACAGTTTTCAAAAAGTTACGATTTAATAGCCTTTCTCGCTTTTGGGGTGGGGGGGGGGGGAATAAAAGGCGTTAGAGAATTTATTTTTATTTTTATTGATATTGTTAATTTTTTTGTCAACAGATGGCAGAAGTAGCAAATTCCCTTTCCTCTTGCAGAGATGTAAACTTGTTATATTCAGGAAGTACAATACTTAAAACAAAGTAGTCCTGAATATACAAAGCATGTCCATGGAGAGGGCATAAAATCACAAAATCAATTACCAACAACCATGATTTTAGAAATTTAAAAAATAAATAAAAATATATTTTTTTAAATATTTAAAAAAATAATAATTAACACTACTGTGAAAAAGTTATAATTAAAATACTGCATTAAAATACTCTCTCTGCGAGTCCAGTAGATTGGTCACTGACAGCGAATTGGCTATTGCTTTTGCATGAAAATGCAATTGCTTTTCTGCAAATCCAGAAAAGCAACTGTGTATATTTCGAGAACGGTGATATGACCTTCTCCCTTAGTTGGGGAAAATAAAAGCAATAATAATAATATTATTAATTAATATTAATAATAATAAAATAACATTTATTATTATTATTATTATTATTATTATTATTATTATTATTATTATTATTATTATTATTATTATTATTATTATTATTATTATTATTATTATTATTATTATTATTATTATTATTATTATTATTATTATTATGTGTAAACCAATGTACGTAATGTAAATATCACATGTAAACAAATGTAAGTAATGTATCATATATAAACAAATGTATGTAATGTATATAATAACTGTAACAAATGTATGCAATGTAAAAAATAAAAATAAAAAAATAAATAAAAAAATTTCTTTTAAAAGTAAATCATGAGTTTACACCGTATTTTTGTGAAAATAAGGAAACATAATATTTAGATTGCATATGTGTAAATACTGTTGTATAATCACACCTTTTCAAACTTGGAAAAAAAAAAAAAAGTAAACCACAACATGTAATATTATACAACTAATGTAACTCTGAACAATATAATTGTAAATTATTATTATGATTGTTATATATATATATATAACTGTTATCATCATTACTATTTAAATCTCATTATATGTAGCACAAAGTGCTGAACCTTGTAAAATAATATACTGAATAGCTGATCATTGTACATATGTAAATATTTGAAAGAACAATATATATATATATATATATATATATATATACACATATATATATATATATATATATATATATACACATATATATATATATATAATTTTATATTTATATATATATATAAAATTTACGAACTAAAGATCAAATCCTTATTGATAAAATGGTTCTCAGAAATTCAAAAAGACGAAAAACTAACTTAAACATCGCATGGATAAACTATAAGAAAGCATTCGATTCCCTCCCACACTCCTGGATCCTAAAATCACCACAAATATTAGGAATTAATATGTTCGTTTCTGGCTGCTGCTATGAAATCATGGAAAACAACTTTAATAGTCAATAATGAGCGATTCGGAAATATTAGCATTAAACGTGGAATTTATCAAGGTGATTCCTTGTCAACATTGCTCTTCAACATTTCTTTTGCCTATGAATTTGAAGAAAACAAAACTTTGATATGAAATTCTTAAATGTAATATTAAAATTTCTCATCTGTTGTACATGGATGACTTGATGTTATATGGAAAATCGGCCCAGCAAATAGATTCTTTATTGAACACGGTTCACATTTTCAGCCAGGACATCGAAATGGAATTTTTTTTGGATAAATGTGCAATTTTATCTACTAATCAAGGAAATATTAACGACACTGACAATTTTAATTTTGATCAAGAGAAATATATAAAAACAATTTCAGCTGATGAACACTATAAATACTTAAGAATATTAGAAGCCAATGATATTCTCCACTTGAAAGGGTAACAGGCAGCAAGGAAATGAGTAGTAGTATGGGAGCCACTAGTGACCAAATGCTTCCGGTGGGCATGGCTTCCTGACGGCATTGTGAGTGACGTCATGAGTTTGAAATGTTAGGAATTTCCCTGTGGGCATATGTGTGAATGGCTTCAGGTCTTGTGTTTTGGTTCACGTATGAGATTATGGGTGATGGTTGAGATAAGGATTCGTGTTGTGATTGGTGGGACACTTTAAACCAAATGCTTCCGGTGTGCATGGCTTCCTGAGTCAGGAATTTCCCTGGGAGCATATGTGGTCAATGGCTTCAGTTCTTGTGTTTGGTTTGTTTGTAAATAAAGTGACGTTGTTGTTTTGAATGGAAAAGGGAGATATATTAGAGATAAGGATTCGTGTTGTGATTGGTGGGACAGTTTAAACCAAATGCTTCCGGTGTTCGTGGGTTCATGGGTGTGGAATGTTTGGTTGTTGTCAGATGAATATCAGTGACGTCATTTGTTATTTGTAAATAAATGTCATCATTTGTTATTTGTAAATAAGTGACGTTGTTGTTTTGAATGGAAAGGATGATATTAGTGGATAAGAAATCGTGTCGTGATTGGTGGGACACTTCTGACAAGATCAAGATCAAGATAACATTAGGATTCGTGACATGAATGTTTGTTGTTATTGAGTTTGGAATGATAATTTAATTTAACTATATTCTATGTCACACAAACATACAGTTTTTTTTCTTCTATAGATAGTTGTACTAATTTTCCAATACATTTTGGGTATTTCTTTCCTGTTAAAGTGTGGAAATTCTTAGAGAAAGTCGTGATGGCTCTCGTGTTTCGAGTTTTTCTGAATAATTAATTATATACTTAAAGTACCTGTCCTTAAACACACACACACACATACAAATTAGACATAAAAAATCGCTAATGTGTCCATGTTGATACTCTAATATATACCCTATGATTATTCTTATGGAAAAAAAATACTATTCAGTATTATAATTACGCTTACCAAACAACATGCGATCAGATATGTTTAAGTTAAAAAAGTACTTACAGCTTTCCAGATGACTCTTCTAAATACGAATATTCCAAAATAGTTCAATTTTATATCCACAACACAACACAAACACAAAAACCACAAAGAATGAAATTTCTGTAAATACTGTAACCTGAACTAGTTACTTCGTCCTTTAGATTACAGACCGTAGATGCTGGGGTTTCGTCATTTGCAATATCCCCGAGCGAGCGGTTTTCTTCAAAGGGGATGACATGAGTCACATCCATAAATTGGGGTATTGTTCAGAAGGTAGCATTTCCTCAAGTTTGGATATTTCTCAAATAATTACATATGACTAAGGACTTAGTATCAAGATGTTTGAATAACACATATCCTAAAATTATTCATTCTTCGTTACCATCGGGATTCATTGGTGTTGTTAATTAATGCTTACATTTAATTTTAATTTAGAGTAGTATCCGATTGGTTGACTGTATTAATTCTTTCCCACTTGGAAAAGTCTATGCGCCGTTTTGTTTAGGGTAAGTGTTATTTCCGGTTTCGAATTCCGATTGCTGTTAGAGTATGGAATTCAGACAAGTGAAATTTTTATTTTATTTTTTTTCAATTGATTCGTTATTTTCTGTATTTTACTTTTACAGGTCATATTCTAACAGAATAACTGAGCAAAATTAATAAATATATAAAGTATATGAGAATTTATTTTCCAACACTGTATATTTCTGATTAAGTCTTACCTTTAAGTATCTTTAAGGTCGCCTTTTATTGTACGTAGGTGAGAAATCGTGTGTTTTGTTTTGAACTCTTGGTTTCCATTGGGAAATTACCAATATAACTATTAATTTTACCTTCGATTCCTTGTGCTCTTAACCTATTTCTGTAAGTAGAATTTATTTGTGAATTATTTTCCCATACTGTTAATTTTCATTCATTAACCTTGTTTGTAGATAACGAAGAAATAAGACTTTTAATTCAATGAATAAAAAAAAAAATTCTCTGGTTACTTTGTGGCATGAAATTCACAAGGAAAAAAAAAAAAAAAAAAATGTTATCTTCCTTCTTAAATTTGTATAACACATATACGACACCCAATTTGTTCATTTAAATTTACACATTTTATTGAACGAAATATTATTTACAAATTGTATTTACTGAATCTAACAATACAGAAAATAAATAAATTAAAAAATACATCAAAGGTTCTTCCATGGTTGTGGAATTGCCATTGTATGGTTTTGACAATGTGACTCTCATCTGAAAGTTAATTTTTCGTTTGGCGTTCGTTGGGAATTTATTACTGTAGTAAAATTAAGGGTTGTGTATTTATTTCTTTGAAACCAATACGTATACTTCAGAGAATTATTAAAAGCACAGAATCTTTCATTATGTTTCCAAAAGCATTTAAAAGTACACGTTATGTTTTCACGTTTCGGGCATCCAATTTTATTTAAATCAAGAACAGGCCTCCCTATTAACTTCGTTAATGTTTTTGATTTTTCTCTTCCTTTGGTAAGTAATATATGATATTTGCATGTTGATTCTATCATCCAATCTCTTAATTTGTCCAAAGCTATTGAACCAATTTCCCACTTCAGCTGATGGTTATATTTTATTAACCAAGAATTCTGTTTTTTAACTCTTTCAGGTAATTCTTTCCAACTACAAGGTGATTTTGTCACTGCATATCTTACACTAATTCCATCAGAAATACAAATTTCTTTAGGAAATAAATTTGAACTCTTATTCAACAAAAATTGTACATCAATTATCCCAATGATAACTGAAAATTCGTATTTTTCACCCACTGTCGATTTTTCATAATCGTTTTCCTTCATTCTTCTTCTTCGATTACTTCATATGGCACCACAAATAAATAGTTATTTATTATTATTTCACTGATTATTAGCTCTGATCGTATACTTTATGGTAACATTCGTTTACAAAATTCTAAACAATTAGAACTTTTCACAAAGAAACTTTCAAAGAATTTGTGGCTCACCCATTATTTTTGCATTACCAAACACAAATCACAAAACAGCAGCTGCAGTAGATGAACGATTACCTTAAGTCCAAAGTCACTTGACTCTCTGGTATTTTCTTATAGTACTGTTGACACTTACCATCCCCTACCCTGACTGTTCCTTCAAAAATGAACCTTTTGTACAGATGACTCAACGACATGTTTTCACATGCTGTTGGATATACTGTTGGTGTGTTTTTATCTTACTTTGTGTAGGGAAAGGTAAAATTTGTATATGTGTTATCTGGAGAGTACAAACATTTTCTCTATGCCAAACTTTAAAGAAGTGTTAAACTCACGTTTTGTTAGTTTAATTAGGTGCTTCTCTCTCTCTCTCTCTCTCTCTCTCTCTCTCTCTCACTCTCTGTAAAAATAACCAAATTCTAACAGTTCGGATTTTCGATTATGTGAACGATTTGTTTTCAGATAACTCAAATAATGTCAATAGGTAGCATTAGACAATTTCTAAAATAATCAATACATGGATTTTCGTTTTTAACACTTTTTTTTTCCTGTCCTGGCATTAATTTCACAGTTGTGATTTTTTTTAAATAATTAAACAGAATTGCATTAAGATATAAAGTTGTGGATTTAAATATCAAGATCTAATCAGAATAACTGAGTAAAAATTCACTGTGGAAAAACACAACAACAAAAACACACATCTTTGTTCATTTAAGTTTACAAATGCACATTTTATTTTGCTGAAATACTATTTACAAGTATATTCACTGAGAAAAATTCGAAACATGTAATTACCTAAAAGTATTTCACAATATTTAGTTTAGACTCTTAACATTTTCCAAAGAGTTCAATGAATAAAATTTTTGTACTCACTGTTTCTTGGTTACATTACATCAAAATAGCTGGTCACGCAAAAGAATTTTTAAATCAGATACCATGGTAACCACACTTCCATACGTTTGATATTGTGTCAGTCTGGAAATGACAACATGCCTCGCTAAACATTCTGTGTATTCTTTTGTCAGCAAATATACACAAACAGTTTTTGTAAAATGTTCGTAAATGTCCCAAAATAAAGAATCTTTATCGAATTGGATAAAATCTTGAAAGTCTAATTTTACCATTGATGAATTTAAATGTTGGGCAATAATTTTTCCCATTATACGAACAGATGGTAATTCAGTTTCCAAAAATAGTAAATGATTATCAATGTCGTACATTTTTGTTGAAAATCTCTCAGCTTCTTCACAACTAATAGAAAAAACCTTACTTCCATCAGCTCCTGTATCATCAAGTATTAGTTCCACATCTTGGCATTTCAGAATATAACACTCACCGAGGTCCATTTCGTAGTCAACTCTTCTTTGCAAGTAGCCGAGGATATCAGACCACTTCCTGCGTAATTTTTCCCAAGTGGTCTGGGATAAATACATCACAATGTACTTGTCTTCTAAAATAATAATCGGTTTCCATCGTTTTAGAGCTAGGTGAAGAGTTTTGTTTCGTGCTATTTTCCTGAAGAAAGAAAATTTCAATGACTTTTGTGGCTCACCCATTATTTTACTTTACTTTACTTTCCTGGATACCAATCACCACAATCACCATAATGAATAATTTTAGGATATGTGTTATTCAAACATCTTGATACTAAGTCCTTAGTCATATGTAATTATTTGAGAAATATCCAAACTTGAGGAAATGCTACCTTCTGAACAATACCCCAATTTATGGATGTGACTCATGTCATCCCCTTTGAAGAAAACCGCTCGCTCGGGGATATTGCAAATGACGAAACCCCAGCATCTACGGTCTGTAATCTAAAGGACGAAGTAACTAGTTCAGGTTACAGTATTTACAGAAATTTCATTCTTTGTGGTTTTTGTGTTTGTGTTGTGTTGTGGATATAAAATTGAACTATTTTGGAATATTCGTATTTAGAAGAGTCATCTGGAAAGCTGTAAGTACTTTTTTAACTTAAACATATCTGATCGCATGTTGTTTGGTAAGCGTAATTATAATACTGAATAGTATTTTTTTTTCCATAAGAATAATCGTAGGGTATATATTAGAGTATCAACATGGACACATTAGCAATTTTTTATGTCTAATTTGTATGTGTGTGTGTGTGTGTGTGTGTGTTTAAGGACAGGTACTTTAAATATATAATTAATTATTCAGAAAAACTCGAAACACGAGAGCCATCACGAGTTTCTCTAAGAATTCCCACACTTTAACAGGAAAGAAATACCCAAAATGTATTGGAAAATTAGTACAACTATCTATAGAAGAAAAAAAAACTGTATGTTTGTGTGACATAGAATATAGTTAAATTAAATTATCATTCCAAACTCAATAACAACAAACATTCATGTCACGAATCCTAATGTTATCTTGATCTTGATCTTGTCAGAAGTGTCCCACCAATCACGACACGATTTCTTATCCACTAATATCATCCTTTCCATTCAAAACAACAACGTCACTTATTTACAAATAACAAATGATGACATTTATTTACAAATAACAAATGACGTCACTGATATTCATCTGACGACAACCAAACATTCCACACCCATGAACCCACGAACACCGGAAGCATTTGGTTTAAACTGTCCCACCAATCACAACACGAATCCTTATCTCTAATATATCTCCCTTTTCCATTCAAAACAACAACGTCACTTTATTTACAAACAAACCAAACACAAGAACTGAAGCCATTGACCACATATGCTCCCAGGGAAATTCCTGACTCAGGAAGCCATGCACACCGGAAGCATTTGGTTTAAAGTGTCCCACCAATCACAACACGAATCCTTATCTCAACCATCACCCATAATCTCATACGCGAACCAAAACACAAGAACTGAAGCCATTCACACATATGCCCACAGGGAAATTCTTAACATTCCAAACTCATGACGTCACTCACAATGACGTCAGGAAGCCACGCCCACCGGAAGCATTTGGTCACTAGTGACTCCCCTACTAGGAGCTGAAGCCATTGACACATATACCCTCAGGGAAAAGCCACGCCCACCAGAAGCATTTGGTCACTAGTGGCTCCCATACTACTGAAATGTACCAAAAGAGTCAGAAAGCATTACACACAATTAGAGCAATGAACTCTTGGACTATACCTGATCCGATAGACAGTTGGCATAATAGATTGGAAGAAAGGAGACCTGCACAAGATCGCAAAACTAGAAAATTAATGACTATACATCATGCAATACATCCACAAAGTGATGTTGATCGGTTGTACCTACCAAGGAGAATAGGTGGATGGGATCTTTTGCAAGTGAGACAGACTGTGGAAGAAGCGGAAATTAGTTTAAAAAATGACATCGACAATAGCTCTGAGTAAATGCTTCAAGCCATTTTACAAGGACTTCTAAAAGTAATAGGAAACAAATCAGATTACAAAAAGGAACAGTAAAATAACTGATATGTGGGCTGGAAAAATAAAACCCTTGGATGGCCAATGTCTTCGAGATGTTGAGGAAAAAACTTGATGTAAACAAGACGTGCCAATGGCTATAACATGAATATATTAAAAAAGAAACAAAAGATTTATTCTTGCCTCTCTGGAACAGGCGTTACAAACTAATGCAATTAAAGGAAAAATTTTTCAACATCAATAATTGCATAATCAGCAAATGCAGATTATACAATCAGAAAGATGAGAATGTAGTCAGTGCCTGTAGCAAGATAGCTCAAAATGACTATAAATACTGCCCTGATCAAGTGGCCAAAATAATTCATTGGTATGTATGCAAAAAAAATATGGTTTTCCTACATCTGATAACTGGTGGCAGCATAAAATCAGGAGCGGCTCGAGCATAGGCACTGCGGAACTGCAGCATCCCCAATTTTTCTTGATATATAACTATATTTATTAATTTATTTATATTTGCTTGTAATATTTCATTTTATCATCAAAAATCCTATACAATTCTCTTGTTTTGTATGAAAACAATAAAAATCCATCTTATAGCACTTAGCAGGGCGCTAGCAGCACTGTGTTTACCACAGTGTCATATTGCTACGCGCGCAAGCACGTCATAAGAGATGCGAGCTATTAACGTAATGCGGCGCTGTCCGTCGCGCAGTTCCACTGTTGTTTATATGCAGTTTGCGCCAGTAGTACAGTGTTCGTAGTGCTTATCGTGTTTACTCTGTCTCTTTAAATATTTGGACATCACAATTAAAGACATAACATTTGTTATAGTTTATTTTAGAACATATTGGGGTTATGATAATGGATTTTATTTTTAAGTTATTTTGAATTATACTAAATTGTATA
This sequence comes from Typopeltis vanoorti, assembly GCF_054136105.1. Lineage (NCBI taxonomy): Eukaryota > Metazoa > Arthropoda > Arachnida > Uropygi > Thelyphonidae > Typopeltis > Typopeltis vanoorti. The sequence goes on along the minus strand of NC_143550.1, from coordinate 176,623,395 downwards.
ATTTTATCAATAATAAACAATATTTTTCATGTTTAATTTTTTTTTTAATTTTTACCATAATTTTGATATTTTATCCAAACACGTCGTATACACTGTACTTACAGTGTGTATGAATAATTCAAAAGTTGCAGCAGCCCCACGATTTCAAGCCACGAGCCGCCACTCCATAAAATAGAGACAGTATTGGACAACGAAACAGCAAAATTTCTCTGGGACTTTAGAATACAACGTGATCCGCATTTGAACACAAGAAACCTGGCATCAGTTATCGAACATCAACATGTTTGGATTATTGATTATCGATATCTCAGTACCCAGTGATAACAACATCAACAACAAAGAACTGGAAAAAATGACTAAATATCGAGATCTGGCAATTGAAGTTGGCCGGCTGTGGCTTAAACACACCAAAGTCATCCCAATAGTTATCGGTGCAACTTCAAAGAAGCTATCCAACTATTTACAGCAATTAAACATCAACGAAGTGACCCCATATGACCTACAAAAAACAGCATTACTTGGAACAGTCCATATTTTACGACGCTACCCGACAGATCATTCTTAGATTCTTGGGTATTGCGTCAGATGACTTTGAAAAATTTTCAAAGTCATCTGACGAGTGCAACATCTTTGTTTCGTCATTTAAAATAATTTATTTTATCATCCTTTTATCGCAGAATTTCCATACGGCTTAGGATTTTCGCTATCCTCTGGGTTGTTTAAGGTGTGCAAATACATACATCTTTAAAATTTAAATATTTTATACTTTTGTCATTTCAAATAATAAAACACGGCGCAATATTTTAAACCTATATTACAGTATATAAGAAATGGTGGAGAGCATAATATGAAGACAGATAGAAAGGTATACAGGCATTGTTCGGTGTACAGCGTTGCTCTTAGATAAGTCCTTGATGATATCACGTAATAAAATACAACTCATTTTGAATTATATTATAAAACTAGATTCTGTTCGTATTAAATAATTTCTAAAATGTTTATATATTTTTAGAATGTTAAAATGTATTACGATCGTACGTTTATCATCTAAAAAATTCAAAATTGCCGTGAAAATGCTTTCACTTTGTAACTTAGATGATTCCGGAGATAATCTCTTGCCTTTGAGGAAAGTTCACATCTGGATGAACCCTTCACACTGATTGAAATAGGAAGCTGAAATAGTTGCTATTCAACAGTAATCAACACGAAGCACGCCTTTAAGTGGACTAATAAGTATTACAACTAAAATTTCGGGAAGATCTACCTCTCCCCTCAGCAAACGTTTTTGTATAAAGGTTTGTTGAGGAGAGATACCGCTTTGTTACTTGACTTGATACCTTTCGGCAATCAAGTGATTCATGGCACACAAGAGGCCAAATATATATTAATGGGAAACTAAATCAGGCCAGTGAAACATTATCAAAATGGTTCAATGAAAGGTGAATATACTTGGGCATATAGAAGACATGATCTTGTCTTCTATATGGTCCGCGCTAGGGTAACGCGTAAATGTCGGCGAGTGTATTCCCGTAAGCTCTCTGGTAGACTTTTTTTTAGGAAATTTGCATAGTTTCTACATTCGGTTTTGAAAAAAGCTGGATTTAATATCCACTTGATTTATGTAATTTGGCATCGCCGAACTGAAGCCTTTTGGCTCTTTATTTCAGTAAATAACGAATGCTAATTTCCACGGAGGAAGGCGCGCTAGCGTGTTAACTAACGAAAAACTTTCGCTTTCGCTTCGGAGCTACGTTGAATTCAATATTTCTGCACATCGAAATGGTTATGGTGGAGTATTATTAGCAAGACGTATGTCAGAGGTTACCTCCAAATGTTTTTGAGAAAAATAGATGTTTTTTTTAATGTTATCTACTAAATTTACTACATAACTTTTAATGTATATTTGAAAAAGATCACTTGATTACTTACTAAACATGTCAGTCTGACTGGCCGAGTGGTGAGCATATCTGCTCTCCAGCCAAAAGGCTGTGGGTTCGAATCCTGCCGTTGAGCATGGATGTTTGGAATTGTCTGTGAAAATGTTAGTGGTGGGCGGTAGATGGCGTTGGTTTAGATGATTAGTTGCGGTTCGTTGGCAGATTGAGTGGTGGAGGCAGAGAGTTATAGAGTAGGTGCCCTCCCTCGATGAGTCTTTGGACTCCTTGGAGGTGTCATGAAATAACAATAACATATTTCCACGTTATGTACAAATAATATTCATTGTAGCTATAATTAAGTGCGTCAAATAATTATACTTGAGGTGATCTGATGTGAAAATCAAATATTGAACGCTTAGGCAATCTTATTCCAAAAGTAGTTCGGTTCATTTGCCGATATTCGTAACTTTCAAGTCATGAAATAACACTGCCTGAGATTGTTGTTATAGTCTAGAATTTGGATATCTGTTAATGAACGAGGTGTCCATGGCGCACCTAGAGGGAATGGCCAAGGGGCCCTGCCTCTCCCCCCAAAGAAAAAGAAGAAGAAAAAAAACACTAGAAAATTTTCCAAAAAATCTTTTGGAAAATCCTAATTAAAATTCATTTTTTATTTATGTTGTGTCGTGTCTTCTATTTCTATACTACTTATGAATTAGCGATCATTGCAGATGCTCAGTCATAGGTCGTATGTGATGCTTAGTGAGTATTCTCAAATCGTCTGCTCAACTCGCCCCTCCCCCCAAGATTAAATCCTGCGTATGCTCTGATGTGTGTGCGTGTGCGGGGGGGGGGGGATTACCTCCTTTTTCTTTAACGCAATGGTAATCGCGGAAGTACCATTACATTAGTTTTACAAGCATGGTCGAAAGGGTAGAGTACTCGTTCTCCAACCAACAGAACTGAGGATTCGAATTTCCTTCAAATAGCAAAGTATTTCACTTTTCTCTCTATATAGTGGGATCTTGGAATATTGATAATGGAGAATCGAAGTTTAAAGGATCTATTATAGAAATGATTAAAACGGCAAAAAGAATTGCTTCTTACTGTAGTAAGAAGAACGTTGACAACTGAAGATAAAGAGATTATCATTCCAGTGTAGAAGGCTGTGATTAAATCATATCTGGACTATTGGGAACAGATTTAGTCTCCTGGATTTCTAGGAGAACAGCAAGCTATGGGAAAGGTTTAGGCGGATGGCAAAGGAAGTATCAGGTTTGTAGAATACTGGCTTTGATGAAAGGTTGAGGGATGTAAATGGTAGTTTGGTAAATAAGCGAATGAGAGATAACATGATTGAGACATGAATTGTTAAGAGGAGTTTATCAGATAGATACTTGGAATGTTTTTCTAAGGGATGAGGGAGAGAAAGGAATAGGGATAAGAGTCATTCTTGGAAGTTGTATAAAGTTATGGTGGTTTTTTTTTGTTGTTTGTTTGTTTGTTTTAATGGCGAGCGATTGGTGAGTTAATGCAGAGAAATTGAATCAATTTTAGTGGAGTCGTGATGTACATTATCCCTGTTGAACTGCTTCATGGTGTTACCTTTCTGAATGAATCTTGACACTGGGAAGAGTTTATTAATAATAATAATATATAAAAAAAGGTTCCATTTATGAAATCCACAAGTTTGTTCCATGAAATCCACAAAAAAAAAAAAAAAAAAAAAAAAAAGAATATAGAGATCCTCACACTTTCAGACTCCTAGCAAATCCGGATCTGGTATAATTGCTTGCAGTTTTAGTTAAGAATGTGCACCTCAATTTCCGGTGTGATTCAAATAGCCAAAGGGTCTGTTGCATGTCTACCTATAACGTGGATCTGACCGCGCAATTGCGATGGAAAAAAAAAAAACATTGTTGCATATGTTGAGTGCATTCACTATAGCTGTCGTTGAAGTTAGACTGAAAAAATGAACCAACTACTACTTTCAAGAAAAACGAAAAGATTTTACTTTGGAAGATCAAATTTTATTGCTAAAGGATTTAGACAATACAGCGTACAACTATTTTAAAGATGCTATAGAGAAACATACCAGCTTGGAACTACTTAGATTAGTAAATCTATTTAATAAAATTTGAAAAATCAGAATATCTCCCCCGGACTGTTATATCTGGGGATAAATCAGTGTTGAGTATAGAGAAACAAGTCTACAAGACTCTGGATACAAAATAACTCAGCACAGTTGAAAAGAAAATGAGAAAATCATCCAATATTGATTAGTCTTCGCGCTAAAACAGTTTAATTGAAAAACACAAAAAGAATTCAACTTAAATACTCTCCTCTTCATGTAGTACATGTTTAATGAAATATTAAAAGAATGGTAAAGTGTAAATATCACAGGAATGAAGTTAGAATCAAATAACCTGCTGGATGCATTACTAGATGCAGATTTAATATTAATTGTTAATACTAAAGACGAACTACAATCAGCACTTCACAACTTTGACAAGATTGTTATCAAACACAATATACTGTATATAAGAATTCTTCTGATGAGGAGATATTCTTATACCGTTCGAATAGGGAGCTAGTAAGAAGCAAACTGTTTTTAATGTTTTTAGTGATGCAGATCGTAACGTGAGCTGTATTAAAGACAGTTCAAAACCCAAAAATGACAAATTTATCTAATTATGGACAGCATTAATGATTATTTTAAACCAAATGTAATACAAAGAAATGCAAGGTTAAGGGTATTCAGTTATATCTAAGCTGTTACATTATATGGAAATGAAACATAGAAAATGAATTGGGAAAAAAAAAAAAACATCAGCTAAATGAAATACTGTACTTTTATTTATTTCATGTCGGCTCACACTCACGAAAGGCTATTTGCAAAATTATAGTACATTTGAACCGTTGCGTGAGCTAAGACTTTTTTTTTTTCTATGTTTATATATATTTTTCAATAGTCCGACAAACCTACAAACATGGAACTTTTTTCAGTATATTTCAGATCTGCAACAAGCAGGGCGATTAGAGAGCAGATACGCTAACCATTCGGCCAACCAAGCTAAGTGAAATATGCATACAGTAGTACAACCAGAGGGCGGGCCAAGGTCCTTTGTCCCCCAAAGGAAAAAAAAAAAAAAAACTAGAAAATTTTCCAAAAATCTTTTCCTAATTAAAATTCATTTTTGTGTCGTGTCTTCTATTTCTATCTATACTACTTATGAATTAGCGATCATTGCAGATGCTCGTCATAGGTCGTATGCGATGCGTAGTGACTTATTCTCAAATCGTCTGCTCAACGGCAACCCCCCCCTCCCCCAAGATTAAATCCTGAGAATACATACATATGTATTTAAAAAAAAGAGAGAGAGAGATAGGTAGATGATAGATAGAGAGAGAGAGAGAGAGGGAGAGAGAGAGAGAGAGATCACTGTCAAAATTTAAATTTTGGTTTCTATATTTCGAATCTTAGGGGAATTCATACATCATTATCATCAAATTCCTGACATTCACCCTCAAAGGGTGTACAGGATATGATCATTACTAATTTCCTACCTACAATTTTCTGCCAAATCAATCTGTTACCTATCAAATTTACAACGTTGTCAGATCTTATATTTATATATCTATCTTTTAATGCACTTTTTACCGTATCAATCCACCTATATCTTGGTCTTCCTCTGGGTCTTTTTCCTGCCAACCTGGCAGAGAACACTTGGTTTTGCTAAACTTTCCTCGGCGAGGAAATGCACGAGGAATGCTCGCCCATTCTGTTTAAGTGACCATACCACCTGAGATTAGCTCTGCTAACGCATCCCTGGATGCTGACAATGTCAAGTTCTTTCCTAATATCCTCGTTTTTAATATGATACTGCCATTGATACCATCTATTCACACCTCTAATCTTTCTCAGGACTCTCATATCTGCGGTCTCTAGTCTTTGGTCAAGCGTTTTACTTCTGACCCAGCTCTCAGATCCATAAATTAAACTTGGCTTGAATTAGAATCTTGTATGTAGCTAATTTAGTGTTCCGACTAATTTCTCTCTTATTCCATATGAATTTATTCTATTGACTTCCTACCATACCAGCTTTGCTGATTCTCTTCTCTATTTCCATATTTAATTTACCATCTTCAGTAAAAATCGTGCCTAAGTAGCTGAAATGTTTTACTTGTTCCACAGGTTGCCCGTTCACAACACAGTTGACATTTTCAACAATTCTACCTATTTTCATTGTCTTTGTCTTTTTAATGCTGACCTTCATACCATATCTATTACAACAGCTATTCAATTTAGTCAGAGAATCTTGCAGACTTCTAGCGGATTTATTTAGAAGTATAACATCATCTGCATAAAGCAAAGAGCTGACATTAACATCTCCAATTTTGATATCAGGTTTAATACCACTTTCCTTCATAATGCGATCCATATAGATAATGAATAACAGAGGGGATAATGTACATCCTTGTCTGACACCAGATTTAACATTAAACCATCTTCCTGTACATCCTTCAATTCTAACTGCTGACTTACAACTCAAATTCATACTGACATTATTCAAATTAAGGGGATATTAAATCCCACATTGTTTTAAAACCGAATAAGAAACTCAAAGATTGGAATCAGAGAGTTTCATGCCGAATATAATAAACTATAAAAGTATCGGCGGCCACTAGCGTGAGCTAATGCAAGTAGTCCTAGTACGTAGTACAAACTCGGGCAACTCGTTGCAAAGGTGGGGAAAGTTCTGATCGCTAATCTTGGTATTTTCCATAATGTAAAAACACATTTCCTAGGAAATCTATGCTGTTATTACATTATGGTAGGAGGTCGCTACCAGACCGGTTTCAGCCTTTTTTGAGGCTTCATCAGTGAGTAGCTAGACCAAATAGATACCCCCGAATATCGCCGAAATGAAGCCTATTGGCTCTTTATATTTAAGTAATTCATACTGACGTTTGAAAATCCCTTGTTTTAGAAAGCAAATTCCATAAAAAAAAAACAATGCAGCAGTACTTCTGGCCTTTCGACAAAAAACAGGAACTGAAAGAAGTGATCCTACAACTAAAACTAAAGACCACTCCAGGAATAGACAAAATACGACTCACAGACCTTATAACACACTTTGAACAAATAAATCCAATACTTTTGAAACTCGTGAACATAATATTCGACACAGACATTATTCCACAACAACTAAAAACTGCAGTAATTACGCCAATATACCAACACGGCAAAAGAAACGATACTCAGAACTACAGACCAATAGCTACACTACCAGTCATCTCAAAAATTCTAGAAAAAATAACACGCACCAGACTACAGAACTATTTACAGAAGTACAACATCATCTCATAAAACCAATACGGCTTTCAGAAAACAAAAAGCACCATTACTTTATTAGAAGACATCGCCGACACAATAAACAAAGCTCTCGACAAAAGCAAGTACGCCGTCCTTATACTGCTGGACCAAACAAAGCATTTGACACACTTGAACATGAAATACTACTCACCAAACTATACTCAATAGGTATAAGAAGAACACTGCATACATGGTTCAAGAACTACCTCTCAAACAGAACACAAGTAACAAAAATAGATACATATCACAGTCGGAGTATACAAGTAAAACACGGTGTACCTCAAGGTGCCATATTATCACCCACTCTATTCAACATATACATTAACGATGTTCATAACATATCCATAAGAAGTCAAATATTTCAATACGCAAATGACACTGCACTACTAGCAGTCCACACAGACATTAACACAGCTCTCTGTGTTAATGTCTGTGTGGATTGCTAGTAGTGCACAACAAGACCTAAACGAAATCATAACATACTTCCACCAAAACGCAATTCTAATCAACGGCACCAAAACACAGATGTTGATAATACACAACCCAAGAATCATACGCCCTGCATCACTATCGATACATTGTCACACATACCGCTGCATTAACAGCAAAAATACCTGCAAGTGTTCCGAAATCAAACCTGTAACACACGGAAAATACCTCGGTCTCTATATAGATTCCCACCGTAAATGGACAAAACATATAGAATACCTACACACCAAACTCTGGATCATCGAAGCGAAACTCTTCCAAGTTAAAGACATTATTCCACCCAACATAAAAAAACTCCTATATCACGGTATCTGCGAATCCCTACTCAGATACGGAATAACAGTCTATGCAAATACATCAAACAGCCACCTAACAAATTAGAAACACTATACAGGAAAATCGTGTCAACAGTGATCTGGACACCTTACACGCAACAACCAATGTCCGACAAGCACATGGCGATACACAGAATTCTGAGCATTAAAAACCTGAAACACTACAGGAATTATTTCAACATCACCTATCGAAACACATCTACAACCTATCTACAACAACTCTCTACATCCCCACACCCTTCAACAACTCATACGGTTCTTTTGTGAGATCATATCAGATACCCACGCAACTCAACAACCTACCAAGAAAGTTAAAACACGTAGATAACAAAACTGAACATTAAAAAACGAACTCTGGAAAATATACCAACAAAGTTAAGAAACCATTAACACTAATATACACATCACAAATCACTAGCATCCAATGCCTACATCCCATACATAAACAGTAGCAACAACACAAAGAGTGAAGGCTAAATCCCACTCTCTTCATAAAAGCTAACCCAAGCTTCGAAGTAGGTGGGATTAACTTGCCTCACTCATCTACAAGTAATCCTTATAAGCAGATGCAGAAATTCGTATGTATAATCACTCTTTCTCAAACTTCAAAAGATAAATAAATAAAAATAAAATAAAAAATAATAAAATTATACAAAAAATTCTGTTTAATCTTCATTGTTAATATTAGAAGAACATGTGTTGTAAAAACATAATATAAAGGCAAAAAAGTATTACTAAAAATTTTAATTGAAATCCAATGTACGAAATGCAGCACTTAGTGCTGAACTCTAAAATTATAAGGTGCAATTCACACAAGATGTTTATTGTGTGTATAAATATTTTAGCAATCAATAAATATATTATTAAAAAAATAATAATAATTCGTGACACCTCTAAGGAGTCTGAAGGCTCATCGAGGAAGGACCTTCAGACTCCTTCAAATTCCTCTACAACTCTCCGTCTCCACCACTCAATCCACCAACTACACCGAACCGTCATCACCATCATCATCTACACCAGTGCCATCTACTGCCCACCACCACTGTATTTTTTTTTTTTTTTTTTTTTTTTTTTTTTTGTCTGTGAAGTGCGTGTGTTTTGAAGGCCGATTTGCCTGTATGCGGGATCAAAAACCCGAGATTACAGTTTGAGAAAAATTCCTCCGACCTCCATGTGAGATCGGCTAACTCACCTTCAATTGAAAAAACCATATTAATGTTTTTTTGTTTTTTTTTCAATTGAAGGTGATGGAATATAATGCAATCGGATTGCATTATATTCCGTTTAGGGACAATTAGTTGTTGTACGTTTACATTATCGAAATCAAAGTTGTGTCTGCATTTTGCAGGATTTAGTTAATGAATTATTTGAAGGTTACAAAAGGAATCAACTATCCCAATGTTAAATGCCTACTTGGGTACGTCAATCCGGAGATTGCTTGAGGTAGCAATGCCACTTCACTAGAATAGACATTACAAAACAAGGTGGTTTCCCGTTGAGTTCCTTACTCTGGTTTGCCTATTTTGAGGGACGAAAACCCTGAGTTCCAGGGAGATCCCCCAGTATGAGAATGTCCACAATGCTTCTATGTCGACACAGAAGCATTACGGACACAAAAGGAACTTTTATAATATAATATAATATCAATAATATTTAGAAGAGTGACTGGTGGTAATTGAACTACAAAAGAAAATAATTTAATAAAAAAAATAATGTAAAAAAAGTAATAATTTATGGATATAAATTACATAATGTGGTAATTGCTTTTACACTAAAAAAATATCGCACTTCTTCAAAGCTGCTCTGGACATGCTGACATTGTTAAATCATTAAAGAAAAACCCTGTTAGAGGCCATAAATACACCTTCATTACCCAACAAACAGGTTTCCAAAAAGCTTCAGAAGCCAAAGTTAAGGAAACTATATTTGCTCGACTAAAAATTAGAGAAGTATTAAAAAATAAATTCGAGACATGAGAATAGTAGCTGCAGATGCCAAAGATTCAGCGACGTAAAAAAAAAAAAAATCTTCAGCCTTGGTTAAATTTGAAACTAAATAACGGTAATGGAATTCAAAAATTTAGATTATGAGTTTAATTTTAGTGAAGACTTTTTTCTTTATTGTGTACGATAGAGCAGTCATCATAAGACAACAATATCAGTCAAAATAAGACCAAAAAAAAATCATCTAAATAATGTTTACATCGCCGAAATGAAGCCTATTGGCTCTATATTTTAAACACATCTATTTTATTAATTATATGAAGAGCCAAAGGCTTCAATTCGGCGACATGAACTTATTTCAGTTAAGGGATATTACATCCCATATTGTTTCATAGCCGAATAAGAAACTCAAAGAGTTTCATGCCGATTATAGTAAATATATAAAGTTCGGCGAATCCAAGCGTAAGCAAATACCTGGATATCCAGGTATTTGCTTACGCTTGGACTCGCCGAACTTGATATAGTTTCTATATTCGGCATGAATTCGGCTATGAAACAATATGGGATGTAATATCCCTTAACTTAAATAATATCTCTTTTATATTTTAAGGTGACTCAGTTCGCGGTTGGTGGTCTCAGTCAAAAGATCACCCGTGACCCTGTATCACAGCGCCCTCTATTTAAAATCTCTAATTGCGTCCAGAAGAACTGTAGTAAGTAGTCATCATCATCATAAAAGTGGATTATAAACACATCAGGCGCCGTTCTACAGATCCGACTTATTTTCACGGTCACCGCGACCTGCCCACCATTGTCCTCGCGAGGGTATTGACTACGCCCATCGCCAGACGCTTTCGTTGTCGGTCGAAAGGGACAAAGAGTGCCGCTTGGGCAGACAGGAAGTCACAGTGTTCTCGGAGACCAATAAAGTGATTTCGTGAAACGGTCAGGTTATAAAACGCGGTTTATGGGGGGGGGGGGACTGCTGTGGGAGTGGGTAGGAGCCGGACAACGAACACGAGTCTCCATACCCCAACGGACGCGAAATAGTTTACGACGACACATTTCACACTGTTCTACCACAAAGGTTAGAACAGGTCAGCGAAATAAATGGATAATTTCCTACTTTCATAGTCCGAACATTCTGGTATCAACGTGTTGCGGAACTCCTGGCCACGAAGTTATGATTTCGAATTGGTATGCATTTACTGTAGGTGGGCGCACGGTGGGTGGGATGGTAAGAGAATGCAAATCATAGGTCCAATGATTTTTTATAATTAAATTCCACGTTGATGTTTTTTACGTGCGTCATTAGCGAGGTGGCGCTCAAGTGTTTTGGTTGCAAGAAACATGCTGGAAGGATTAACACTGTGCACAAAAAAATAAATAAAATAAAATAAATAATAATAATAATTACATACAAATACGTCAACTAATATTTTGCGTAGTAGGGAGAAAGGATTTGTATTATTAATAATGTTATTCGCCACTATCGTGGCTAAGTGATGGTGAGCTATAGTTATTTAGTTTCGTATGATGATACAACATCCGTGAGTACCTTTTAGGGGAGGTACGGCACCACCTCAATTCCCCCAAATTTTATCAGGACTCGGGACCGGCATAGCTGACGAATTAGGCCTATGGCTGGGTCCTGACGGATTACAGTGAGGATAGGATACACATCCTATCCCATCCTTCTTGTCCATCCTAGGGCGGGTTGAGTCCCTCCTAATGAGGGGTTACTGGAGTATTAATGCAGCAGGTTGCCACTCCTCTGCTGCATTCCCCTAAAGGGGATTTCATGCTTGAATTTCAGCAAAGGGGATTTCATGCTTGCGGGATGAAAAACCGCAGATAAACTAGCGGAAAAAATCCTGCTGTTCACGCCCAAGACTATGACTGAGGAAGATCCTTAAGCTCCTCAAGTCATCGACGGGAATCGAACCTAGGACACTCCTTCCCCAGGCATGTGGTTGCGAAGCGCAAAGCCACTAGGCTAACCGCGCGGACTCAATGGTGCGCTATAAAAATACACTATTAATAGGAGATCAAATACACCAACCACTCGGCCAACCAAAAAGGCTTTTTGGCACCACACAAAACTTTTTGATAATGAGAATTCTCGTACAGAAACTAGAAATGGTTAAGAGTATGAAGAAAAATAGAGGACTGTTTCTTAGACTTCGTGAAAAAAGAGAACTTATAAAAATGTAGCAACAAAAATTAAGATTGACTATGGATTACAAGGGATTATTTTTATCGCCATACTTATTCACCATTTTTGTAAACTACGTATTCAATGTACATAGTCAACTTTATTAGTATGCAGATACCACATTACTTATCCACACACGCACACATGCGCACGCGCGCTTGTGCGCGTGTGTTAATCCTTTCGTCTCCATGTATGAGCAATATAAAGGAATTTGGCATTGAATAGTTTGTGCCTAATCGGATTTAAGAGAGGATTTATGAGGGTTCGCTTCCTTTGCAGACCACACAGAAAGCGATTTCTTATTTAAAAAAAAAAAAAAATCGAATGTAAAAAAGTGCTAGAAGAATGAACACTCTTAAGTTAGATACAATTTAAAAGCCACCTGCTGACGATGTTTTAATTGTTAAATTTTGTGGCTTCCTCTCTGATATTCGAGCATTGCTATACGACCAATAACAACAAAAATATCAAGTATTAAAAATATAGTGCCACACTGATATTTTTACTCGTATAAAGCAACTGCTGTTCAATCAGTCGACCCCTTCAGTGCGTGACTGTACACGTTTCTTCTCGTTAGTTTTTCTGTTTTGAGGGATAATGAGCCAGAGGCGATGGTATTTTCCTTTACAATATATATATATATATATATATACAGTATATATATATATATATATATAACTTGTAGTGTTGACTTAGAATTGGGATATGTTCATGCTTTTTATTTACTGACTGAGATCCGAGAATTAGAATAAATAATGAAATTTATTAAAATATGCAACGTTTCATCGGAGTAGCCGACTTCTTCAGGCATAAGAGAACACAGAAAGCCAATAAAAAACACTGTAAAGAAACATTGAGTCACTATAAAATCATAAATTATAAAAATATAAAATCGACTATAAACTACAGTTATTTTGAACTGGAGCTACAGTCCGTGTTAAAGTTCTATTGCGAGAAACCTGTGCGCGTGTGATTTCACGAGTGCACCAATATCTGACAGCAGAGCTAAAAGAGTCAGGCAAATTATAGCTGAGGTGACTGTTTAAGTGAAGAGGGTCCATGACAATCTCTTTAGACTCGATTATGCGGCGTTCCATCTCGTCGTGGCATATGTGCAGGTTTGAAGTTGTTGTCCAGTTTATCTCATGTTGACGGCCTTCATTATTTGTGTTAACCAAAAACAGGACATGGCTTGAGAGGGCACGTGCTCTACTTCTTTTGTAAGCGATGTCTCTTTGGTGTTCCTCGAGACGTAGGAGGATGGGGCTTTTCCGTTTGGCCATAGTATGGTTTCCCGCAGTCACACGTGATTTTGTACACACCTGGAAATTGTAGATGGTTGTGAGCTTGTTTGTGATTGCTTAAACTTGATCTTAATTAAGGAAGAGTAGAGAAGCACATTTTTATGTTAAACTTTCTTAAAATTCTGCTCAGTTTCTTGGAGAGCGTGCTGATGTATGGCAAGGAGATATAGCCTTTGGGGTCGTCCTGTATTTCTATGTTGATTTATTGACGGACATCCTGCGTTACTACGTTGTTTTGTTGACGGTGGTATAGTTGTTTATTGATACTTTTTGAAAAGTATCCATTGTTTTTGAAGGTCCTTTTGAGATGTTGTAGCTCATTTTTTTAGTTCCTCTTCATCTGACATTACAGATTTACCACGATGGGCTAGAGTTGAGATGATACCCATCTTCTGTGCCCGATAGTGATGTGAGGACGCATGCGAGTATCTGTCTGTGCGTGCGTGTTTTCTAAAGATGGAGATTTTTATGGACTCAGATTTTTACTCCCCTAGGGGAGTAGGGGGTGGGAGAGAAAAAGAGGGACATAATTTGTTCTTGTTAGTAGCTTCTATTAAATGATCTAGCTAATAGAAAGTAATAAAGCATTTTCTAGGGAAGAGCTAATTTTATAGAAAATTCTTACCTAATAAGTGTCTGCAAAGGAAGTGAACCCTCATAAATCCTAGTCCGATTGGACACAAACTGTCTGCATACTGATACTGATAAATTTGACTATGCAGGTGTACATTGATTACGTCGTTTACAAAATTGGTGAATAAGTATGGCAATAAAAACACTCTCTTGTAATTTATAGTCAATCCTAATATTTGTTGCTACATTTTTATAAGTTCTCTTTATTCACGAAGTCTAAGAAACAGTTCTGTATTTTTCTTCATACTCTAACCATTTCTAGTTTCTGTAAGAGAATTATCATTATCAAAAAAGATTTGTGGGGTGCCAAAAAAAAACAAAAAACTCCTGGTTGGCTTAATGGTTCGTGTATTCGATCTCCTATCAAGAGGCTATAGCTTCGAATCCCGACTTATTTTGGATTATCTTTAGATGGGAGATGAAATTCATGGTCTAATAGATCGCGATAGCGAAACAGCTTAGCTTATAAAAATATAAATAATGCCATGATAAGCTTTACTCCATAGGCTGTTGTGCCCGTAACCCATGTGTTCTTTGGTCGATTATTTATTTCTTTCAGGAGGAAAACCAGAGTTACCTCGATATCTTGACCTCTGACTTAACTTCAGCTGCAAAGATGTGTTGAATATATCCATCCTCGTAGATGCGATTTGAGCACTGGTCTTTTCAAACAGTGGACATCCTCGCTACAGACTATTCTACGGGGCACCTGTTTTTTTCTTATTATTATTTTTTTAATAAAAATAGATTCGAAATATCGACAGCAATGGTCGGCTCGATGCGTTGAAGGATCTGTGGATGTAATACAGAAACTTACTTGTTTGCTATTTGTGAATAGGGCGCTGTCGTGTATGCATAAATCATGTATCCACTACCAGTCCTACGCGTTCAAACAGATTCCAAATTCTGGTTTATCAAAATGTATTGGTTCCTGGCACGAATTTCACGCGAATTACAGACAGCACATGATTTGGTCTCTGTGATAGACGACTTAACTTTTCTGAGTATCACTTTTGAAAAAATAAAAAATAAAATAAAATAAAATAAAGTGGGGTCTTCTTCAGAGAACAGCTTATGCGACCAAGCATCTACTATACTTGCATGACATGTGAATATCAAGGGAGACACCATCATTAATCAGTGGCGGCTCGTGGCTTGAAATCGTGGGGGTGCTGGAACTTTCGAAATATACATAAACACTGTAAGTACAGTGTATGTGTTTGGATAAAATATTTTTACCAAAATATTTATGGTAAAAATTAAAAAAATAAAAATAAAAAATCAGTTTGTTTATTATCGATAAAATTATACAGTTTGGTATAATTGAAAATTACTTAAAAATAAAACATATTCTTCTTGTTTTGTTTCATGAAAAAATATTGTTTATTATCGATAAAATTATACAGTTTGGTATAATTCAAAATTACTTAAATTACAATTTTTGGACATTACAATTAAATCCTTTAATTGTAATATCCAAATATTTAGAGACGGAGTAAACACGATAAACTACTGGCCCAAACTGCATATAAACAACTGGCCCAAACTGCATATAAACAACTGCGCTACGGACAGTGCCGCATCATGCTAATAGCTCGCATCTCACTATGACGTCCATATGCTTGCGTGCGTAGCAAATACTAGCAATATGATACTGTGGTAAACACAGTGCTGCTAGCGTCCTTCGCCCTCGTAAGTGCTACAAGATGGATTTTTATTATTTTTATACAAAATAAGAGAATTGTATAGGATTGTTGATGATAAAATTAAATATTACAAGCAAATATAAATAAATTAATCAATATATTTATATATCGAGGAAAATTGGGGATGCTGCAGTTCCGCAGTGCCTATGCTCGAGCCGCCGCTGTCATTAATTATCTGCATCTGAAACAAAACAAACAAAAAAAAAAAAAAAAAAAAGCCATTTAACTCACAACACGACAAGAAGTGTACTTAAAAATACTTTCCACCTGGATTTCCAAATACTGTTCCTGATTGCAGAAGAATAGATATCGCCTCCTCCTTGAGTACGCAAGAATTAGCTACAGATCTTTAGATGAAGATCCACACCACAATTTTTAATGAAGAAACTAAACTCATTACAAAACAGACCGGCACCAACAGCAGCTTAAATGGGGCAGTAAGAGATGCACTCAAAGCTCATAGAGACCAAGTATGGGATGAAAAGGTATCCTCCATTTCACCTAATGATCACTCCATCTGGGGACTACTGAAAAATATCAAAAACAAAGACAGATCTCTTCCCCCAATATTCTCTGACCAGGGCCTTGCTCACACAGATGTAGACAAAGCAGAAGTTATAGCACACAACTTAGAGGAGCAATGCAGGCCTTCGTATGGAAACCTTGACTTTGACCACATATATAAGATTCACAGCAAGGCCAGACACTCACTCAAACTTCCTCTCACCAGCACTGACCATATTGCACCAACATCACCTGCTGAGATATATGACATTATTAAAAAATTAAAGAACAAAAAAGCTCCTGGGCCAGACGGCATTACTCGGGTGATTAAACATCTGCCCCGAAAAGCAGTAGTGCACCTGACCAGTATAACAAATGCAATTTTAAGATTTCACTATTTTTCTTCCACCTGGAAACTGGCTGACGTAATTCCTATACATAAGCCAGGCAAAGACCCACACCTACCGCAAAATTATCGTCCAATCAGTCTCATCTCAAATCTGGGTAAGGTTGCAGAGAAAGTCATCCTCTCACGACTCCAAACCTCAGTAAATGACCTAAACATCCTCCTTAAAGAACAGTTTGGTTTTAGGCAACACCATAGTACTACCCAGCAAATCCACAGAATTGTCGAATACATCACCACCAGCTACAACTGGCGCCAGTGCACAGGCGCTGTTTTCCTAGACTTATCCAAAGCATTTGACAAAATCTGGCATTTTGGACTCCTGTACAAACTTATCTCAGCCGGTATCTCACTAAAAATGGTTCATTTAATCCATTCATATCTTCAGAATAGATCAATGCAAGTAAAAATCAACGGTTCTACATCCTCCCAGCGCCACATCTTTGCTGGAGTGCCGCAGGGATCTCTACTGGCTCCATTGCTGTTCTTTATATACATGTCAGACATCCCGCACTACCCAGCAAATCCACAGAATTGTCGAATACATCACCACCAGCTACAACTGGCGCCAGTGCACAGGCGCTGTTTTCCTAGACTTATCCAAAGCATTTGACAAAATCTGGCATTTTGGACTCCTGTACAAACTTATCTCAGCCGGTATCTCACTAAAAATGGTTCATTTAATCCATTCATATCTTCAGAATAGATCAATGCAAGTAAAAATCAACGGTTCTACATCCTCCCAGCGCCACATCTTTGCTGGAGTGCCGCAGGGATCTCTACTGGCTCCATTGCTGTTCTTTATATACATGTCAGACATCCCGCACAATCCGATGACTTCCATTTTGGCCCTGTATGCGGACGATACGGCAATACTAACCAGATCTCTCAGACCCCATTTCATTACCAGAAAGCTTCAAGAAAACATTCTCAAGCTGGAGGGTTGGTTCTCTAAGTTCAGATTGGAAGTCAACCCCCAGAAAAGCTCAGCCGTTCTTTTCTCAAAAAGGCCAATGTCTCCTGCAGGAGATGTGTTACTATTCAATACTAAAATTCCCTGGCAGACAGAAACAAATTACCTGGGTGTAATTCTCGACAAAAAGCTATCTTTCAATCAGCACACCAAGTCTGAATGCACAAAGGCATCTAAAGCCATAGCTCAGATCTATCCGCTAATTAATAGAAATAGCAAGCTCAGCAACAGAATCAAATTGCTACTATACCAGATGACGATTCGTCCTATAATCACCTATGCCTCTCCGGCCTGGAGCCACACCTCTAATGCTAACATTATCAAAATACAGGAGTGCAGAACAAGTGCTTGAGAATGATTCTGAACGCCCCGTGGTATGTTAGAAACAATCAACTCCACAGAGACACAAATATTCCCTATATTTTCTCTTTTCTACAATCCTTAGCAACCAAGTTTTTCCTAAAGACGTCCACACATCCCAACGATTTGGTTCAGCAAGCTGCAGCATACGAGGCAACGAACATATTCAAATATAGAAGACCAAAAGCTATATTAGCCTCCTATAACGATGCATAATCTCCATACCCATTCAGGGCGAGCAAACTGCTCATAAATTTTACCCTCAGTGTAACCACAACAGATAGCGAGGAATATGAAAAGCATCTTGCTTCACCCCTAAAGACATAAATGGCAATTGTCAATTGTCAGTCAACAGCAGCTTTGAAGTGCCAAACCGGCATTTCTCTTTTCCGGTCGTCAACAATTGACTTCTGACTGCATCATATTATATCTTAGGCATTACTTTCAGCAAAATCCCAAACAACAATATCTACCTCATAGGAAATCAGACCTCAGCATATACATAAGTAATTATAGTAACACACATGGAAAATGAACTCGGCAATTCTATGTCCTAGACCAGTAAAACTTCTATACAATATACGTGGCTTCTGCGTAACCCTAAAGAGTGAAAGAATGCTTTAGAACCCCACTGAAGTTATTGCTGAATTTTTAATAGTAATGCCTCATATTATTATTATTACAAATGTTAAAAAATTATCATTAGGCTAATTATACAAGAAATATACAAGAAAGTGATGATGATGCAAGTGAAAAATGGAAGATTCTGAAGGAAAGCATGATAAGCAGTTAATACTAAAATAGAGGAGAAAAAAAGCAGTATAAAGACTTGAGTAGGGAAGATACAAACAGTGATAAGAAGGGAAAAGGAAGAGTTGTTGGATGAAATAAGTAAAGATACAACAGCAAAGGCAGAAACAAATAACATAAAAGGTGTTTATAGAAACATAAATATGATGACAGGAAGGAGAAAGATGCAAAGGACTAGAGCAGTCAAGAATGAAAGAGGTGAAATTCGGATAGAAAAAGAGAAGATATTACAGAGATGGGAAGAATATGCAAGTAAACTTGATGAAGACAGAGAAAGAGGAGAAATTCAAATGAAAGAACATAGTGGGAAGAGGCTGTACATCATGAGGGAAGAATTGAATCTAGCAATTCAAAAGCTGAAAGAAGGAAATTCCCCTGGAATAGATGGTTTACAGATAGAACTTATAAGGAATATAGCTGAAAAAGGTATGGAAGTGTTATGGCAAATTATTAACAGAATTTATGAGGGACAGGAATTACCAGAGGAGTTTAGAAGATCAATTTTTATCCTCATTCCAAAAAAGACGGGAGTTTTGAACTGTAACAATTTTAGAACGATAAGTCTTATAACTCACACAGCAAAAATTCTGGCAAATAATTTTGGAGAGAATTAAGAGTAAAATAGAAAAAGAAATGAATGAGGAACAGTTTGGATTCTGACCCAACAGAGGAACTAGAGAGGC
Organism: Typopeltis vanoorti; assembly: GCF_054136105.1. Taxonomy (NCBI): domain Eukaryota; kingdom Metazoa; phylum Arthropoda; class Arachnida; order Uropygi; family Thelyphonidae; genus Typopeltis; species Typopeltis vanoorti. Next base: position 176,603,780 of record NC_143550.1, on the reverse strand, counting down.
TATAACTTGTCTAAGAATTATTGGGGAGAAAACACTAAACCATGGTGGAAAGTTGTTTTTGGGATTTCTAGACTTTGAAAAGGCATTTGATACAGTGAAACATGAAAGGCTTTTTGACATTCTAGAAAATATTGATATTAACTCTTATGACTTGGAAATCTTAAAGAGATTATATTGGGCACAAACAGCATCAGTATGTGTTAATGGAGAAGGAATAGGAGAATTCCCAGTGGAGAGAGAGGAGTTAGACAAGTTTGCAAGTTATCACCATTATTGTTTAACCTTTATAGTAAACAAAAGCTTAGAGAGGCACTTGAGGATGTAGAAGAAGGAATAAAAATAAATGGAAGAATCATTAATAACTTAAGACATGCGGATGATGTAGTGGTGATGGCAGAAAGTGAAAACGGATTACAACAAATTGTTCAAAGAATTGAAAACTCCTGTAAAGAGTATACGGAATTAGGATTAACACAAAGAAGACCAAGATAATGATAATGGGCAGGAAAATAGGAGATAATGTAAAGATAAGATGTGGAGGAAAGATTTTTGAAGACGTGGATAGATTTCAATATTTAGGTAGCTGGATCTCAGAGAAAGGAACTTCAGAGTTGGACATTAGAAATAGAATAGGCAAAGCTAAATCGGCATTTATGGAAATGAGGAGAATTTTAATAAACAAGAATATTAAAATAGGTGTTAGAGTTGGAATAGTTAAAGCAACAGTTTGGAGTATTGCAAGTTATGGAAGTGAGTCTTGGACACTCAGAAAGAGAGATATGGAAAGAATTAATGCATTGGAAATGTGGTGTTATTGAAAGATGGAAAAGATTAGCTATACAGAGAGAATATCAAATCAAGAAGTTTTAAGAAGTGTTGGGATGGAAAGAACACTGCTAAAGAATATTATGCAAAGAAAGACCAGATTTGCAGGACATCTTCTGAGAGGTTCTTCGGGACACCTGACAAGAACTATATTACAAGGGAAAGTTGAGGGGAAGAGAAGACGTGGAAGACCAACTAGACAGTGGTTCAATGACATCGTGGAATGGACTGGTTTAAGAATGATGGAAACGACAGACAGAGAGAAATGGAGAAGAGCTGCTCATCTGCTGCAACCCTCTTGCTAGAGGATGCTATCGGATGATGATGATGATGAAGGGCATCCGAAACTTCTTCAACCTAGTATAAGCCAAACACTGACTTCGAAAGATTCGAATATTGTTGCGTTTATCATCATCATCATGTGTATTGAATAGAAAATGTAAAAAATAACATTTTTCATATATATATACGTACATATTGTGTATTGTATATATGATGATAACTTCGTTATTATTAATAAATAAATAAATAAATACCAACTTAAAAAGAAATCTTCAGTTCACTAAGTGAACGGTTTTCCATGGCAACAACATAAAATCCACAAATTACTCAATTTCCACTGTACTTTTTGTATTTTTCAACTTTTATTTATTTATTTTAAGGAAGCTCCTAATATGTTCCAGTTCTCAGCCAGAAACCACCGGGAATGGCATTCGATTCTCGTGCCCAAAGGAACAAACGGATTGAAATTTAATTTTAAAAAATACAATGTTTTTTCTCTCTTCTGGTCGATGGGCTTTTGTGGGTACAGTTCCCCCCCCCCCTCATAAGAACGTATTCGATAAGCGAATGGTTCGTCGCATCTGTCCTAGGAGGGTGGGATGGAAAGATAAGAAACAATAAATCACCTCAAGTTAGTGAAAATAATAATAATAATAATAATAAAAAACTCCAATAACAAATTCTCATTAAAAATAATAAATAATAATAATAATAAAGACAAACTGACACCAGTCATTTGAAACATTCTGAAATGTTACTGACAGTTTTATTTGCATTCAGAAAGCTTAAAATATTAATTCATTGGGAAACAAACAAAAAAAGATCATTCTAAATCTAGTAGAGTCTCTCCTCATAAAACGTACGCTGTTCCGTTTCAGGGACCAAGAGTGCTTTGGATGTTAACTCTTCTACGAACGAAAACTGGTAATACATGCTTTTCATCATCCGGTGTGATGACATCCTATACTTCTACAGGACAGGTCTTTTTATATCGGCTCTGCGGTTATAAATACAAAATTAAATAAAATTAAAAAAATAAAGAATTAGTTCGAGTTCCTATTTTGAGGATTTTCCTGCAAACTCGAGTTTGAAGAAAACTTCTCCATCTGAGACCGTCAAGATTTTAGCAGCTTTCTCCAAGGACAAATGCACTACCGAGAAACTCATGCATGGAGTTGCAAAATACGAGAAAGTGCGCTGAAAAAAATGTGCGCAGGGGAAGCACACATGAATCCTTATATCCAAGCGTTATCAGTACGTCGTAGCGCGAGGTCGCCAATTTCTTACATGTGCGAATATGGTTTCTCAGATGCGTTTGTCAACATTGCATAAACACCGATCATGTTGTCTGCCTGTTTATAACAGCACTGCTCTGGATGGACGGTTTTAATGGAATGTCTTTCGATTGTCCACTTTTGGTAGACGATGGTATAACCCAGTGTTTCTCAAACTTTTTTCATCTACGGAACACTTCACAAATCCTGAAATTTTCACGGAACACCTTGCTTATTTTGTAATGTATAAATTAATAATTAATTGGTAATTTAGCTGATTTTTATTATTAATCAATAATTAATAATTAATTATTAATTAAAAATTAATTAAACATCAATTAAACCATTATTAAATTAATTTGTGCTGACAAATTAATTTAATAATTTAATAAAGACTTTAAATCTATAAATTTATTTTTTTATGTATCCATAATGGCTGGATTGAAATACTGAAACATGAAATATTTGGCTTAGAATGTTTCACTGATCTCCTCCCCCCCTCGTATATTCATATCGTTTATTGGTTTTTATTCTGGTAATATTAACCTCATATAGAAGATTAATAAAAATCTTAGGTTACTAAAGTTACATAAAAGATATTAATGAACAAAAATAAAGAAGCATGTAACACAGGTTCTAAACAGAATGTATCTAGCATTTCGTGTTATTTATTTAACTATTTCAGTTATAGGAGGCTTCTAATATTAAGCTTCACAAGTTAATTCTAATGCGCTGATATTTATTATATGGCTTCATATTATTGTTTCAGAATCTTTTCGACGTATTATTATTATTATTACTACGGGCGACTCCAAGGAGTCCTTAGACTCATCGAGGGAGGCCCTAAATATCATGTTCACACAACTATGCGATTACATTCTCACAGTATCTATCATACCTTGCCTTGAACTCGCTCACTGTCATAGCACCCACAACAGACTCTGGCAGCTTATTCCATTCATTCACCACTCTCCAAGTAAAGAACCCAGCTCTAACACCCTTACTAACCACGCTCTTTCCCAGCTTCCATAGATGTCCCCTAGTCCTCCCACCACCAGTCCTGATCTCAAAAATATCCTCTGGATTAATCCTATAGAAACCCTTCAGTAACTTCAGAATGACTCAATCATATCTCCCCTCTTCCGCCTATCAACCAATTTCTGCAACCCACAAATCTTCAATCTGTTCTCATAGGGTTCATTCCATAGACCTGCTATCATCTTGGTCACTAGTCTCTGGATCCTCTCCACCTCCTCCCCATCAAGAAGAAACCTAGGTGACCAAATCTGGGCACAGTAGTCGAGATGAGATCTTATCAAGGCTCGGTACAGAGGAACAACAACTTGTTTGTCTCTGCTCGTCAAAGTATTTTTCAACAACCAAGTGAGTCGATGAGCTGATTTAGCCACTTTTGCAATGTGCCCCTAAACTTCAACTCCCTATCCACCAACACTCCCAAATCCCTGGCCTCATTAATCTCCTGGAGTACGGTTCCACCAATGTGATATACTGCTACTAATCTTTTGACCCCAAAATGCATAACCTTACATTTTGTCACATTAAACTGACATTCATTCTCCTTAGTCCAGACCTCCAGTCTATCCAAATCATCCTGCAAGATTTTGACATCTTCTGCATTCACTATTGCCCTACCCAACTTTGCATCATCAGTGAACAAATGAACAGTTCCTCAGATCCTTCCCTATATCGTTAATGAACAAATTACCATCAAAGTATATTCAAAGTTTACCATCTATAAAAAAGGCAAGAGAGAACATGGTAGTTTTTCACATCACTTCAGGCTTCTAATAAGAATGGCGTGTGGGGGTTTCTCAAGGGGGTAATGAAATGCACTTGCCATCTAAAGAAATTCACAAAAGAAACGCTGCGATCCGAACAGACATTAACTTTTCAGACTGCTGGTTGAAAAGTTAATACACTAGCCACTCGGCCTACTTGGCCGAGTGGCTAGTGCTGAAATATTTCCCAAGTGTGTTTTTGTAATTTTTTGAAATTATATTTCTGATTGATCTGCAGAAACGAAAAAGTTAAGTAGTCCTGTCTCTAAAGTTTCTGCGAACCACTTGCACATTGCGATTGTTTTCCAGGAGAGATACACCAAGGGCCCTTCCTAAATGAATTCCCAACTTCCTGGTAGCGTCCATATAATGATAATAAAAGCATCGACCATGAAAAGATTCGAAAATCGTACTTGTATATTCTGTCTTCTACCGCTGGATCTAGTGTTAATACTGCCCGCCAACAAATGAAGTTCTTTAAGGATAATAAAAATGAACGTCAACAAAGCCTTTGAATTGCTATTAAAATTAAAACTTATTGAACTAAAAGATCCTAGCTTTAGTTAGAGATCCCAGTTTTAGTTTAACAAACGAAGTTTCGGCTAAGCCCATTCGAAGTCGCGTGGTATATTTATTATTTTTATTCTTCTCATATTTCTATAATATTAACAAATACTGTTTAATGATATTTCTTTAGCCATCTGCCATTTTACTTTAAAAAAAAAAAATTTATTCAGACGACTGGAATTTCACAGCAACGAATATGAGAATTCATTGAACTATGAAGTTTGCATACATCAACGATTTTATTTTCTTTTTCTTTTTATTTATTTATTTTCCATTATAGTGTTACAGCAGCACCAAAGTAACTGTGTGATTTGCGCATGGAGATTTTTATTTATTTTTCTCGTAGGAGTGAATAACTATGTATTTGAATATGATGTAATAAGTTTGGATTTCTTCGGTCGTCTGCTTTTAATTCTCTCTTCATTCAGACAACTGCAATTCACAAGTCAGCACACAATAACTTTTTTTTTCCTTCTACATTTGTCTTTCGTATTTTCTTTCTTTTATATCTTCGGCTGATGTAACTAACTGCATCTTTTACTTACCACCCATACCCTCAAAGATATTGTTTGTGCATATTTTTTCTCACCTTTTGACCTTGATTAAGTGACTCAATCAAGAGTTTTTCCCACCAAATAAAAAGGAGAAAAAAAAAAGAAAAAAAAATTCTGTTGAAGTTTTTCTACCAAAACGGTGAGAAGATTTCTTAAGAGAGTTTTTCTACGTGGAGTTGTGCGAAACAGGCGGGACGACCACAGAAACATCCCTATACGTTGGCTTTCCATCCCCCGAGGCAGTACAGCGTAACTCCTCATACTATCCGAACTGATAATTAGGGTCCTCGCGGTACGGCTGCCCGGTAGGCGGGCGAAAGAGAGAAACACGTGATTTGTGTCCAATGACGGCTTACGGAAGACAATGAACTGAAGAGACGGCAGAGAGCGAGTGAGACGGATCTGTTGTCTCGGAGATCTTCGAGCTTTCGCACTGCGTTTGACGGTCAGCTTTTGCTAAACGCCACTGAACTCTTCTTCACAGAGGGGTGGCCCGCCTCCTAGAGTGCGGCATTTGTTGCCAGTCGGGATCTCCTGATAAGGACAAAACGCAACTTTTTAAAAGTGCCTCGAACAAGAAAGAGCAGCAGGATGCGCGTGAGATTAAGTGATGTGTTTGGAGTGGTCGCGATGCTAGCAGCACTTCGGGTGAGTTCTTCATGTAAATTGTAATTTAAGTCGTAAGGTTCTTGTTCGTGGTGGCAGGCATTCTTCGAGTTGGTTAGTGGCCGAAGAATGGGTGTGATGACCATGGAAAGGACCCTTAGGTGATGGGTGGACACAGCAACTTATTTCCATAGCAACTGTGGTACATCTTTCCATACCTGTTCGGTACCTTTTCTGCATAGCAAACATGAGGTCCGTCTTGAGGAGTGGTCTTCGCTCACCAATTTCGTCTCCAGTTATTTCCTTCAGATGTCTCAGTGTTCGAACAGCATTCTTGTAGTTTTCCCTTTTGTCGTTTCTTTTAATTTTTCATTATTTTATCTGCGTTATGGAAGATTTAATTCATTTTTCATAACTTTTTCTTCTATCAACCAAGTAAGTTGAACTTCGAGTGTGTCATAACTCATTTCCATAATTCTCTAGTTAATAATACTAAAAACAGAGTAGTCTATGATACAAGATTTGGAATTTGTCTTGTTTGTTGCCTTTACTTATATACGAATCCTCCAATCTTCCAGCGGTAACCAGTGTTGGAGAAGGTTATGTCCAAACCGCTAGAGTCCAATTCCCTTTTCTGTTCCTTTGCTTTTTTTTTTTTTTTTTGATTGGGCACATAATGTGAATCATTTCTAATTTGATTGTCTCTATTATTTTTAGCTGATTTTATTTAGTTAATTCGATGTTCCTATTATTGAAAGTTTTGGCAATTCAAGTCCAAATCAAGTAAACTCCGTTGATTCTGTTGAAATATTGTTACATTTTTAAATTCTGTGGAATAATGCCAAACGTTAATGTGTCGGAAGCGTCTGTAATACAGAAATGATCGTATTCTGCGTTCGAAATAAAAATCAGAAATTTAAAAAGATATATTAAATGCTAAACGATGTTTATGGAGACGATCCGATTAAATTCAACTTTTCATTTATTATTAAGATCTGCGGTTTTGTTATCAACAGGTGGATCATGGATTTTATGGCGCTGCTCTTTTCATGATTTTTCAAGGTTTCATTATTCGTTTTCTGATAATTATCACATCATCAATGTATTTCATAGGTTTATGTGAGCTACAGTGTTCACTCGAACTCATGGAATATCGTTAATTCCCGACTCCTCCTAAAATGATAAACAGAATTTTTGGCATACTGATAATTATCACGTGATCGGCGTATTTGATAGAATTTTTATATACTACAATATTAACTGTAACCTTAACGTGTAATATCTGTTAATATCCCTTCTATTTCCCCGAAAAGATTATAAACATATAATGAAGAAGGCCTTTCTTAATACATATTTCTTCTATTATTTATTTTCTGCTTTTATAATTGCTAATTTCAATGTATAAAAATTGGTAAAAAAAAAAAAAAAATCCAGAATATGCTCAAACGTCATCTCTTTTGCAATTGACAACAGACAGCATGCGCACAATTTCATCATTGAACATCAACGAATTATAAATTTAGCACAAAGTGAAAAGCATTCCGATCATCAGCGGCTTTTTTGGTTTGCCGCATGCCTTACTGATAGTTCTCGTACTATCCAAGTGTTCGAGCTTTTTTTTGAATGTTTTTTAATGTTAAATGAGTAATCGAAAAATCAGTGAACATGAACAGCATTCGGGTACGATCATTGCCTTCCCCAAATATCAGAAATATTTTTCATTGTGGTCCTTAGTTTTCGTGAATTAATTTTTACAAAAGATAATCATAAGAATTTCATTTATCGAAAATGTATTAATGAATTTTAGTATTAAATTTGAATTAAGATATATGGAAGATTAATGCGTAAAATTAGTTCACATACTTAGTAACCGAACAATAAGTGTGAATCCAATCCCTATTTGTCATTTACGTCATATAGAAATGCATTAATAATCGGTCATGTTTATCTTGATTTACAAATTCAAACACAGCTTGGACATGAATACAACTTTTAAAATACAAATTCCTGCGGATGGTGATGTGAAGGTTAAAATAGTGACCGACACTAATTTTGCTGTTAATTATCCGAAGTAACATGCTCACGACGCGAAATTTATCGCAGAATTTATACTAATAGTTATGGAATTACTGTTGAATTTCGATCGTATATTCTCTTGCAAGCGAGATTTTAACTTCACTCTGTTTATTTTAAACGACCTTCAGGGATAAACGGCAGTTGCATATTGTACTGTGGTAAACAATGCACATGCGCAGGACTATGCAAATTGCAGTTTGATCATGACTTTGCGCTTCTCCGCTCAACAGATTTGCGGTCCCTTACGGAGGCACACTTCATAGATTGGAAAAGTGGCACGTGGATCCCGATAAAGCTAAAATTTGAAAACAAGTTTCCTAATTACTTAATTCGTATTTCTACACGTAGTATGCTAAGCATATACATGTAGTAATACGAATAAAAACATGCTGACATGTATCACCGATAAACTAATTGATTATATCTTATATACGTTAGCTATGGTCCTTAGATCACAAATGCCCAACCTCTCGCAACGTGCCATTTATAGCATATTCTACATGTTAAATGTGCTTACTTCATTTGATAACACGGAAAAGCTTTACTAGTTTAAGTAAGTGATATTTCGTCGCGATTCTGAAGTACTGAAAGAAATTTTTTTAGCTTCAAACATTCAGTCTTGTTAGCAAAATTTTTAAAAGGAAATCAGGTATTTTATTTTTAATAATTTTAATATTTTCTTGATTATTAAAGTACATAAAACTGAAAGAAAAAATCTTTACCAATAGACCTTCAAATAAATCGTACGGTTTGTTGAATTTTGTAGACTTCAATCAGTCAAAATCTGTTTCAATTCTTGTCTAAAGTTGAAGAATTTAAGAATGCTAAATCGCGTTCACCCAAAATACTGAAAACCAAATATTCAGATCAAAGCCATTCAAATATTATTTTTATTATATTGTTTAGAACGGCAAGTCGTTCAAATAATATTCCACTATGAATTTCTCTCAAAAAGAAAGTATCCCTTGATTTAATAATTCGAAACAAGATTTTGAAGTTTTTAACAGGCTTTATATTTAATTATATGTTTATTATCTGTGGAATGTTATTAAAAGGTGTTCGATTTTATTGAACTTCCTGAGCTCAGTCGGTATGATGGAAAGACCCGAGTTCGATCCCATATAGGATACAAATAATCATTATAAGGGCTTTTCGAATGAAGATGTCATACGAAAGGAATGGGAATTTTTCTTTCTTCAAAACAGGCAAAGTGGCCTGCAAACACGGCCATTAACAGACCAAAAGTGCATTTGCCAAGTATGTAAATGTGGTTTGTTTACCTTGGATTTACAGCCGAAGCAACTCAGGCTATGAAGCCAGTGTATTATGTCCGTAAATCGCGCTTATTCTTTTAAGCTGTTTGCCTGTTTTGAGGGGTAAAAAACCCGAGTTTTCGTGAGGAAAACCTTTCCAACTCCGTACGAGAGATTAGTGTGGGGCAGTACGAGGTAGACTGATGTCGTCTGGAGTGGCTTCCTGTAATGAGTTCTGAAATCCAATGCAGGTGATGATAATAATATAAATAAAATCGACACTTGGCCGAGTAGATAACATTTACGATCTCCCACCAATTGGTTGTGAGTTTTTGCATGTTTGTGAATGATTTTGGATGGTAGGTGATTTTTCATCGCTTGGTGTGAGGTTACCATCTCACTTATTGGAGGCCTGAAGGTCTTAAACAATTACCGTGTTTGGTAGAATTCTAAAACAGGGTTCTGAGATTATCTCACCCTTAGAACTCAATAATACTTTATGTAGATATTATTTCTGGAAAATTTCCCATGTTACTCCTCTAAATTAATATTAATTTTTATGGCTATTTTGCCTATTTTTCTTTAGAAGTACATTCCCGCAGCTAATTTTTGATAATGAAATTTCGAATGGTCACTGAATGATTTTCTGCCAAAATGTCGCAGTCCTGTCCTGACGCGGCTCTTTCTCATTCACTTGTTTGGAGCCCACTCATATTCATCTCACTTGACTAACAAAACCCCATACTTAAGCACAGATAAAAGTTCTCATTCATCTAATACTACAAGTCTGTTTAATGATTTCAAATTATATTTTCTTTCTCTACGTCAAACTCTTTTCAAAATCTCTTTCAATATTTTTCAACTTTATTAGCGTAATGGAATCTTTCTATCCATAAAATAAAATAAAATATATCAAATAAATTCATCCCTTAAAAATTATATATATATATATTTTTTATTTTTTTCAAAACACGATCTCTGGCCGAATAACCCTAGTCTAAAGCATTCGGCATTGCTATAATGACCCGGTTCCGCAGAGGGACAGCTGAATTCAACTTCTTCGACATATGTAATGTTTGTTGTATTCACCTCCCTACAACTAATAAGACAGAAAGATACACCAAGAACACCCGTAAGGAAAGCAATTAGCGATTGTGTATAAGAAGGCATTATGAACAAGGTGCCCAATGAATGAACTGGAGCAGTGCAAATATGCTGAAGTGTTAATAAATCCAGTCGAAAAGAAGAGGAGGAAATAATAACACGCCAATCGTGTTATTTATATTTGAAAAAGCAGCTGCAGAAGCGAGAACTTTGAATGAAATAATAATAATAGCAATAAATAACCATGGAAAAAATAATAGCCATTATTATTTTTTATTTATATTTTAATTTATTATTTATCTCATTTATAAATATTAATTTATATATATTTAATAAAAATAAAACGGTCATTTTGCTGTGTATTTTTCCGTTTACACATGATTATTGTAGAGACATTTTGGAGTTTGTTTTCTTCCACTGTCATGAAATAGTTCTAGATTAGATTACTTTAGATTTCCTTAAAGTGAGTTAGATTACATTTGGCACGTTAGCGTTAGGTTAGGTCAAAGTACGATTATAATTAAATAAGATTTTCAAAGCTGTAATAACGGAAAACTAAATTAATCAAATCAGCATACGACAAAAACTATGAAATATAATCATTGTCGCCAAACTATCCATTACGAATATATTGAGCCCTTCCGCGAATGATTTCTCAACCCTCTCGTGGACTTATTAATAAATATTTATTAATATTTTTTCTATTAATGTATTTATTAACATTCTTAATATTAATATTTATCAATATCCATTTTCTTTAGAAAACGTTTTAATAAAATTGATTAGCTATAAAAATTAGAACTTAAAAATTCGCGAGTTTTTATTATTATTATTATTTATTTATTTATTTATTAAATTCTGGCTTGTGCTTATTTATTTTCCAATCGTTTGGGTAATAAATATTTTCAGAAATTTTAAATATTTCTAGTTGTATCCGGTCGAGCAAACGAAAAGTTCGCTCCTAGCGTCGGGATTTTTCGGACTAACAGTATGTTGTCGTAAGCCCCAACTGCCAATTATTGAACTGCAAAGCTTCTGTTACTAATGAGGGAGGGAGGAGGAGTGAGAATAAAAAATAGTAGAAAAAGATAGAAGAAGATGCCCGAGATGCTTCTAACTTTGGACATCATTTTTAGAGTAAGTTGGACTGCCACTATGTGATATCCCCTGACTGACGACACATACTGATTTGCCCCACGATGAGGATGGTTGTGGCCATTGGTCAAGGTGAACCAAGGCACATGATAATAAATTTGACTCTTGAGAATCTTAGAATCCTGACTACAAGTCTGTTAAATGATGTCAGGCGCTATCAGACACTGTCCTAAAATATGGTCTGTATAGCAACCGAACAAATTCCATTAGCAAATCACGATATTTTATAATTTTTTCAAGCTCTTTGCTGTTGGTGTTATTGTCACTGGCACTGCAATGCCAGTAATCCAAACTCGGCGATGTTCGATAAGTGAAATATCAGATCTGTTGTGGTCCAAAGGCTGATCAGTTTCTATTCTAAAATCCCAAAGAAATTTTGTAGTTTAAGTTTCCGATGCTGTCTCGATGTTATGCTGTCATTAGATATGATAGGTAGGAAAGCTGTACTGTTTGCATAAATACCAGTCTCTTGATCAAGTCGGTATTTGTAATCAGCTTGAGCAATTTTGCTGCAGGAAATGATCTGATGTTCGACGTATAATCTGCATTTATTGGTATGGAATAACAAGAAATGCATGTTATGCGTAGAACATCAGATCATCATATCAATTTTTGCTGTAATTGCTATGTTCTTGAGCGGCTAGGATAGATGTAGCCATTATCCTATATATTATCCATAATCCTATATATTAGTAAGCCAATTTCTTATACTTGAATAGTTTTTCTCACTTGCAGGCCTCGCCCGCGTGTTTTATATGACCAGTCAACATCACTTTGTGGATATAATGCATAGAAATTAATTCTTGAGTTTTGTGCTTCAATTTGTCCAGATCTTTTGTCCAATCCATTATGACAGCAGTGTTCAATCCATTAAGTTTTCTTCTCAGAATATTTCGATGTGTTCATCTGTTGTTTAACTCTCGAGTGGAGAATATCATTTGCTTCTAATATAGTATTTTATAGTATTTTTGTTGAAATTGCTTTTATACATTTCTCCTGGTCAGGAGCAAAATTGCTGTGTCATGAATTTTTCCTCGTTTCATAGATTCCCTCATCCAAATTCCATTTCGATGTCCTGACTGAAAATACAAACCGAGTTTTGTAATGAGTCTGTTTATAGGTTTATTTGCTAGAAAATTTCAGATGAGACTTTAATATTCTTTTTTAGAAATTTCATATCCGAGCAGTGTTTTCTTCAAAAGAGGTCAATGAAATGTTGAAGAGTCTGGATGACAAGAAATCACCTTAGAAAATCCTCCGTCTAATCCCACCATCTCTAAATTGTTTATTATTGACTATTAAAGTTGTTTTCCATGTTTTCTTCAAAAGAGGTATCAACGAAATGTTGAAGAGTCTTGGTGACAAGAAATCACCTTAGAAAATTCTCCGTTTAATCCCTCCATCTCTAAACTGTTTATTATTGACTATTAAAGTTGTTTTCCATGTTTTCATAACAGCCAGCACCCAGAAACAAACATATTCTTTCGCTAATTCGGAATATCTCTAATAATTTCAGGATTCAAGAGTGTGGGAGAGTCAAACTCCCCCCCCCCGTTTTTTTTTCTCTTTTATTCCTCTAACTTTTTTAAAATTTCCTTTTAACTCAGTCGGATAAATTTGATTGTTTGTTAAGAGTAAACGGAATTCCTCATGATTGCAGTAAACAGTTTAAAACGTAGTTGGAAGGAGTGTTGTTGAACGATAGCTACTTTAGGTGAACCTGACTGCAACAAAGATAGATTGTTACGTCATTCGGCTATGCTGGTTCGATGTTTTATCCAAAATTCACATAATTCATCTTTGCCAAGTGCGCTTAAGTGTTTCAAATTTTCTAGCTTGTACACTAATTATTTCTTTGATAAGAATTTTCGCATTTGTTTTTCTTTTCATTTGTGATTCTATTTCCTTTAATACATGAGGGATTTTATTATATTCAACAAGATTATTCCAGATTGACTTCCAAAATTCGAGTGTTTCTTCTTTTTCTGGAAAATTGATTGTGTACATTTGCCCGTCAAGACTGCGAGAACTGACGTTGGTTCAGTCAAAATGATGTTGTGTACATATTGGTTGATTCTTCCTTCATACATAAATATAAATACATAAATTCACATGAATTATAATCTTGTTTTTGATCTTATTATTTTATACCTGATGTTCTTTACGATTCTTTATGTAGCTAAGATCAGAAAGCAGTTTGTGGACTTTTATTCTCACCGGATCGGATTTTCTATAGTGTAGATTGCTTCATCTTCGTCTTCTGATCTTGCAATTAGCAACCTAGTCTGCTGTAATGATATACGCCGTGCTATACAACATCTGGATTTGTTTCCTTTAAACTTTCAGGTGTAATTGCTCCTATTACCACACGTGTTCCAATGTGGCAGACTTCCAGTTCACATTGCATTTCTTTCAATAGTCTGAGGTATGCCATCAACTTGGTTAGAGTTGTATTTCGAAACTATATACAGCTACGTAATGATTTCTTGCCACTGGAGCTATTGATTTATTATATTTCTTGATCTGTTGCCCGCCAAGGAGTGCTGGGTCCTGTAGCCCGCTTGTCTCCTGATGCCTAGGAACCCAACATTCGACGCAAACCGTGACGACTCGGCTGCCATCCGATCCACCATGGATTTTTTTTTTTCTTCACCATTCAGATGTGTGGGTGGAATCCCCTTAGCCAGACTTGGGTGCAGGACCACCCGAGTCAGCAAAACCTGTCTGAGCTTGTTTAACTTGGGTGGTCCTTCTGGTAGTTACGTTACCACCAACTTACCTCTCAACATCATTGAAGCAAACAAGCCCTCTCGCCATAACAGGGCCGTGTTCCTTGGGGGGGGGGAGGTATTATTATTATTATTATTGTTGTTGTTGCTGTTATTATTATAATCACGGATTTTCAGGAACTCATTAAAGCTTTTCAAATATTAGCTAATCATAATATAGTTTGGAAAAATTTACTATATAGATATTTAAGCCCAACCAGCCCATTCGAAGTCAAATTATATTACAGTATGGCTGTCGAAAGCTATATATTGCATATTTTAGACCATCGATGGCTGTCTTGCCCGTCTGGTTGGCAGAGTGGTTAGCGTATCCGTTCTCCAGCCAAGAGAATGTGAGTTTGAATTCCTCAGTGGGTATGAATGTTTGTAATTGTCCTTCTAGTTTGTGTAGAAAGGGCATCTGCGACCCTACCACTTCTTGTAATAGAAGGCTTCACTCCCTAAAGCCTATGAGGCACGGGAGTGATTATAGGGTGTCTACAGACGTCAAATGTGAATAACTAATTGCTGACTTAAATTACTCGTATTGCCATGCTTGAACTGACAACTTAAAATGGTTTTTCTCGTAAATTTGTTTTTCCAGTTCTTTTAATTAGCTTAATAATGCAAAGACATATTTACCGAATCGGTTAAATATTCAATAAAATGTACAGCAATATCTGTGAATGTTTTTTCATTTCTAGTCAAAACTATCAACAGTTAAAAAAAAATGGTGTAACAGTCTCTAGTTAATGTTAATTGTTATGGGAGGGGGGGGGGATACTGACCTTAGTGGATAGTCCTCAGGTCGGCTTCCAGTTTTATGTCTACTTCCCAGACACCTTCCTATTCAAGATCCCAACATTTTATGATCTTTCAATCCAATTTAATTCAAAACATTTTAGTCCCTAGATCATGTTAGTAATATTTTTTCAGTTTCCCATACTATACATATCCCCACTCCCCCCAAAAAAACCACCTGGACCATCTTAAATTACCCTTGAAACAATACTCAATCAAATGCTGTAAGACGCTTAGACGGGGAGCTTCCAACTACTCTTAAAAAGTATGCTGAGCTTAAGTTCCTTACAGATCATTATACACGTTAAGGTAATATGTTTTTCTAACATTTGACATCGGTAAAAATGCACTCAAATTAATGAAGAATAACAGAAATTATATAAACCTATGATAATTAATTGCTAATAGCTTATTTATCAAAGTAAATAACTTTACGGGGCTTTATTTATCTTAGTTTCGAAACTGTTCAACAAAAGATATCCCCGTGTTAATTTATAGTCAAATAAGGAACAGCATTTTCTTTGAAATTTGAAGTCTCAAAATGGTGATCAAATTTTAGTGACCTGACATGTTTAGAAATGATAGTGAATGTTATTATTCGCACTAATGGCAACAATCACCTCAAAACAGTAATAATAGTAGTGCGAATAATAACATTCACTAGCTTATGTCTGAAAGTTATTTATTTTTGCTCTCATAAATGTTCCGAATTAGTTACTAAATCGCACTCATTGAATTAAACCTCTCTGTAATCAAACCCTAGCAAACATTTCTTGATTGCTTGGTTGCAACAATGGATATTTATTATCATTTTTAATGATACCCACAACTGGGTGAACGCTGGCATCAGATGTTTTTAGTTGTTATCTGTAGTAGTGCTAAGAATAAATGTCTATCTCTTAAGATAAACGCAAATTTCCTGATGCATAAGCTTAGATATGAAGACAATAGCTCTTTTATCTTGAAGAGTTTGATGGGAAAAGGAGTAGTCGATATAATATAGCTTGATTAAAATTGTTGTTATTCCATTTTATACATTGTCTGAGTTCAGATATATTCTTGTCGAAACATTTCAGTATTGTTTCGACAAGATATAAGATCATTATAAGATTAATAAGATATAAGACTACAAGATTATTATAAGATATTACTTAAATTGGATCACTCTGTATAGTTCTTCTGTATTAAACTTTATTTCAATGACAGATTCACGGAGCAATACTGAAGATCACCAGCCTCAAAGAAACCAGAACGAATAAAAATGTGAATTTTTAGTTTTTAAAAAAAATGCATGCTTTTCTGATTTATAATAAAAATTAATATTTGAAACGTCACCGAAGAATTTAAGTACGTTTCAATGTAAAAATGCATATTAAAAAATATAACAAGCATTACTTAATTTGTTTCTGATTATCTTGATCGTCAACTTAACCTCCCTCAAAAATATATATATATATATATATATATATATATAAATCTACTAATAATGGCAACTGTCATAAGTTTCTTGTTTGTATTCCTTATCGCGTGAACATTCATACGTCGTATATCACAAAGAAGTACACGGATTTTAGGAACAGTCCATTTCAAATCTCAGAAAAAAGTATTTTATTTTTTATTTGGCGCACAGAAGCAAAAGATGTCCCACGTGACCACCATTTGCTTCTAGCCGAATGACAAATACACCAAGGTAAACTGCTAAATAAATAAATTCGGTGTGATGATACAGCGTTCCCACTTTTTACGGGAGTTCACGGAACCATCTATTCCCCCCCCCCCCCCCAATTTTATCCGGCCTCCGGAACCGGCATAGGCTGACGAATCAGACCTATGGCTGGGTCAATATTCCTGACTGTAATATCCGTGTGTCCTCGGACCGGTTTGCCTGCTTGCGGGATGAAAAACCCCAGCTAAACTGGCGGAAAAAACCATGCTGTCCACGCCCAAGACCGGCTAACTGGCTATGGCTGAGGAAGATCCTTGAGCTCCTCACGTCGTTGACGGGAATCGAACCTAGGACACTCCTACCCCAGGCATATGGTTGCGAAGCGCAAAGCCACTAGGCTAACCGCGCGGACGGTAAACTGCTGAGATTGGTACACATCACTTCGCTTTCTTTACTTAGTTTCGAACTTATTTAGTTAGTGGACTTATTCTTTTAGATAGCCTCACAAGTCAGGTTATTTGTTGTTGGTCATTTCCTCTGAAGCAATAAGGCTACGAGGCAAATGTTAATTTCCTGTTCTAAGGCCAGTTTGCATGTTTCGTAGGAGTGAAAAACCCTGCATATCCTTATGAGACCAGCTAATTCGCATTCCTCTAAAAAGTACTTATGAAGATTCTTAGGATGCTAAATGAAATTCCAACTGAGGTCTTTTCCTACCAAAGAGCATTGTCAATGCCTCCTTCAGTCTATCTGGGAAATGTTCAGCAGGATAAGCCCACATATCACGGATGGCAATAGAGCGATGATAGTAGACCTCCTTATCTCCATACATCTGACCGGCAGGCCCAATGGATACATCAAGCCTATCTGTGCAGGTACACAGCAGCGGTGTCTGTCTCGTAAAAAAAAAAAAAAAAAAAAAAAAGTCTGGCATTACCCTCGAGATGTACAAACTTGACTGAGTCTTGCTTAACTCACAGCTTTCTTCAAATGGATGTTAGAATTTCCAGGAAAGCAATAAACAAAACACACACATCACTGTACCACTGAGCTTGAATTTTGCCCCATCAGAATGATAAATCTTGTCCACAAACCGTGCATCCCATTCATTTTAACCTTGAAACCATTTAATAAACTCAGCTGTGGAATCGGGATTGTGTCCATCACTCCAAGTAGGGGTTTCGACGCCTAAAATTTCAATTTAATTGCTTTGATGATGCGATATGGAGATTTTGATGGATATTTTGTTGAAAATGAACATTTCCAGTAGTTTCAAACGATTTGCATTATTCGAACTTCAAGTATATCGCATTTTTTTTAATTTTTATTTTACAAATTACGTTGCATTGTGGGTATAGTTTCATTGTTTTGATGTGTTTTGATTTTGCGACTAACGCCAACCACACGAAGTGATTAATATAGCAATTAAACCATACAAGGTATAGTAGCTTACTAATTAGAGTATAGACTGCGTGTAGACTTTTCAAGACATGTATATAAGCAAAAGTCCTCTCAAAACAAACAAATAAATAAATTGTTTATTTATTTGTTTCAAAACAAAATATTTAAAATTTATTTGTTTCAAAACAAAACAAACAAACAAATTATTATTATTATCTAAGACCTCCAGGGAGTCAAGGACTCATCGAGGGTGACTGTAAATTACCCAACCCAGCTATCATACCTACCCTTGAATTCATTCACACTAGATGCACTCACTACCCGTAAGGGCAAATTATTCCACTCACTCACTGCTCTCTGGGAGAAAAACCTAGCTCTTACCCCCTTTCTTCACTGAGAACAACCTTAACTTCCATGGATGCCCCCCGTGTTCTCTCCCTCACCTCCCATATAACGAAAAATTTCATCATTGACCCTTCATCATTCACCCTTCTTTGCACCCTTTCCACAGCTTCTTCATCTCCTTGGAACCCGGGAGACCAAATCTGTGCACAGTAATCCAAGTGTGGTCTTATCAAAACCTTATAAAGAGGCAAAATTACTTCTTTATCCTTACATGTCAAGGTTCGCTTCAACATACCAATTATCCTCTGAGTTGTATTTGCAACTCTTGCTATGTGACCTTTGAACTTTAATTTCTTATCCATCAATACACCAAGATCTGTTGCCTCTTCTGTTTCTTGTAGCACAACCCCGCTGATATAATATGCTTCTGGAACTCTAACCACGCAAAAGTGCATGACTTTACGCTTATTAACATTAAACTGACAACCATTTTCGTTATCCCAGATTTCCGGTCTATTCAAATCATTTTGTAATTTCTGAATATCAGTAGCATCCCTGATTGCCCTGCCTATCTTCGCATCATCAGCAAACAATTGCAAATCTGATGATAGACCCTGCTTGATATACATAAAAATAAAAAATTATATATAAGGGCGTCTTAAATTTTTTTAAAAAAATATGCATATATAATCGGCATTATATATATATATATATATATATATATATATAATGCGTTACCAAGGCAATAAAACGTTTGTAATTTTATTATTATTATTATTAACGTCAGACTTCCATGGAGTCAAAAGACTCATAGCTGAAAGTAACGTATCTCTTGAAAGCTATCTACAGTATAGCTTATTTTAAAACCTTATTCAAAGCATAACCATTGTCTGCTGCTTGTTATTTAAATGAAATACATAATATATAATGTATTTCTTATGTTATATAATTGTCATAATATCATAATATATTTATATATATTACATTATAGCGTTTATGATAAATAACAACAACGTTAATAATAAATTCAGATGAAGTTATTATTACATGATACCTCCAGTAAAACTCTACCATGTTTAATTTATGAAAACAATGAAGGAAGCCATCAGATTTCATCAATTAGCAGACGATGCATCTTTTGCTTAATGCACATTTCTTTTAAAAACATTTACTTCTGGTTGCTAATTCAAGCAAGTAACTCGACTATCAAATAGTTCTCGTAGTATTAACTTAGCTAAATATGAACTCAAAAGAACAACATTCAAAGGAATCGCGCTCAGGTTTTCCCCTCCACCAACGACATTTTCTCGTGCTGTTCTTCTCCATAAATCAGCAAAAAGAAGAAAAGCAACTCACGGAGAATGGTAAAAGTCAACAATGGAGTTCAAACACTAAGACGGGAACCCCACCCAACAGATGACTATTTCCGCCAGCATAAGGTGTCGATCAAAGAAGCCGCCGGTTATCCATGCATGAAAACACCGACTACCTCGTCGGCTGAGAAAAATAATTAAGTCATTTTGAAATCAGAGGTGTGCAAAGAAGAGGAAATGAGTGTACGGACGGTTGATTTTGGCCGCGGATAACGACTAGAGGAGGTGCTTCTCGGTATATTAAAAAGAAGCATTAACGATGTTTTGGTGCGTACAACTTTAATGATTTTTCTGTGTGTCTATGGATAAGAATATAAACGAAACAAAAAAAAAAAAAATCCAATTACACAGTACTGTGGTTAAGGTTAAAGTTAAAAGTTTTTTGCCATTGGAGAGTATTCGCATGCAGTTTGAGGGATCAATGCGATTACTGAAACGTCATAAAAATATTGAATTATTATTATTATTACGTTTTGGCAGAATTGGCGAATCCGTTTTGAAACGGAGATTATACATTTCTGTTTAATAAGAAATAATAATATTAATGATTAATTTATAAATAAACAAATATTAATATGATCAGAGAGGCAATCATGAAAAAAAAAAGGATGCTTTTTTTTTCTTTTTTCTTTTTTTTTCCTGGGGATAACGAATTACGGCATTATAGAAGTGATGCTACTAACATGGAATAGCGATGAGAAGGGATGCTTTTAATAGAAAATGGAATTTATTCAGAAGTAAAATGGATAGAAACCTAAAGAAAAGACTAATAAAATGTTATGTGTGGAGTGTATTGCCCTCTATGCAGCTGAAACTTTGAAGAAAGAAGAAATTAAGATTTCGGAAAGCTTGAGATGTGGATTTGGAGAAGAATGGAAAAAATCAAATGGACAGATAAAATAACTAATGAAGAGGTCATCAAAAGAGTAGAAGACGAAAGAAGTCTGTTAAATAGGATAAAAAGAAGAAGAAAGGGAAACTGGATTGGACATATTCTGGGGGGGGGGGGGGGGGATGGAATCATCAGAGATGCCATCGAAGGAAAAATAGACGGAAAAAGACCCAGAGGAAGAGTAAGGAAAGCAATGCTAGATGAGCTGAATGGAGAGTGGAAGGAAAGTTTCTGCTACTAAAAGAAGAACCTGCTCAATTGCTGAATACTCAAGAAGAAGAAGAGAAGCAGTGATGCAATTCTTGTTCGCTGAAGTTCACTTCGTGAGATACTGCGTTTGCTCATTTTTCATATAATTTCACAGTTTAATTATTTTGCTTAATTATGAATCGTACTAAAACCATCCACTTTAAACCAAAATTGAGATGATTCACCAAATGTTAGCAAAGATCCCAAATGCATTAAATTCTGTCAAATTCGTGTGTAGTTAACCTTTTACTCTTCTTTGAAAGAGTGTCCCTGCAGATAGTTAGGTTTAACCCAAAAATCAGACGTTATCACATTGCTTAGTAGAGGCCCGGAGATAAATTTAAGGTTCTCCTGCTCTAGAACAGGAGAACCAGATCATCTAATCCCTTCGTCCATCCACAGTACTAATGTAGGACACATTACAACCATTTGGGTGGGATTCACATAAAAAGGCCCCTTGTCCAAAGGCCTCCTAATCCTATCTCTGCAATGTTCTGCGTCTGTCCATTGCGTTATCTTAACACTTTTTGTTTTACAGGAAGAGAAAAAGACCAAACTGAAAAACTCGCACATCGTGTGAGATCGGCTAACTCGCCTTCGTCTGAAAAACTCTTATAAATGAATTAAAGCAAAAGTTTGACTAAACGATGGCGTATTGAGGGAAGAAAAAGTTTACAATGATCTAAAGAGATTATTATTTCATTATTTGTAGACTTCTGTGGTGATCACACTCGTTGTCAGATGTTTCATTTCGAGTAACCAGAGGCTGAAAAAAGGGCGGAAAAAATCTTTGTTCGAGAAAGAAAAAAACAACTGCATTCTTATCTACCAGAACAAATTCTATCTAATGCGTGAAACACTTGAATTCTTTTTCTTAGGTTTAAAAATAAGTTGAAAAATAAACATTTTCAAATTATTTTAAAAACCATGCAAGAAATAATAATAATAAAAAAAAAAAGGATAATGAGGGACAGCATGATTTTTGAATGTTGAAAAGTTGCAAATACAAATAAGTTTGAAGCTTCCACAGTCTGTGATGATTTTTAAAAATTCCCATTTGTTAAAGTCTAGTTCCGTAAACATTAGCAAATGGGATGTGCATATGCACGGGGAAATGTTTCTTCAAACTGACATCACCTGAAACAGTTCATCCGCCCTCTCAGAAATAGCGTTACTTTTATTTTTCACAACATTCTAACCGTATTTGGTAAGAGTTTGGTCAAGAAAGTGTCCAGACTATGACAGGTATTATAACACGTCATGCTTTCTAAACTGTTCCTGATCCGTTTTACCTTTGTGGTATTCTGCGAGGCCAAGACTTGCAAGACATTTGACCCGAGAGAAAGCTTCCGCAAGGAATAAAAAGATCTGCTGTCAACTTGAAGTAACTTGTGTTTAGATCTGAACTGCGAATTAATATTTTGATTTAACTGTTTTGTCCTCACGTGGGACTAACGAGTCACTACAGCTTTCAAAATCTCTCGTCTCTGGAGCTGATATAAAAAAATGGCTAGTCCGAAATCTGTGCTTCGAATACAATAGGTGATGTTTCATGCTAGTGTGTGCGAGAGAGAGAGAGAGAGAGAGAGAGATGGGGTTTTTCCAAAAAAAGCCTAGCAGTGAAATGCCCCGTTCCCTCAGTTCTATACACTATTCTCGTTGAAAATAAGGCTTCGAAAGCTTAGTTGAAATAGCTAGCTAGTAATCTAAAGTAAGCTAGTAATAAAATCTTTGCAATAAATCACTTATTTACCGACTCATTCATCTTTGCCTTGCCTTTTGGTCAGAATCATTCTTGTAGTCGTTGCCTTCTGAAAGATGGAGTGATGTGGAGTATACAAAATATACCTTACGACACACTGAATTAAGCTTATGCCCATTTTCTATTTTCTGAAGAATAGAGAAAATGCAATGGAAATCATTAGCTTTGAATTCGAACCCAACTGTGACAATGATGCAAAAATCTTTGTGCTAATTGATTCACTGTCTGGTGTGAGATCATGCTTATCGGAAGCCTAAAGTGAAATGGAAAAGACCCGTTGGTCTCCGAAACTGACCACAGTACTTATTATTACCATATTATATTATTACCGACACATACACCCTCACTCACAACAGAAGGTCACTTCATTATTGTATGAGTTATCTGACTGGTTGCCTGTTTCTCAAGAGTAAAAAACCTGGGTTTCCGGAGAAAATCCCTGATATCCTTGTATGAGACTGGCTAAATCATCCTTCCTTTGGAAAAAATTTAAATCTTTCTTTGGCCATGAAAGTCGAACTGAGCTGAATGTGGTCTGTCGCGTTGTCCATGTCACTACAGTATAGACGCAATGCAGTATAGTTCCAATCTTTTATGGATAAGACCCATAAAATAATTTTAAAAAGAAACCTATAAAATATACAGAAAAGTGAACAAAACAAATCTATTAACGCGTTTTATTCGTGAATGAGGAGGTCGAACTCATTTATCCCCAAGTGACTTTTTGGAAATAGTAGCTGGTCGTCGGTAATTGAGATCAGGACCTCAGAGAACTTCATGAAATCGGAACACATTTCAGCAAATAATATTCTAATGAATATTTACGTCTCTTAATTATACTAACGAATATTAGTATATAATTTTTTTAAATTTACGACGTTTGCAGATTTTTTTTTTTTTTTTTTTTTACAAAACTCAAATTTTATTATATTATAATATACTATTTTAGTATAGTTTTTTTTATTAATTAAAATTTTATTAGTTTTTATTATTAGATTATTAGATTTTACAGGTCGGATATTAATACAATACTGGATCTTTACGTTTCTGAATTAAAATGTATTTATTTGAGCCATGTTGAACGAAAAACGAAAGACAATTATGAGAAATATTAGGAAAAAGTTTTTCTTCTTCGTCGTCTGCTGTCAGATTCGTAAAATAGCTTCATTCTTTTTCTTCCTTCCTTCCTTTTTTTTTTTTTTTTTTTTTTTGACAACCGTTTATCAACAAACACGGCAACTTTAAGAAAAATATATTTATTTGTGTGCAGCGTGGCACGAAATATAATCATATGCAGTATTAAAGCTTTTTTTTTTTTTTTTGTCTGCTGCGTGCTTCCCGTAAAAGTCACTTCTTATAAAATTTATTGCTATAATTACAGCAATCGAGAAAGCTAGCGAAGATTGATGAATAGCTGCTTAAAGGCAATAGCTTTTGGCTAAATGATAATTAACAGGTTATATTAAAATTTAATTGAAGCTGTGGAATGTTATTATCACACTCTCTTCTGTTCGATTCATTCGTCTGCTTTGACAGGCGACATTTAATAAATATGCATGACATACCGCAGCGCCTCTTGCATAATATTTGAGTGAAGTTTCAAAATATTCATTATATGGAAGAAGGAGGCTTTATGCAAATAATCAACTTGATTTATCAGGCTTTTACAATTTTAATTTTAAGGAATTTTAAGTAGAAAGGAATTTTGATTTGGATTTTCCCCCTTTATTTCCAGTCTCCAATGGTCTTCTGCGGGTGTGTCGAAAACAGTGAAGAACAACGAGAAAACGATACAACTACATGTTGCACATGTCCCCCAGGATACAGCGTAGTGAACTCTTGTACGGAAAATACGGACGCTACTTGTAGTCCCTGTGGTGTCGGCACATTTTCACCCGAGCCGTCCCGAAATATTTCCTCTTGCCGTGCTTGCTCCGTGTGTCCAGAAAACAGCCGTCTCATCCGTGAATGTAACATCACCCATGATACAACATGCCTGTGCGATCGTGGATTTTATCTCGATAACAATGACGGTCTGTGTAAGCCCTGTGATCTGTGTCGACATGGATGGGGTGTAGCTAGACAGTGTACTCCTATGCAGAATACACTGTGTAGAAAATGTCCGCCAGGAACTTATTCGGGCGTTCTAAGTGTTACTCTAGGTTGTGTACTTTGCACAACATGTAGGGATGATCAAGTGATGGTTCAGGAATGCACACAGATCCAGGATACCCTTTGCGTTGGTAAGTGGCTTGTGTGATTTGTAAAATAATAATGTTTGAACAAGATAAATCAACTTTCTCTCGTTCAAAATATTGAAATTTGAAAATAAACTAATTATCTTTAGTATTTTTTAAAAACTTTCTGTAATGATTTAAAAAATTTTTAACGCATATTACGTTTAATTTGAATAATTCAAAATTTCCAATCCCGTCACAGTGTTGCATTTTACCTCCCACATGGATGCTACACATTATTTAAGGATATGATTGACGTCGCTTATTGGACATCCTATGCTCACTCCTTATACCTTATAGAGTTTTTTGGTACTAAAGTTTATGCTTCTAGAAATTTGATTGGGTGGCAATTGTCCTTTCCATATAGAATTAGTAAGACAATTGCAAACATCTCAGCTCAATGTGAGATTCAAACCCCCCACAGCCTGTTGCCTGGAGAGCAGATACACTATTCACTCGGCCAGGCTGGCTAACCTCAGAGTGCAGGGTTAATCCCCCCAAAATTAAGTTCTCCCCGTATGTGCACGCATGTTCCAACTGCTGAAGATTCAAGGTTCTGTAAAATTCAAGACAAATCAAAAACTCATACAAAGAGTTGGTATGAGTTTTTGATTTTTGGGCTCCTGTATTTGGTCAATAGTTTAACCAATCTGTGCTACAGTTTGACCATTCACCAAATGTCACTACTGGGGAAGTATCTATACAGATGCATTGATAATACTCATGATGGTCCAGTCTTGTGGTATTTCTTACCAAAAACCTCACTTCCATCACCGACTTTTCTTTTCTAGTAGTTGAGGAGTTCCAAAAGACGATTGTCATTTTCAGCCCATTTTGAAGCACTCAAAAACTCTTAAAAATATACACCATTACAAATATCGAGTGTCTCCGTAGCTTAGTCTAAGAGGCTACGTAATAATCAAACAGGTCCAAAAGCAACGCACCTTTAAAGTTTGGTCAAGTGAAGGCCAGTTGTTAACAACTTTTGGAAGATGTAAGGGCTTTCTTGCATCGGAAACTCGAGATTTTTTTCTCAGCAGACCACAAAACAGCTGGACACGACACGACATCAAATTGCACACGATATTGTGTCCCTACACAAAACGATTAGGAACATGAACTTGTCAGCATTCAAGAATGTGCTAATCTCAGGTGGTATGGTCACTTAATGGGAAGAAAAGTTTAGCAAAGCATAAGTTTGATGACGGGATGGTACGGGAAAGACCAAAAGGAAAACTAAGATCTAGATGAACTAATTCAACCAGAAGAGCCTTAGAAGGCTGAAACATGAGATCTAACAATATTTGGAGTCCTGGCAGATAAGACTGATTTGGAAGCAAATTATCTTTAAGAAGTTAGTAATAATGTAACCTTTTCATGTAGTACTCCCATCATATGACAGTACTACATACTGTCATGATATGAGGATATATGTCAGGAATTTGATGATGTCATATGATATACCGATTTCATAATCGTAATTGAATCAGTAATAATTGTATTTATTTTTATTTATTCATATGGAGTTTCCTCCCTTCCCCCCCCGTCTCTATTGGGCGAGTTGATCCCCCTCATGGGGGGGTTAGGTATTTATGGCTGTAGATCCGTGTGTTCACCGGGCCGGTTTGCCTGCTTACGAAATGAAAACCCCCAGATAAACTGGGGAGGGGGAGAAAACCCTGTTGTCCACGCCCAAGACCGGCTAACTTGGCTATGGCTCAGGAAGATCCTTAAGCTCCTCACGTCGGCGACGGGAATCGAGCCCAGGACACTCCTTCCCTAGGTATATGGTTGCAAAGCGCAAAGCCACCAAGCTAACCGCACGGACGGTAATAATTGCACTAATACTCAATATTTGCTTTAATTCATAAGCGTCAGTTGTCGTTCGAGTTTGCAAGTCACTTCCAATTCTACGCCCAATTCTTTGACTTCTGGTGTTAACAGTAATGACCTTCAATCTTGATTACGAATACTGAAGCAGTTTAATGAGACGTGATTTTTTTTTCAGCATAATACTACAATTACTTCACTCCTGGGAAGCGTGCTTTATCAGAGAAACACACGCACACACAAAAATGCATCTCAAACTCAGATGCAATACTGGAAGATTATAGAATAGTGGCATCACATCAGTGCGATAATGTTGGAGGATCCTGAGATTTTTTGCACTGCAAGTCAGCGTGACCTGTATCTAAAATTATTTTTATTTATTATTATTTTTTTATAACTGAGGTATATTGTAACCAAAGGGCTTTTCGCTTTTTGACTGCCAAGAAGATTCTACTTCGGAATCTCCACCGCAATACAGTATACAGTCTGAATGCGTTTACCAAAATTGACTTTATAAATCATCAGTGTGTGTGTTATAATAGCATGGTCGTGGTGGGATTATACTCTCCATAAACCCGCCTTTGGCACGCCCTTTTCTCTCAAATGCTACACTTGAATGGAAGACGTAGGAGTTTTAATAACATAATTAGAGCCTCACCAGTTAGTTATCGTTGGAGCAACCGACAAATTAGCGTTGCGTGCAAGTCTCCGGTCTCTATCAAATAATTAAACTATGAATGGACAAAGTGGTTAGAAAGATTCGTATGGAGTTCAATAAACGATCGACTGATCTCTGATGATGAAGCTATAGAGTTTTTATTGAGTTAGAATTATTACTGCAAAATGTTTTCCATATCAAACTTACAATTATGGTAATCATCGCACAGCGATGTAAACGAAACAAAAAAAAAAGTTGTTTCTATTGGAATTTCATGAAATGATTAAATTTTTTTTTTTTTTTTTTTTGAAATATGATATATGTGCTTAATCACCTTTGAGGTAAATCACAAAGTTTAATGAGAGGAACTTACCATGAATGAATAACCTTCAATGTTGCAGCATAATCTGTACCACTGAAGGGGTGCAACATAAGTATTATAATTTCCGCTGGATAAAGACGCATCCTTATTTAGTTTTGGATTAAGACATGAAAGTGTTAGTGGGTTGGTTAAAATGGCAACTGTGAGGCTAGTAACTTATGTTTATTAACTGCGTCCTCTGATTGGTTTGCCTGTTAAGCAGGATGAAGAAATTCGAACCCAAGTGTTTCTATCTCAACGTCCTCGCAAATACGCTATAGAGACGCTGTGTTGATGGAAGGGAAGTAAATTGACCCTATAAAAAGGCTTAACATGAGTATTAAACAAGTTTGGGCTTATGACAGTGAAGAGTGTTTCTGGGGTGATTCCGATCAGTCGAATTTAGATTTTTGTTGCGCACATTATTTCAATACGAGTACGGCTTGGTAAGTTTCACTTTTTTCCTCCCTCTATTCGATTTCTCGGAAACCTGGCGCGGGGCTTTACTGAGCGAGAGTATTTAAAAATAAAAAAAAATTAAAGTGCATCTCACATGAAAACGCATCGTTTGCAAAGAGATTTAAATAAGTGAAGAGGATGTCTACATCTATTGTTTTCTTATATGATCACGGCATTACATGATATCGGCGTTGTGCGACCGCATCATCATTTGCGAGACTGATGTAACAAGAACAGAATGGAGGCGAACAATGTAATCCAATTCCTGAATATTAAGGGTATCACAGTAGCTAGTAGAAACTCATTTCGCCATGTCTTCCTGCAAGGGGAAAAAAAAAAAAACATAATCAGCAGAGATGATCATGACAACTGCATCATGGGATTAGGCAAGTTTTTGTAGGGTTTCCAAAACTGAGTGATTATGTTGAATGGCAAAAGCTGCTGATCATTCAAGAGTTGCCATTCATCCCAAACACTCCTGGATGATAGAAGGCATCGCCATAATATGCGGTAATGTAATACCACACAATACCTACGAAAATACGAGTTATGGCGCTAAAATTCGGCGGTTTCGGACCATTCGCCGCATATTCTTCATCTTTTCTTCTTAAAGATATTGACTTCTCAATACCAGAAAAGATGTCTTGGTGTTACAGTCGAACAAATGCACGTTTGATAAGCTGTGGAAAAGTGGTCTGTCGCATCTTCTGTGCTATAGGTGCATCATGTTAGAGTAAATTACTTCGTTACGAATAGTTCTTACCTCGTTAACCTTGTACACCACTGGTACGCTATTGGTCCACTTTGCTTCTTTGGCGCCTGAAATGGCATGAAAAACTGGACTATAAAACTCATACTATTTCACAGACAATAATATATAGTGTTGGGCACCACGAGATGGCAATTGTCTGCCCTATTCACTTCCCCGAATGCCTAGGAATATCACTGATAGCATTGAACCAGCTATAGTGATGGCTAAGGGTGAAGATTGGCTGCTCCAGTCTTGAGAAAGTTAGTTAATACAGTAAAACAGCCTTGTCTGCGATTGTATTAAGAAATGGTCTCATACGGAAATGGCAAGATCTTCTCTATCCTAGAAACTTCTGTAGTTTTTCATTCCTACAAAATAAGTAAAGTCACTAGGGAACATACTCAATGAATGGTTTTGTAAAACTGTCTTCACAGTCTTAATTCTTCAGCCATAATCTCAACCTCCAACCCCCCCCCCCCCCCAAAAAAAAAAAAAACTCATTACACCTTTCTCAGGAGGATCAAGAAGGAAGCATGTGAGAGATAGGGAAAAATACTACTGTGTACAAGTACTAACATGCAATTTCAAAGATAAACCAATATAGAGTATGTACAATTCTGTATTTGTTTTATTGAAATATTTAAACAGAATGAATAATAATAGAGATGCTTAAGAGTAAAGCTTGTAATTGGGAGGGGGGGGGAGTATAGCAGACAATTGCTGATCCTCACCTTCTCATGATTCTCCATCTCCTTTATTTCTCATTATCTCCCTGGATAATGAACAAATGAGGAAGGACTGGAAATTTGAGATTTAACTGCACAAGTTGTATTTTGTATTGGCTTAATCCACAAGACAATACAACACTAAAATTTCATTGGGATCATTGCCCAATTAAACAAGACCTGCACTATTTCATGGAGAACTAGGACAAAGAGTGAAAAGTCCACTACTAGAACAAATTCCAAATCAACATAGAATAAGAAGTATCAACAGAAAAGAAGTGGAATTGGCAGAATTTGAGAACTACCATGTGGCATACTTAGTGTTACAAAAAACAAAGACAGGTACAATTCTTCTAAATAAGATTCAGGCAGTAATGATTATGAAAGGAAGGTGTAACTATAGTGTTCGACACTAAACATTGAGAAAAATATCTTTACTGGCAGGCAAGTTTCAAAAAGAATGAACAGACATCATATCGGAAATTGAACAATAAGACTTGTTTGTGCATGTGGTTCCTCTACTAAGGAAGAAGTTGAAGAAACCAGCCGACAAAGAAAAAAAAGGAAATGTTGGTCCTTCTTGAAGATATAAATGGCAGAGTATAAATGAATACTACACATAGAAATGCATGGGAAAAATTTGGAGGAAAGTAGAAAACCAATACTAATGGTAAATAGCTGATGGATTTCTGTTAAGTGCATGAATTAGTTATCACTTACACCACGTTCAAAGATATCCACAAATTCACAAACAAGACAAACAGTCTCACCCACAGTTTTATTGTTAGCAGCGATATCTTCAAACTTGTTCAGAACACAAGAATATTGAGGGAATTTTATAAACAGAACTCCAGACACAAGAGGTCCCAAACTATGACATGATAGTACTATGTGTAAGCGATCTTTAAACCTCTCTGTTTAAAAGTAATTAAATAGAAATCACAGGAAAAATTTGGTAACAATATAGAACACAAATATCATAAAATATAGCAAAATGTTTTGGATGCTACAAGAAAAGCTGAAATATGAAAGAAAGATTAGTACAAAATAAATCAGAAATAATAAAATTGATCTGAATGCTAAAGAATATGATACTCTGAAAAAAAAACGTTACTTTGAAAAATTATTGAGAATTGAGAAGCAGTCACACAATAGTATCAAAAAATATTCAAGGCAGATGGAGTTGGGAACAAATAAATCAATATTTTATTTGTTTATTTTATAGTGGCTGCACTGTATAATTCAGAATGCCTCATTAGAAAGGTATGTATAAAAATGAAATAAAAAAAAAATTGTGGAAGAGAAACTTTGAGAAGAACAAGTTGTTGTCATTGTTATTATTATTATTATTATTATTACATGGCACCTCCAAGGACTCATTGAGGGAGGGCACCTACTCTACACTACAACTCTCTGTCACCACCACTTAATCCACCAACTGCAACTATGCCAACACCATCTACCACCCACCACCAATAGGATTTTCACAGACAATCACAAACATCCATGTCCACAGCAGGATGCTAGTTGCTTTGTTATATTCCAAAGTTGAAAAATCTTTGGAATATAACAAGGATTTGTATTTAAGATTTGGAGAAAACATATATTATAAGGTGCCAAGAGAAAGGCTGTTCAAAAGACTATTCTTTAAACTAAATATTATACAAAGAAATAGAGATTCCTTGTATTTAAGTTGTAAGTCAGCAATTGGAATTGAAGGAGGCAGAAAGATAGACCATAGATATAAAACCAAGTATATAAGAATCTATCTGTACTGTTAACCGCCATCTATATGGATCATATTATGAAGGAAAGAAGAATTAAATTTGATATGAAAATTGAAAAATGTTAATTTCAATGCTTTGCTTTATACTCTAAAATAAATCGAGTAAGAAGATCTGCAAGACTTATTAACTAAATTGAATGACTGCTATAACAGATTTAGCATGAAAATCAGTAATAAAAAGGCAAAGACTGTAAAAATAGGCCAAACATGAAAAACAAAAATTGCACGCTGAATGGAAAACATATTGGACAGGTAAAATACTTTAGGCATGATTTTTAATGAAGATGTCAAATCAAGCTACATATGAAAATACAAAACATAATAACCTAAGTAGGTGTAATGGGAAATCAACTAAATAAATTTATAGGAAATAAACGAGGAATGAGTCAAAACACAAAACTTGTTGTATAACCATGCTGAAGCCAGTTTTAAGTTATGGATCTGAGAGCTAATGTAGAAATAAAGTCATCATCAAAGACTAGAGACCATAGATTTGAGAGCTCTTCTGATGATAAAAATTAGGGAAGTGAACAGATGGCATCATATTTAAAATGAAGATATTAGCATTCAGGAATGTATGAAGGGAAATAATCTTAAGTGATATGGTCACTTAAACAGAATGGGAGGGAAGTGAACAAAATAAGTTTTTGCCAGGGGGTAAGAAAGAACAACAACCAGGAACAATCCAAAATTTAAGTGAATTGATGCATTTCATGTGTAAAGATTGAATTTTAAGATCTGATAATATTGGAGTCCTGACAAATAAAAATTTGGAGGAAAAGTGTTCATAGAAAGTTAGTAGTAATGAGAAATTATTGTGTATAATATCATCATGTATGCCCTTTTCAGATACATGTATGGAATATAATAATCATAACATGAAAATGAAAACTAGATTAACCTGAAAGTAGCCAATTCTCAATTAGTGTGCAGTGTGTTTATCAGGATTTTGTATGCTATTGGAGGTGATGTGTTTGTTGTACAGGAGAAAGTGTGAAATAAGGTTTTGGAAGGAAAAAAACAATATAATCATATCATAAATAATAAATCATATCAAAAATTGGATAACTCATTTTTTTTTTTAAAGTAGAACAGTGAAAAAACTCATACTGAGAATAATAATTGTAATATTAATGAACTCAAGAAGAATCACTCCCAGAAAATAATTGATTATATTATTTAGCAAGTCAGAAATGTCTATTTTATTTCTCTTTACCATAATGGTGCTACCACAATTTTTATTTTATTTTATTTATTTTTGCTACCACATAGAGTGAGCTAGTTATCGATCCCAAAGTTGTATTTTTTTCGAGTTCAACAAGCATGATTGATGTGAGAGCTTTGGGTTTTGCACATATATGTTTTTTATTATTATTACTGAACACCTCCAGGGAGGGAGAGTGTGCCAACAAATGAACGAATGGTTCCCTTCTAACTACTAACCGCGCTCAAACTTACTTAAGTGAGTCATTAGTAGCAGAGGCTCTACCAATCGACCAACCTTTGCATCTATTTGTGTTTCCTCGGTGAACTTATCTGTTCCATTTTGACTTGGACACTCAACGAACAGATGACCATAAAGTGAAATGAAATGTTAAATATTTCTTTTAGGCGCATCTAGCAAATTGTACTCTCGGCCCAGAGCTTTTATAAATTGTTATTCAATATGGAGAATTAGTAAAAAAAAAAAAAAAATGCAATCAGAAAGCATGAAATTTGTTTCCATATTTTTTTACAGAGGTAAATAACAGTTGGAGAATAAAACTTGTAACATAAAACGAATATCCTGATATTCGTTTTATGTTACTCTAGAGATGACTGCTGTTTCTGTGTTTATTATACCTTATTTTGCATAATAAATGGAACGAAAACAAAAACTATAAATTTTAGTTAGAAGCCACTGAAGGTAAATTAAGCCAGGAATGTAAGTTTTCTTAAAATTAATCGCATTGAAAAACTTCAAACTAATTCAATATTACAATTTCGAGTTTAAAGCGAAAACGTTTCCCCTCTGGTCGTTTGGTTGTTAAATCAAACGACCAAAGCGGAAACGTTTTCGCTTAACATTCGTATTCTTCAAAGTACAGAATAAATAAAAACTAAAATTTACAGACTACGTTTTTGCAATTTTTTTAAAAAATTTATATGAAAAGATAATTATGCAAAACGCAATTGTATACAAAAAAAAAGTGACGAGCATGTAAGGTGCTATAATGGTAGTCGACTGCAATAGTATATATTATATTATGTGACATCGGTAACATTTCGTGGTTGTGTTTATTATTATTATTATTATGTGACACCTCCAGGGAGTCCAAGACTCATCGAGGGAGAATGTGCCAACAGTATCGAACGATTACTAACCGCGCTCAAACTTAGTGTATGCACCGTCTAATAATAAATATTTATGAAATACTATTAAAAGTGCTTATTCGTGATTACTGCTTTAAAAAAAAAAAAGAAGTTTAAACAGCTGTGGATGTTCAAATGCAATAATTACTAAGTGGTTGCAAAAATTGATAGAGTTGGCTCTTGCATGCGACTTATTTTATATAGTTTAAATAGCATGCTTCGGAAATGTCAAGATAAGTATTTTGTTATTACAGTATAGAGAATTATTTATTTTGAATGAGATCATCACAACGATTCAGGTTAAACACACAAGAAGGAAAAATGTATCATATTGCGATGCGATTTAGAATAAAATACTCAAGTGGAACTAAATAATATACCATGATGTTCATATTATTACATTCACGGAATGTATTAAAATTTATCTCGGTGTCTACTTTTCGAAATATGTTTGTAAGCAATTTTTCACTGAGATGCAGAAAACAACAATATACAATGTTCTAACTTTTAAAATGTATTTTAGACATAGTTGTTTTGCAACTAATTGACGAACTACATCGTGCAATCTTCTAACAATTTTTCATTAATGTCATTCTTTTGCACTGTTAAATACAGTATAAAATAACGTCTCCAAGCTATTTTTTTTTCTTTTTGTTCACGCTTACAGAATCTTTGTCTCGTCACGTCGAAAAATTTACTGCGAGAATTATTATTTGCTATTCCAACCGGGCCTGTGTTAGAAGTACCGTCTAGTTCTGGAGGCTTCTTTCCCTCCCCTTTCTTCTTCGCTGGTCCCCCGTTGCCGACAGAGACTAATGGCAATCGCTATTGTGTTTCCCGGCGTTGCATCCGTTCTTCGGTTGGTATGTGCGTGCAGTATTCAAGGTCTTCACTCTTCTCACCCGGCCCGAGACACCTTCTCCGACCCACTTCACACCTGGAGCCGCTCCTCGCGACCTAGGCCGCCCGCCCTGGCACAGAATGACACCCTCGGGGCTTCTGAGCTCTCGTAATTACAGCGTTCAGAGGTTCGGCGGCGAGAGTGGCTGTGTCGTAATAATCATGCTGGAGCAACCGTAGTCGTAAGCCCCTGTTTAGATTCCACAGCCCGTAATTTGGCCAGAGCAAGACGCTTTACGGCGTTTCCTAAAGCCAAAACGCAGACAAACAACTTTGTTTGCCAACGACCGAGTCAAGGAAACGTAGGCACCGTCACAATAAAAATTAATAACTTCGGAAATTGCCATTGCTTTGATGTTTTTACACTTTCGAGTGCGGTAATGTGTTTCTGATGCGAAACGGAACTTGCAGTTTGTCAAGGTCGAAGGACATAAGTGTTAAATTTACTTTCGTCGCATTTTTCGCCCTTCTGCTCAGGATTGGCTCATTTTAAATTAATCCTTTCGTCTTGCAATTACTACCGTGCAATAAGAAAGATCGGAAAGTTCAGACAGATGCATCTCGGTTCATTCTTTTATTTTTCTTCCAGCCCGAAAGCAGTACTTATTAACATTTTTCAATATTCCTGTATATTTTCATTGTAGCGAATGCGTACTTGGTTTAGTCGCTTTTTTTTTGTTATTTTAATTTTCGCATAAAAAAGGTCATTTTTTCCCCTCTTTAATAACACATTTTTTATTTGTAAAAAAAGTGTTTCGCACACTCGGCTTTTGCAAAGGCTTAACAATTATAATATTAGGAAAGTTTTTTTTTTTTTGTTTGTTTAAATTAAGCTCGTATCTCGCACGAGCTTAATTTAAACCACATTTAAGAGAAAGGACATTTAGAAAAATGGTTATCAAGTAATTTTCTTAGTAGGTCCTTGGCGAGATCCAGAAACTGAAACAGTAGAAAAGTAATAATAAAAGGTTAAAACAGTATTATTTCAAAATATCTTAAATTTTACTTTCATTTTTATTAATTATTACTTAATAAACACAAAATGTTTATAAATTGTGCAAAATCAGAGAATCGGTTATTGAGAAAAATAACAATTATTCTGACGAAGTTTCTTCAAAAACGTGTGCTACATCTTTTACTGTCCGACGCACAAATATCAACTTTTTTTTATATCGCATCATCCAACATACGAGAACGTGCAAATTTTGCACGTTCTCGTTTGCACTACAAAACCTCAAAACCAAAATAATCACCACGAGTACAAATTATCGCGTTTGGTTCAAATCGTTTATTTTTATTAAATTCATTTGGCGTTTCGGATGGAGATCACAATTTGAGGATTTTCCAAAATATGAACGAACATACATAACTGCATTTTCGTTCTCCCCCCCCCCCCCCTTTTTTATCGCAGATGATATAACTCAAACTAATTAAATCGAATCAAAATAAATGAAGATAATAATTCATTCATGTCATATTTCTCACGAACTTTATTTTATTTTATTTATTTATTATTATTATTTTTTATGCATCCACTGATGCATACAGAGCATATACACACATTTTAAGAATAGGTAACTCTTTTGCTGGCTTTTTTTCCCCCTTTAGCAGTTTCCTCTTGGAAACTATGATTTTTCATTCACCACAACACGAACCGACTAGAAGAACACGCAATAATTCCAAATATCCTCAGCTTGTTTCCAATCTCCATTTTCTCTTTTCCCCTCTCCTTACCTTTCATTCCTCTTGATAACCAAACGGAGATATTTTTAGTTCATTTTAAATCCTTGAGAGAAGGCCTACTCATTTCCAGTTAGTTGTATTGTTAGAGCCTCCTTAGCTGAGTCTTTCCAACTAATGGGCATCTTTGATACCGACGAAGCCGCTTGGCTGGAAAGATCTGGGTTCCAGCCCGTCTAATAGGACGAAGAAAACGGCTAACTCTCCTTCAATGGAAGGAGAGTTAGCCGGTCTCATTCTAAGGTAATTCCGGGAGGTAATGTTTTTTCCTCCCGGAAACTAGGTTTTTCAGCTCGCAAAACGGGCAACCATCGGATTAGGACCTGCGCAAATAATATATAATGTACCGAACTGATAGCCTTTGTTACTTCGGATGTAATTCTAAACAACCACAACTACAGTAGATTGGGGCAGCTGCAGTAGGGGAGAAATTTTCCGAAGTAAGTTGCTGCAAAGGTGTCATGATAGTGCCACATCGAAAGTCACTGAACTCTTCAGTACTGCCCGTTTCACTGTTGATGTCCCTGACGAGTGCTAACGTGCATGCTTCATTTTACACCTGTACGAGCCGCCATAGTTGTGAGGTATATATATAGCCATATCCACTACTAAGAAGAGGTGTCCGGATATTTTTGATTAGGCAATATATAATGTCGTCCACGAATCTTAGTGGAAGATTTGCAGACGAGAAATTGCTTTCTATTTATATTTTCATTTCATCTAAGTCCACGTTGTTTTTCATTCAATGAGTTATCATTTGAACGTGGCTTTTTCCACCCCAGACTGAAAATCGAGAATATTTGTAATACTGGAAATCGACTTTGGTAAGCAAACTAGACAGACACTGCTAGTAAATAAACTGATTGGGCGAAAACGTTTTTGATATTTGTTCTCTATCTTTTTATTTTATACATATGATATACTGTATATAAATTAAATTATTTTTCTTTTTCCGCTGTTAAGAAAGTTTCTCCTCGACATTTTGCAAAAAATAAAAGGTTTTGATAACTGCCGTTTTATAATATCTCCCTCCGTCTTTCAATGTATATTGCCTAATCCCAAGAGCTTTTTTTAAATTTGTTCACAGTCAACTTTATCGTTATGGAAATCAATGCCATCTAGGACTGCTACAGCAGGTAGTTTGCCAACCATTTATTTTTTTGTGGTTTGTTTATTCCAGATCTTTCTGGATTTGTATTTCTGATGCTTTGTGTTGTATTATAATTAATTTTTGATAATAATGGTGTTTTTGATAGTTCATATAATTTTAATTGCTGAATTTTATTTCCCATATGTTCTGTCTTATAAGTTATCGAGTTTTTGTTTGTTTGTTTGTTTGTGTTTTAATTTCCGCTATTTCGTTTGCTTTCGTCATGCCTTCTGCTAAACAACAAAATTTGCCATTCTGGTTGGCAGTTGTCAATAACTTCTGCCCCATCAGCAGGTTAAGGATTCGAATCCAGCCAGGAGCAAGAAGGGTGATTGTCTTTAGGCGAGAGATAAATTTTACCGCCGGGTGCGAGACCACCGCACCTTTTTATTAGAGCTTTGATTTGCTTGCATAACGTTCTACGAGGGTGGTCTGAAAAGTTCTAGGCTTAACAATGAAAAAAAGAATTAATTTCCAAATTATTTTTATTTTTCAACATAATCTCCCTTAAGACTAATACATTTATTCCAGTAATGCTCCAGCGCCATTATCCCGTCCCTGTAGAGGTTCTCAGTAAGATCTGCAAAATATCCCTCTACAGCTGCAATCACTTCTTGATCCAAAGAAAAACGCTGACAAGCGAGGAAGAGTTTTAGTTTGGGGAAGAGAAAGAAGTCAGAGGGAGCCAAATCTGGGGAATAGGGTGGATGTCCCAACAATTCATAGTGGCGATCCCTTAATTTTCCCAGCCAAAACACCTTTATGGGCAGGTGCATTGTCCTGATGAATGATGATTTTTTTCTTCTGCAAACCGGGTTCTTTTCTCATGAATTTTTTTCGTATAGTCTGGTTAAAAGATCGGAATAATATTCCCCGGTTATTGTTTCACCCCATTTCAAGATGATTAATAACTTTTAGCATCCCAAAACACAGATGCCGTGACCTTTCCTGCTGATGGAACTGACTTTATCTTCTTTGGCGCTGAACAACCAGCTTCTATCCACTGTTTTGACTGCTGTTTGGATTCTGATGTGTGTAATGGCGAATCCAAGTCTCATCCATAATAAATCGACGCACAAAATCAGTTTTATTCTTGTTAAAACGCTCCAAGTACTGTTCAGAGATTTTCATGCGAGTGCGTTTTTGATCTGCTGTGAGCAAGCGCGGCACCCATCTTGCACAAAGCTTTTTCATATGCAACTCTTCATGCAAAATAAATCATACATGTTCTTTTGAAATGTCTATAGTCTCAGCAATTTCAAGCACCTTGACTCGCCAATCATTCAATATCATATCGTGCACTTCATCAATGATTTCTGGTGTTGTTACACTTTTTGGGCGTCCTTCACGTGGATCATCTTCAAGGCTGGTACGGTCACGTTTAAATTTGACAACCCATTTCTTAATTGTCGAAAACGAAGTGTCCATAAACTTGTAGGAACTTCGAATGAATTTCTTTTGGCATTAAACCTTTTACAAAGAATTTTATAACCGCACGATACTCAATTTTATCCATTTCAAGGGATACAGACAACAATTTTGCTTCAGATAGCTGTTTAAACCAAACTACTTGATAGAATGACTTGCACATGGATGCTTATGATAGATGTACCAACTCAGAAAAAAAAAACTTGCCAATAGTGTTGCCATCTATGGTCGAGGCCGAGAACTTTTCAGACGACCCTCGTATGTTTGGTCACTAGTGCGGGATTTCTACAACAGAATAATAATTTTTTTAAAAAAATCAAATAATACAAAATTCATATCCTGGAAGGAAATCACACTGGGAAAAAAGTTAGTGAATAAGAAAGAAAAAATATAAAAAGTGCTTTGGAAACTTCTGTGGATAGGAAAGCAATCGGTTTGGTTAGGATTTTAGTGGAAGTGCACAAAGTTCAACTAACTACTAAGTTACGTTGCGACCCCCCCCACTTGATACTGCCTCTGGCTTAAAAAGCATAAACGTGGTATGAGATCAAGGAAAATATAGATGTTAGAAGTGTAAGAAGAGATGGTACATGAAAGCATAAAGTGAGTGAAAATTAGAATGGTTTCGTAGTCATTGAAGAACGGAAGTGTGGAACCCAGATTTTAAGGACATCGGGAGAGTTCTGGAGTGAGTTACAGACAGTGCTCAGTGAGATTCAGAGTTTGGATTAAAAAAAAAAAAAAAGGCAGAAGGAAAAGTTAAGAAAAATAATGTTAGCGGATTCGATGATTCCCAATGTACAAAGCAAAATGTCTTGAAAGAATGTTTTGCTGGGAGGTACTTTAGATTGTGCAACTCGAGCGATGAAATGATTGTGATGGTTGAAAGAACGATTTAAGAACTATAAAAGTGTGGCAAAGGATTGAAAGGAGATGTTGGGGACTGTTAGATCAAAAGTAAAAGTACTAGGATAGTGATGGTGATTTATAGTTTCAAGGGTTATAGCAGCACACAAGGTAAGATAGCGGGTACGCTAACCACTCGGCGAACCAGGCCGGCCTAGAATAGTACGTGTGCTGCCTAGATACGAATAGTGGAGAATTGAGAAAGGTGTTGATAGTGAATGGAACGAAATGGTAGTTAGAATGAGTAGGTAGAGAGGTTTTATTATGTTGATGTATGGAATAAGTTTGATGGGGTGAAAAGAATTATATGCCAAAGATAGGCTGCATTTAAATACGAGTCAGCGTTTACAAAAAAATAAAAAATAAATATATTGTTTAATGGGAATTAGAGGGTATCACATCAGGAAAACGGGAGTTAATAGGATCGTAGAGAATCAGGACGAGAGAAATCACGTTGACAGGGATGACGAAAAATTGATAGGAAACAAAGAGAAAAGTCTAAAAAATACTCTCCTCTGCATATATATACCGATGCCAGAAGCATAAGGAATACGAGAGAAGAATTTATAGCCTTGGTTTTTTCAGTCCAGCTTGCTTCAGATGACGAAACATGGTTGACTGATAATATTATCTTGATTGGAATTGAAGTTGATGGGTATCATATTTTTAGAGGAGACAAAATAATAAAACAAACAAAAGAAAAAATGAGTTGTACTAACTGATGTGCAATTGAGCTGTATCCATTTAAATTTGAGAGCGATTTTGAAAGCAAGTGGTGTGAAATGTTACGCAAGAGAGAGAGAGAGAAATTCAGTGGGTCCTGTTACAGAAATGAAAGTAGTGAACGAGACAAGAAATGTTCAGGCAAACTATTTTAGGCAGTGAAAAAAATATAGTTATAATAATGAGGGAGGGGATTTTAACTTTCGAAATAAAAAAAAAATAGCATGTAGGAGAAAAGATAGAATTTCTTATTCTTAAGGGATCACTATCCCATAAAGTTGGTGATGATGGAAGGAACTCGTAGACAAAGATTTAATAATAACGTTGGAGAGTGTAATTGTAGACAAAATATCAATATTACTACTATTTGGTGACAGTGGTCGTATAGTCGTGACTTGGGAGGTGCGAATGCATTCAGAGGTATCCGGAATAAGAGGATCTATAGGGCAGGAATTAAGGATCAGAAAAAGAGATTGAAAGAGTTCTACTGAAAAGCAAACACGAAGGAAAAGAGATTAAAATGGTATGGGCTGGGAAATAGTTAAGAAGTATTTTATGATGCCAACAATAGACTGTGAGCCTAAATCAAAAAGAGTTAACAAACGTAGTGTTAAATGGATAAATAGGGAAATTAAGCAAGAATTACAGAAGAAGAAGAAGAGAAGATTATGGAAAAATATAAACTTGGAAGAAGTATACGCAATCTATAAAGTGTAGGCTAGAAGAATGACAAGTATAATAAGGAGGAAGAAGTCAGAGTATGAGAGAAGACTAGCAAAACAGGCTTGAAAAAATCCTAGGGAGTTTTTCTGTCATGCAGTTAGCAAGAGAAAGAAATTACTCTGGTGGATCAAGATACAAGATGATGTAAGAGTGACCAAGGAACAAATTTCAGTAGAACTGTTCAATGATGATTATTTAAAGGTTTTTCATACTAATGGTAGTGATATTCTAAGGAAGCAGGAAGTTGAGGAATAAACTCTGAAGATGAATGGGGTAGTCGCCTTGATGTGAATAAGGTTATTGGACTGAATACGATTTCACCACTTATGAAAGAATGTGTATGAATTGACATTTATGTAATGATTATGAATTGACATTTCCATTGACTTGGTTCTTTGATGAGAGTTTTGGATCTGAAACGATCCCTAACGAGTGGAAAGAGGGCAAGATTGTTTCCATGTGCAAAGGTGGAAGCAAAACATGTTTTTAACCTACCTGTTTACATTTCTAGAGTGGTTGATACGGGTTTAGGGAGACTAGGTGGGTAAGGAAAATATTCTATATAAAGATCAACATGGAGGTCTTGTTTCAGTAATTTGCTTACATTTTATAAGGTGATCACAGTTCTTGAGAGGGAAGGTTTATATAAAGTGATATTTCTGGATTTCGCTAAGACATTTGAGACTACCACATAATAAATTAGCGTATAAGTGATGGCAAATGGGTTTGGATAGTCAATTGGTTGATTAGATAAGAAACTGGCTAATAGATAACAGATGGTTGCGTATAGCGGAGCCGTGTTTCTGAGGCGAGTTACCAGTGGCGTCTCATATGGTTCAGTCCTAGGACCAATGCTGTTTAAATTTGTTAATGATCGTGAGTGGTTTGCATTGGATATTCGGATGATGCGAAGTTGGGCAAAACTATTAGATATAATGCTGATGTATTGGAGCTTCAGAGTGATTTCATTAGACTGACTGTGTGGGCAGAAAACTGGATCTATCAGTTCAACACCAGTAAATGTAAGGTTTTGAACTTTGGAACTCGGAAATGTAATGCTGTGTATCCTTGGAGGCATTGTATTACAGGAAGTGAAGGAAGCGAGGGATATTGGCGGATAGGGAATTGAATTTCAAAAGAAATTGCAAAAGTGATAAAATCAGCACAAAGAAATGCCACTAGGAGGAACTTTTGATAAGGTGGTCATTCCAATATCCAAGGGTATGATTAGACCACATCTGGACTACTGAAAACAGTTTAGTCGCCTGCGTTTCTGGGTGAGAAGCAAGCTCTGGAAAAAAGTTCAGAGGCAGATAACAAAAACAGTAGCAGGTTTGTGGAATACCGACTATGAAGACAGGCTGAATGAATATAATTTGCAGAGTCTGTAAATTGGCGGGGGAGGTATGATATGATTAAGATATATAACTTTTTAAAGAAGTGCTTGCCAGGATATTTTTGAAAGGGCCCTTTGAAAGGTTCTTTCTTAGGGTTAAAAATACGTTGAATCTGTTACAGAAAATATGAATTTATGGCTGGTCGATAGGTTAATTAAAAATCGATGTATAATGGTTATATAATTTAGCCCAGATAAACATGCCAGCACTGTTCTTTTTTTATTTTATATAAATATATTCATTAAAAATTAAATAAGATGAAAAAAAGTATGTTAGAAAGTAAAGAGAAAATTTACACATGCTAATCTATACATGAAATCTTGTGTTATGCGTACATCGGATTGACCACAATGGTCTAACATTACTCATCATATAATTTGCTAGCTGTTGGATTATTTTGTATTGAGTTATCCACTCTAGGGATAGAGGCTTAGCTTTCCTCCAGGAGGTCAGGTTTTCATGTATAAACCTAAAACCGACGTCGAACATATTTTAGTTTTATAGATGAACTGTTAAATTAGGTATATATATATATATAAAGTAGGGATGTGAATGGAAACGGCATGAACGTTACGTGTAGATGAAACTCCTAGTAAAAGGCCAGTAATAATAATTATATAATTAGTAAGAGATTATTGC